>NC_090884.1:26744756-26762256 GCF_036669925.1 Montipora capricornis
CTACATCCTCTTTCCCAATCGTGGCCACACAAAACCTTGTACACAAACATACTCCTCCATACTCTTCCCCAAATGATAACAACAGTGATAATAATAAGGTGATGGATGGTGACTGGTGACCCATGGTGACCCCAGCAAAATTCCAAAGCTGTGCTTAATAGAGCAAATGCAAAAATGACTTTGGTCAATGGGATAATAATAATAATAATAATAATAATAATAATAATAATAATAATAATAATAATAATAATAATAATAATAATTAATAATCCAAAGATAAAGATACATATCTTAAGTTACAAACTAATAGCAGTATGACAATTGAGCTAGATGAAATCATTTTGAATAAAAATACTAAATTTAAATGTATACAAACTACAAATGCCTTTTAATTTTAATTTTGGAGACTAGTTTTTTCAAGGGTAAAAAACAAATACCAGAACCTACCTTCTTTCTTCTTCCTAAATTATAGCCGGCAGCTTCTGAACATCTCAAGATAGCTTCCCTGAAATAATTATAGATATACTGTATGTATTGGCTGAGCTTTCACTAAGCATGGGTTTTTGTTTGCTACTTTTTAAAAGATCTTCCAGCAATGTACATGTAATATGACAGCGATTTATTTTTACAGTAAGTGACTTACAGCTGTATGACGTCAGCTGCTGTGGCTATTACACCTGAGATCAGCCTAATATCAGGCAATAATACTTTGTGAAAAAAAACCAGTACTGCATGCAAAAACTGCTATCATAACTTGCTATTCAGTTGTCAAATTGTTCATAAGTATACAGTTCCCTTGTTAAACAACCTTTGCCGTTTTTGGGAGTTAGAGCAGCTTATACTTGCTTATTGACATTGTCCGCCTTAATTAACTCACTTTTCAACTCACTTTTAATACTTTCAATATTAAAGTTGTGTTTTTGAAGTCTGGTGAAAACGGCATCATCATATAAAGGGTCACAAAACATGTGTTAGCGTTTTTATACACAAGGTTTATTAAGACGACAAGAGCCAACAACGATTGTTCTTTAGTAGGGTATGACAGACAAATCCGACGATAGGGTAGGGCATATGAACACCACTTTGACCCGAGGGGGCAGGAATTTGAACGATCCAATCTTCAAAAGTTCAAATGCCCGGGTTTTGCCCGGGGGGGGGGGGGGGGGGGGATGTTGAAGTGTCAAGTTGATCGGCCATTATGTTAAACAATTTAAAGAATAGAATTAGAGGAATAAGCTACGCTTATAATTTTATTTATAGACGGTTACTGAAGTCTAACTACATTCTAAAAATAATATACTGTAAGCTTATATTTAGTTAACGAAATCCCAGAAATTATAACGTAACCGTACATTACTTCAAATTTCTACTAGTTTAGGAGTAATAATGTGATGTTGTTACCTTGTGACAAGTTGTCTCATGTCATATTGAAGAGTTCGCATCGACTTTAAAACTTGCAAGCAGCCAACATACTGCAGATTTAAGAACCCCACGGTGAGAATTAATTTGCAGTGTGAAAGCAACATGAGGATCATTGATATATTGTACGTGTGGAATTTTGCGAAAGCGGTACGAAAAAAAAAGTCTTTTTAGGGAATGTCATAGTTCGAAAATAAGACTCTTACATCAACAATTCTGTAACAAGTGACAATCAGAAGGATTAAGTTTATAAAAGCTGAGATCAGTTGCTAAAAAAGGTCCGGAAACGATGTCCACTCACCCTGACTGCATAGCAAACGCCACCTTCCACCAAAGAATTGTCAGAATGAAGCCATCCTCGTGAAGGTTTATGCAAAAAGCTTCCAGTTTTGGTCCATTCTGCGGAGGAATCGGACGCCTTCTTTTTGCCGAACATCTTTAATTATTGGTTTGCAATTGTAATTACATGTAAATCATTTGAGGATATTTCCACTTCCTTCAGCATACCCAGCCCACAATGCTTTTAGATCATTGTTTCCTTGGGTATCCGCTGAGCAAGTAAGTCGAAGGTACGAATTTTGATTGACAGACGAAAATAATTGTTCATCGTTTAGAATAATTCCCGGTCTATAGTTTATGTGTAAACAGTCACCTCCAGTTCAAGTTCGAATTCTTGTCTTGGAACGGGGTCAAAGCTGAATTTGTTACTCAGTCGCCATCTCGTTGAAATCAAAAATCAAAGCTGGAATGAGCGGGTTCCAATCGTTCGCGGAGTGACGCTGTTCCTCGCTAGTTTGTCGCTGACATTCTTTCACACACGCTAAGTTGCCGTAAAATTTAGTAGACGTATTTCATTTTCGAACTCTCCAGACTTCGATAATGACTGATTCGCTAGTTATCACAAAGGATAATTTTGAAAACTTTTATGATATCTTAGATGACATAGGCAGGTAAGATAATTTTTCTTATCTTACTGAAATTTCCACCCTTCTCGAGAACCCAAACAAGACTTTAAGAAGTAAAATTACGTATTTCTTTAGAATATATATAATTTTCTCACTGTAAAACCTTTATATCATGGTTTCAGCGGACAATTTGCAGTCGTCAAGAAATGTGCGGAAAAAGGAACTGGTACAGAATATGCCGCAAAAATTATGAAGAAAAAGCGGAGAAGAAGTTCGCGGCGCGGCGTCTCTGCTGAAGAAATTGTCCAAGAGGCAAGCATTCTGCTCAAGACCAGGCATGAAGGAGTTATTTATCTCCACGCGGTTTTTGAAACCCCTGCCGATTACACATTGGTCCTAGAACTGTAAGTGTTGAAAATTCTTTCAGTACTCACCTAAGTTTTTCTATTTGTTTTACTCGTGTACAGTTGTTTATATTTGGTCTTTACGTCGATGTACGAAGTACGTACGTTCATCCTTTTATGAGAAACACTGTATCTCCTATAAATCAGTTGCCCATTAATTTCGATTTTTCGTTAAAAGACCGCAAAGTTTTCGTTTTCCTGCAACGTTTCACATTAATTTTTTTTGAAAATCTGGTACCCCTTTATCGTATTGGGGTCACGTTTGACATAAATTCTTCATGTTACGTTTGATAACAAAGTTGGCACGCCGTAACGAGTTACTGGTGCCCGTAGGATTTTTCTTGATTTGTAAGATCGAAAAGAAAAGACATCTTTGGTCATCTTTATGGGTACTATCGAATTCCAAAAGTTTAGATATAGATATTTTATTTTTAACGAGCAAACAATAATAGTTTAATTCTTTAATTAATACCGCATATGGCGAAGGTGAGGGCTCGTGCGCAAATACGCGGATTATCCAGATATCGCGAATTGACTTCTTTTCTATATTATTGTTGTTATTTTTAGTGATAAGCGCCCTGACGTAACAACTTTTAAAAAGTTCGTGCAGATTTCGAGAATTCTCTTTATGCTCGTAAAGTGATCATTGACGCAAATAATTGTTTAAAAATGAAGAACAAACAGTATAATCATATTAATGATTATTGTCACTTTTCTTTCTCCTTTCTTAAAATGAACCGTTTTTTTAAACGGTTGGTTCTTTTTTATTGTGTGTGAGAACATTTATAAACCTTCAAACTTTATCTCTAAAGCACTCTAAAGTACTCCATACTTCCTGCCTTGTTTTTTTCTTCTTATCAAATGTTTGTCACGCAAGAGTTTTCAATTGGCCTGGCGAAAGTTTGGTAGCATGTGGGAATATCGATGGGAATAGCCATGATAATGACTAAAGTTTTAATAAACTGGAAGCTATATCCTGATGAAAGCTTTTGTGCTATCCAGCTTATCTTTAATTAAAGTCATAATTTTACCATCTTTATTCCCCAAACTGATGGATAATAACGAGGGCCTGATTGTGCTTGCCTTAAATTTTTTGTCGTGTGCGTTCCCCGAGAACAAACTAAGAGCGGGTTTTTCAGTGGGTTATATGCTTCCGTTAATTTTGCTCTTGAATGATGTGCTCAGGCTCTTCCTTTCACAATTAAAGGACTGTGTCTTCTCAGCAATCCTTCAGTCGGGTGTCGAAACGAAAAGCCAAACAAAAGGAAAAGAAGGAAAAAGTATGTAAGAAGCTAACTTTTTGGCAGTTGTCACGTTGGATGGATTGGTTTTCTAAGTTTCAGTTAAGTCCTTCCTCTTTTAAGTGGGCATCTCTCATTTTAATCTCATTATAATGTGTGTGTGCTGGAATTCAGGGGTTTTGCAATTGCAGTGCGCTGTGAAGTATCTGATTGTTCCAAGGACCAAGTTTAGCAGTTGCACATAGTATACCATTAATGGCTGTTTTAGGGACCACCCCTTCCCTACCCCTGTTATGGGCCAATTTACCTTCAAAACATAAAGTACGATCAATAAGTGTAATCAGTCCGCAAAATTTGAGCCCCCATATTTTGTTTTGTTAAAATTAATTTCACACACAGTACACTTATAGACAAGTTTACAGTAGTAAGATCGATGAAAGGCGCCGTTTGAATTATATTTTAAATATACAAGCGCAATTTTTTTTAAGTGGCTGGGATCCCTCTTTTGCCAATCCGCCGTTGTTATCTTCATTGCGCAAACAATTACTTAACAGCTGCCAAGACTCAAGATTAATTAGGGACCTTAGGATCTACGACGGCGACGTCGACGAAAACGTCACCTCAAAATAGAACTTCGCTCTAGTAAAAGTCTTTCGCGATTATTCCATCTTGTTCACTTCGTACAATGTGGGTGAAGTATCCGAAAAATAAATTGGTACGAGCGGTTTTAGACTGAAAATAGAGAATGAAAGATTCTCTGTTGCATGCTCACGTTGTCGTCAAAACCTAAAATTCAGTGATTTCACGCCGTCGTCATGCAGAGAACCGCAAAAATATGAGCTAAAATCCGTGCTGCACGTGCAGCACGATTATTTATGCTCTTTTAACCAATGAGATCATTGTTTTGTGGCGTTTTCGTCGACGTCGTCGTCGTAGATCTTAAGCTACCTATTATGCGCAGTTAACGCAAGCAGGAATCTGTCCAAAACGTTAAGCGATATCAATGTGTTTCTTTGGCCGCTGCGTGATGTGTTGGGAAGAGAAATGTTTGGCTACGTTTGAAAAGCGATGGCAAAGTCGACCGCCAGAAGTTTTCGTGCTATAATCCTACAACAGATGACGTCCTTATTGATATTGAACCTGCGCTGGATAATTTCAACAACTTAGTTTCCGTTTCCGCCTTTGGTGCTACACATGAAGTCACTTGTAAACAATCGGTCTCGGTCTCACCGAACAAAGCAAGTGTTCTTGAACGTAAGACGTCTGTTAATAATATCTAATCTTTACTCCCGAAATTTGTCTCTTCAATTGTATGTCATCTTTAAAAAGGCTATGTTCTAGAATACCCTGCCACTGGAATCTGGAACTTAAAAACCTCCTCCCGCAGTCATCTATTATTCCGATTACACCGACTACTGGCACCATTCCATTTAGCTTTCGACTACGGGATTGCGGGAGCAACAGTTATACACCCTCTGAATCCCACACGAGTTAACACGTAATTGACGTAATTCGGCCTTTGACTTCTGCGCGATGCCTGTATCACAATACAGGTAACGACTCACGATTGCCTGTATCTTTTAACTGACAATAACTTCATTTTGAATGGTTGAACGCACACGCAAAAAAATTCAATAATACATCTTGCACGAAATTTCACCACCTTTTTTTATTTCATATCCTTAAAATTCAGGCTTCGCTTGATAGGATTTCGTGATTAGAATCTTCCTACAAATGTCCGAAGTGAATTTTTTCGCAAAACGAACTTCGGCATTTTGGCCATTCCCGTACGGCCAAAATGTCTTCACGACGTCATCGGTTGTATGATTGCAGCGGGAAATACAAACAACAAATCGGCCCTGGGCTGGTCAGCTGCAAAATCCCTGTTTGACCCCTGGTAAATCAATGCATCTTTTTCCTACGAGAGAAATGGACGAAATTTGTCCAAAAACACCAGCCCGGCACGAAGGGTAGATCTGTATAGCTAATATGTCTGAAGTCCAAAGATTTAAGAAAAACGAACTTTCCCAACCATAAACGTAGGGAGATCAACCAGCAATAGCCCTTTTCACGATTAGTTTTTCTCATTTGCATTTCAATGTAATCTATTAAACGTGGGTGCGAGGCAATTTCGGGTTAAAACTACAAAATAGCCCGAAATTGCCTCACATACATGCCTGATTACATTGTAATGCAAATGAGAAAAACTAACCGTGAAAAGGGCTATTGCAACAGATCGAACGCGAAGGTTGTTAGATTAGATAAGCTCGCACGGGTGAGTGGCGATTCTCTCGATCGACCACTTCGTTCAATGACGTATCATTCCAAGTCAGATCGTTCCACTTCTACAATGAAGATGAATAACGACTTCCTCAATGTTATTTGGAACTCGGATATTAATTGAAATACCACTTAAGGCGTTCAGTGAATATAAATCGACTGACAAACCAAGTCCCAACCCTGCCTACAGATCGTTTCACTGTCACGCCATAAAAATAAATGAAAAAGGCCACAAACATGAAATGTTGTGGAAGACCAATGCATAAACAACCTCACCAATTCTGGTTACTTTGCACTATCGAGACAGTAGACATGAGTTTTAACACACTTAACATACTTGAAACGTTTAAACTGCGGAGAATTAGCCTGCGAGCAGGCTCTTTTGTAGCAGCGAGTTGACTGGGCAGAAAACCAACCTCGTTCCCAGGGTCCCTCTTCTCTGCCTCCATTGGAGGCAGAGAAGAGAGACCCTGGGAATGAGATTGCTTGCAAGTCTCCGCCCCTCGGAATGTGACATGTTGTCATTTGCATTGAGTCAAATAACCAGTCAAATAGAATCAACGAGAAGTGTCAACAAAAACAGATGCGAGTTGCAAATACGAACCATTCTCACGCTAGGGTCAAAACTCCGAGGAAAGTTAAAGACGGTGCCTACTTATTCAAAGGTATGTTTGCGCGGGTTACTGAATATGCGGGAAAAGCAGATCTTAACAAGTGTTATTGAAATCCAAAAAGAAAATAGGGGGTAACCGCGCATTTTTGGAAGATAATTAATCAACAATATTTGTAAAAAGCTTTAATATACAAAGCAATGTATGGCGTTCTTTTCAAATTTGAAGCTTAATTATCTCTGAAAAATGCGTGGTTACCCCCAATTTTCTTTTTGGATACCGAGATCACTTGCTTAGTTCTGCTTTCTTCGCATAGTTTTGAACCGCGCAAAAATATCCCGGCCTGTATTAATAAGCATCAACTATAGGAAATCCGAGTATCTCGAGATGCGCAGAACGTATGCGCAATAACAATAGTAGGCACCGTCCTTAAATGTAGCGAGCCAAAATTGCGGCGTAAATTTGTAAATGATATTCCACTGTGAAGTAACGGGGAAAAGTGGTCGCATAACTTTTGAAAATCTGCACCGACAGTAGTATTGAAGATGTGCGAAAGGATCGGATTAAAATTTGTCAAATCATCAAATTTATCTCAGCGCCGATAAATTATAGGCAAAGGCCAAGTTTATGGCCGCAAGCTGACCAAAAACGTCTTGTAAAATGAAAAAGCCCGGAGTTCATATCTCACGTATACGATTCACAACTGCAAATAGTTTATGCATCTTAACTCGGCTGATGAAGACAGACAGAGAGACAAGGGTAAAATGGAGTTTATTGCTCATGAGCGGCGTGTACTAAAACCCGAAACACCGAAACAAAACCACCGGAACCGCCGAAACCATCGAAACACCGGAACGAAAAAACCAGCGAAACAATCGAAACAGCCGCAAATTCAGTTTCCACCATAAAAGATCTCTTCGAAATGCAAATACATTTCAATAATGCAATAATTCAAAATGCGTTAACATGATGTCATCATAAATTTGTCGCCTCGTATTTTTGTTTGTTGTTCATCTAGGAGAGTAAATTTTTGACTTTGCAGAAACAATGGTCAACCTCAAGAGTTTAGCGATTGTGATCTTTGTGTTGAATTCGCATAAATTGTTGTCAATCTTTAAAACAGTTGAAAGAAAAAAAAACTAACTAACTAACAAAAACAAAAACCCGGTGTCTTGGCATCATTTTGACACACAAGTATCCTTTGTGTCGCGAGTAAACATGCCAGGTAACTTGATCACGGCACCCGCTGAATTCGATGTCACTTTCGATTTTGCGATTTACTTGTGCAGCCAAAACTACAACAGAAAAATTGAACGTAGCAAAAATCTCCCAAAATACTTTTCGCTGATGGTAACCTTTTACATTTCTCTGTTCAAAAGTTAAGCTGTTTTCATGTTGTAAATTTTGTTGCTGATGGCAAAATATCTTATTCTCGATCGATATTTCCTGTAAACTTCCTTCTGCTCTTCCTAAAACCTGTGTATCAATATTTATTTACTTTTGCATCAATATTTGTTTTCCATAAAGCAGGCTAACAAAATATGTATTTTGCTTAGTTCGCATTTTTGAGCGTTAAAATAGAATTTTCGGTCCTATGTTTCTGACGAGTCATATAGTTTGAGGTCAGCCATCCAAATACTAACCTCGCCTGACAGGGCTTAACTTCAGTGAACTTTTGTCTTAGAAAGCTGTCATGAGCTCAGAGTGCACGGTTAGCCTTGTGGTGAAAAACAAGTTGTAAGGGAACTTGGAATGATCAACATAGCAGTCTCGAAGCCAATGTTTCTCGATTCTCTTTTATTTTCTTCAATCTTTCTGGGTTTAGTATTTTACTAGTAACCACATGTCAGGGGGCTATTTACCTAACACATCTACCATGGCACTATGATGATATACGGCACAAAAACAATATCGTTAACTATTTGAGCTTCATATTACGCAAAGATAACTGGAATCTCCTGAAAGACAAAACGCAGCTTAGTTGACAATAATACAGCGCTGTGTTACTGCACTACCACACGTACGCAATGCGTACCTATTTTTTCTCAGTGCTTTCTCAGTGCTTTGTTACATATTTAGACATTTCCTTCAGAAATCGCAGCAAAACATCCGGAGCGGGCAACAACTGCGGAATTGTATCCCGGTCAGCTATCCCTGTCGGGATACATTTGAATTTGATCAGGGGCACTTGATCATGATTCAACCAACCACAGTGCTTCGTTTTGTTTAGTGAAAGTCTAGGTACATAACAATGTCTATTGTTTCGTTCTCCAATCGCAGTAGGGGTTTATGGTCTGTAATCGCAATTTTTCGTTGGAATAAAATTTCGTCCTGCCCTCCTTTGGACGATAGAGCTTTCAAATCCTTCTTAAATGGTTGAGAAGATGTTGAAACAAGTGGTTTTGTCACTCTTTCGTCAGGGTAAGTGGTGGAGAACTATTTGAGTTCTTAGCTGAACAAGAATATCTAGCAGAGAGCGAGGCTCTGGGATTCACCAGACAAGTTGTTGAAGCGGTTCATTATCTTCATGATAATCATATTGTTCATATGGACATAAAGGTAAGGTTGTGTGTCTTCTTTCAACCTAGCAGCCAAGTGTTTTAAGTTTTGCGTTTCTAAGAAGTGGCAACAAGTCAATAGACTATTTTAAAGTTCTGTGTTCAGTTACCAGGCCTTTGAATAAAAGCGAGGCTGGAGCTTATCTTGCTTTGATATACAAACCGATGCATTTCTTATTAAGCAATAGAGGACGTTTTCCGTGCTTCCGTAGCCTCATCTAAACACGAGGGGGAGTTGGGAGGATTCGAGACAGTTATGCAAACCCGAGACGCAGTCGAGGGTTTGCTTAACTGTCGAGAATTTTCCCAACTCCCCCGAGTTGATAATTCAACAATTTTGACAATTTAGAGACAATTCAACAAATGAAGGAAAATGCTATTTTTTTACTTTTTGATTGAAACAGATTTTCTTGATACACGCTCATATTTCCTACCAGCCAATGAAAACGCACATCTGACTACATAACCAATCAAAATTCGTGTGATGTCACAGCCGTGTTTCCATACTCTCATCTAAACGCAGCTATTGATCAATGAGAGTGTGCGAACTATCCTATAATTATTTTATAAATGTAAATAGAAACTCGTTAGCATTATAACAACATAATTTACATAAGAAAAGCAGTGAGGTTTGTATCAAAGCAAGGCCAACTCCAGCCTCGGTAACTGGACACAGAACTGTATAATGGCTTTTTTGGGCGGATAAAGTTTGCATGCCATTCGATTTATCTTTACTAGTGAAATCCATTTCAGCATCCAGCTCAGGAACATCCATTTCCGGTTGCTTGCCGTCTTTCGTTCGAGGCTTAGGCTCGGGCACAATTGCGTTTTCTCCATAAAAACACAAATTTGATTGGAACAATAGCTGCCAAGTTACCTCAGATGAAATCTGGGCTGCTGAACTGCATAATTCCCTGCCCCCTATTTGCACATGAGTATCGTGTATTGTTATATGACTCGTTCTTCAAACGATGTCGCTTCAAGAACACAACATATAGTGGCTGGGTATTCTGCAGTTACCAATGAGATACTTAAATGTTGTGAAAGATCAGAAAATAACAATCTCCTACGTTATTGATACTGAACGAAATGATATATGAAATAAATCATATATTGAACGCAATTTTAGCAATTGCGTAGAGAGGCCTGAAAAATTCAGGACCTCGTTCATTGATTGATTCATCACAGGAGCACTTGAATCCACAAATGACCGGCAGCGTCTTACATTTGATTTCAGCCCGAAAATATTGTATTAAAAGACAGAACGGAGAAGAAGATCAAATTAATTGACTTTGGTCTAGCAAAGATAATTCCACCAGGAGAAATCGTCAGAGCTATCTTGGGAACCCCGGAGTTCGTAGGTACTTGTAGTTTTTAATCATGATTCGTTGCAATTGTTGCTTTAAATGTTAGACATAATAATTAGTTGTAGCGTGAAATCACTTTTAAGAAGCTCGATCCTTCCGTGAAATGTTGAAACTCTCCTGTAAGAAAGCTCCGTTTTAAGAGAGGCTGTGATTTTTGGTTTTTAATTATTCTCGTTTTTAATTTTCCTGTTGGGCAATAGTTTAACGTTTTGTCATCCCAAAAGTCGATGGCCGCGATATTTTTAAGGTCTAAAATAAGCGATTCAGTATTTCCAATATTTTTATGGTTTTCATTTTATTTTTTCGACTTTCTCGAGAACCGAATGTAGTTCAGGTATCCTCATTTTTCGTTCAGTTTTTCAATTATTTCCACGCCTTTTTAAAATTTTATTTCTTTTTTCATCACCAAGCACCCGAAGTTATCAATTTTGAGCCCGTAGGAACGCCAACAGATATGTGGTAAGGGATTTGCATTTTTTTAAAGAGTGAAATATTGCATTGACTCCTCGGTATGAAAGTTTAAAATGAAATGTTCACCTTCTTATGATTGTATAGTTTAGGTTTGCCAATAAAAGTCAATTGCTCTGAATATGCAATGTTTCTTGTAGGTTGTCTCAAACTTTTCCCACAGCTGTATTCGCCAGAAAAGTTGCTCGAAACATGGCTTTTTTTTTACATGGCTCAATTTTTATTGTATAACTTACGAGACTTTTGTCAGAAAAGTTGAACAAAACGTAGGGCTCGATTCTACCTTCCGTAACGATTTCAAAAATATTCCTTATGAAGGTTTTGGTAACAAGTTTGGCGGGCCCTTATTTGCTGTCAGTGAAATCGTGCAAACAGTTCTCTGTAGTTTTTCGACAGAATCGGCTCAAAACTTTGTACAGCTTCGAGGTACAACGTGGTTTCCAAGTGCGTCCTAAAATGCTTGCATCCCCTTCACTGCTCTCGAGCCGCACAACTGCCGCTGCAGTCGCTATTTTTCCATCAGCTGACTCCCTTGCGTGCTTGCATGCGTAACTCAAGCAATAAGCTCGAGCTGCGTAGAAGGGACTGCATGTAGTATGGAAATCACCTTTTTGCCAACTTCATTGTGTTTATTGCTAAGCTCGGCATACATCCTAGTCGCCGCGCACTAGCTTCACTTAATTCTTTTTTAGGTGCCATTTTTAATATCACTTGCATTACATTCATACAACGCTGTAGGAAAATCTGTCAACTTAAAGAGCAGATCGCCTAAGCGAAAACTACGGCTTTGAATAAATCCGTTTTTCTTTATATTTTTAGGGCAGTGGGAGTGTTGACGTACATCCTGTAAGTATTACCTAATAATCGCTAACTCATTGAACTGCAGGCTGAATTATCCGCTCTTTTACTTAGTACACTAACTTGTATAATTTGCCCCTAACCTCTAATATTTATTTACACTGAGATAAATCTATTCATTGCAAAAATATTCGGTCGTTTTCGCTTCGAAATTGTAATTCTATTGCGCCGTAAAATTAACAAACCGGACGGTGGTTTGTCTCACGGCGGAGCTTGTGTGAGGCGTCAAAACTGGTTTTGCACTGCAACAGTTCTTTCACTCGGCTTGAACCGTCATGTCAGAGATGTACCCTTGCTTCTCACCAGCTCGGCTGTGGGACGGACGCCTACCAATTTTCTCAACCTTACGCAACTCGTGTGGCCTTTAAAGACGCGAAAGCGCAACCAGTTATTTAGTAAAATGCAAGCTTTATGGTATCGAAATTTGACTTTTTCAAAATAAAAAATTATGAGGTTAAGGGTAATTTACAGGCGTCTCGCGTTGCTGATGACCAAATGTAGTGTAGGCCAATGACGCCGATGCTTGATGACCCAACATTAACGCTGTTAATTGCTTGAAATTTGATCATGAGCCTCCCAACATCAGTGGCTTCATAGTTCAGTTGGTTCGAGCGTCGCACCGACAATTTTCAGGCTTTTCTACGCACTGCAAAAATTACGATCATAACTGCGAGGATCATAGTTTCACTTGATTTTATATCCGCCGTTCAATATATGATTCATTTCATATATCATTTCCTTCATTGATCATTCGTCACGGAAACATTTGAACCCACAAATGACCTGCTCCCAAAACAAGTGGCTTCATGCCCCAGTTGGTTAAAGCGTCGCACCGGTATCGCGATGTCACGGGTTCAAACCCGTTGAAGTCGTGAACTTTTCAGGCTTCTCTACGCAATTGCAAAAATTGCGTTCATAACTCCGAGGATCATAGCTTCACTTGACAATTGCTTTAATTGTCCGTAAAATAGCGAGGATGACTTCGCCATTACATTTTCCAGTTTAGTCGCACGTGACAAGTGTATTTCCGATGCGTCCAGTCTGTCCGAATCCGCGAAGTTTGATTTTTCCCTCGAAGTCTAAGTTCTTTGTTTTATTGGCTGAGCTGAACGACTTTTTAAGGTTGTCAATCTCCAACCAAATGCTGGATTCGTTTCTCAGCTCTTTCAATTTTGTGGTGCTTTCCCTTATAAGTCAGGATGTTACCTGAAGTCTTCTTGCAACAACTCAGTGGTGAAACATGCACTTATGTCCAGAAATGACCCTAATTAGATGCACCCGCAATTTTGACATCAAACACGAATTGTCGGAGAGTCCTTGAGTCTAAGTCTTTGTTACTATTTCCAACAATAAGGTAAGGGTAAAGGTTAGCGTTCTTGTGAACTTTGGGAAAAGGCTGCTGATTATTCTTACTCGAAGAGCAGCATTTTGGGGACAATTTGTTGATTGGTTAAACTATATTTTGTCTAAGCCTTTTCATTCCATGTGGTCTCCATGGAAATGGCACGACATACGAGCGATTTAGCATCCCCCTTGACGTGGATGGGCAAACGACGGGTTGCAGTTTATCATGATATATATTTTTTCTCTTTTGCGACGTTTCTCGGTATCTGTTGATGACACGGAAAAAATGATAGCTCAGTCCGAAGAGCAGTGCAGCGCAGTCGCGCGTAAGGACCATTGTTATTCTGATTAGGCCTTGTTGATTAGGTATTGTTATATTCGCTTTGGCCTTTTGTTTGTTGATTATTCCGGATCCGGTATATGAAAGACAAGCCGCTTGACCGGTCGCTCTCAACAGGGATGACGAAACCGATGATTGAAATTTGACTTTCAGGTTCCGAGTGTTTTTGATAGTAGCAGTAAATGACTTGGCATTTTCATCACATTATCGTCCAGGTTAAGTGGAGCGTCCCCATTCCTTGGAGATGATAACAATGAAACATTCATCAATGTACAGAGTGTGGAGTATAAGTTTGACGACGAGTACTTTTGTGAAATCAGCGAGCAGGCCAAGGACTTCATATCCCAACTTCTTCTGAAAAATCCAAGGTAAGGGAGGATAAGTGCAAGAAGTCGCTTTAAAGTCAGGACGGCATAGTTAACAATTATTCGCCGAAGTGGAGGTGAATAGTGGTGGATATTTACCGAGCCACGAAGTGGCGAGGTAAACATTCACCAATATAGACCACACGAGTTGAATTAAATGCGTACCAAAAAACTACTTTATTTTTGTAAAATGTGGTCGGAAATTTCAAATCTCGCGCGTCGGCTACTCGAAGGTTAATAGTACTTGGCTAATCGTCTCCGAGTTAGCCAATCAACGCGCGCGGAGAGCACTATTCACTTGTGTTTCATATACTTCCCGTGAAGGCCCTCATGTACGGCGAGCTCGATAAAGGCACTCGTCCTGTTGGTCGACCGAAATTGCGTTACAAGGACACCTGTAAAAGTGTTCTTAAGTCTGGAAGAATCTTAGATCGATGGCAAGATTTGGTTGTCGACCGACCACTCTGGAGAAGAACCATTGGAAATGTTTGTGGAATTGTGAATGCAAATCGAATTGCAACTTACCAACGACAAAAGGAGCACCGAGCTCGAAAGAAAGCTATAAGTGGAAATTGATTAAATAGAATTTATTTTATTATGTATATTCTAGTGTTTTACCCGTATCGGGTTTAGGCGTATTATTATTATCTAACAAGGGCGAATGGAATAATTGTTTAATTAAAATCTCAACCTTCGGTTTTTGGCTCAATTTTTAAGTTTAAGAAACGACCGAAAAGTGATGTGACTTCCGGGAGCCAAAACGTTTATGCTGAGTGACATTTGCCACATTCGTTTCCATATAAAGTCAAACGCAGCCATAATGGCTGGTAACCGAGATCCAGTGAACCAATGAGAAAGCTAGAATTGCATTATCCGAGGTTTTGAATTTAATAATCACAATTATTCCATGAGCGGGCGTTGGATATGATATGGTAACTAGCCAACGAGGCAAGTAGCGCCGAGTTGGCTATAACCAGGCTCATATCCAACAAGCGCGAAGGGTATAATTATTTTATTAAATTCCTTGAACTCCAAAAGTTTAGAAAGTTCGAAATACGAGCGAAAAAAGCGAGCAAATCCGAACGAAATAGAAAAAACTTGATGAGAACTGATGCGATGTTGTGTAAGACCTTGTGGTCAGACAGATGGAGGCTCATCACAAAGACAGTTCTTACCTTTTCGCGAACTTCTTAACATCGGAATTGATTGATCGGAATTTTTTTTTTTTTGCTTTATTCAGAGAGAAAGTTCGCTTTCCGACGAGTAAAACCTTTAGCTTAGCAACGCTCAGCGCAATCATTTACCATATAAGGTCAAACTAAGATAAATGAGCTGATACAAGGAGGGATTACGTTTTTTTGCAAACGTTGGCCGTGTAGCACTTATTTGAACAGACTTAACTGTTTAGAGTGTAATATGAATAAGTGCTAGTTTTCTACCCCATATGAACCATGTGAGCGTTAGCCCTACTAATGGAAATGGACCCACACGCGGACAGAGAAAAACTCTGACCAGGGTTGGGAAATGAACCCACGACCTTCGGGTTAGATCACCGCTGCTCTACCGACTGAGCTACAAGGTCAGACGGGAGCAGGCCGTGGAAACTGAAGATGTTAAAGTCACGGCTGATAACTGAGATTGAGTGAACCAATCAGGGCACGAGAAATGCATTAACCGAGGTTGGAAATTTAATAGTGGTTTAACATTAACTGTGCCCCCAATCGTATGTGGGCCGAGTTCCAGTCTATCTCAGTCTGACTCGAGAGTTTTTCTGCGGGTGTCCCGGGTGTTCCTCCCTCATCAAAATCGACTCCCAGCTAAATGACATCTGGCGTAGGAGCTGTTGTCCTTTGGACCTTTCTGAAAACCGCTGACGTGATTGAAAGATTCCTAATAAAAGATTACATTTTAGATTAAAGGATTCCGGAAAAAGTAGTCCTAAACGAATACAGGGGTAGAATTTTTAGCATCCACTTCAAGGCTGCTGCCTACGAAAATTTTAAAGGGGCCCTCATAGCTAAACGCTGAGAACTTAGGAGCCCAACATATGAAGTGAAAGGTGTTGCTGTGAAAATTAAGGCGCCAGAGCTATTCTTTGGGAGCCCCAGGCTACCGGGCTCCTGTTAGGCAACAGCCTTGCACTTTTTGATGTATTGATCGATCAATCGATTTGATTTATTGGTCAATTGAATGAGTGATAAGATAACGTGTATTCTAACATCCCCACGAATCATTCTCCAATTGACTTTTCGTGTTTGGTTTATTCGTTCACTCAGTCGTCTGAAATCATTTCAATCTTTTTCTTATTCATTTTCAGAAATAGACTTTCCGCAAGAGATTGTTTAAGTCATTCCTGGCTCAAGGTACGTTGTCACACCATGCGTCGTCTCACTGAATCGGCTAAATTCGAAGCTCTCATCTCAAATTGCAAATTGGGATTCAGGATGGATACTCCTGTTAAAATAAGATTCTGTGATGGTAAGACTTTCTCCACCCCTAAAAAGTAACAATAAAGGTTGGCCGAAAATGACGACGTGGAATCGATCGACTGCAACGTTACGCTCTCATTGCACTGACTGTAGCGTCGGAACTTTCGGCGTTTTCTAGGAGCAGGTAGAGCAGCGATTGCTTGAGTAGTGTTAGCTGCCAAAAACCTAGCCCAACCATCATCATCATTTAGCGTCAGTAAGGTGTACAAATTTTATCACAGGTCAAACAAAGAGCTTAGCGCGAAAGGAGTCTCTCTGCCTATTTAAATTTAAATACGCAGAGTGTTTCTGTTAATGCTAAGAAGGGCGAAGCGTCGTCCATTTCAAATTTTAAAGAAGCTTTCATGTTTAAAATGATTTTTTATTGATATTCTGTCGCAGTTCGTACAATAACACGTTGAATAATGACATAAAAAAAATATTTGTGATCGTTTTTTTCTTAGCCAGACGCAGACGCGTGGAAAAAACGACGAAGGACTCTTATCAAGACGGACACATTCAAGGCATTTACTGCGAGGGAGCGATGGAAGGCGAGTTTCGTCACTTTCCTGATATGAATATTCAAATCATTTTGTCTAAGTGATTCTCGTGTGATCGATTCAAAAGTTTAATAGAGGGTGTTCGCTCATGTGACCAGCTTCCATGTTTGCGCACTAAATTCACCCTTCCAAAATGGCCGCTGTTTATTTGTTTCACTTTTCCAACATGGCCGCCGTGACGTCGTGTGAAGAGCGAAGACTGCGATATCTAAACAAGTGATGAGAGGTGAACTCAGGTGCCGAATCCCCAAAAGGGTTAACGATCATTCTGATACATCCATGGATATCGCCCATTTGTTAATTGCCGTTTTT
>NC_090884.1:26767256-26774756 GCF_036669925.1 Montipora capricornis
TTAACATCTATCTAAGAAATGTTGTGCATCATGGGAGCTGATGACGCCCCATAAACCGACAGGTCGTATAAGGCTGTCTAAATGAACGACATCAAGGTTACCACTGCATTACGCGTTGACAGACATTTTGAATAAAGATTTTCGCCATTAAAAAAGTCGGCAAAAAGCTTAAGCTTAAAGCTTATATGATGTCCTCTTTTGATCTCAGGTACTAAGGTTTCTGTCTTCTTCTGATGTTGCTCTTGTGTTATCTGCTTTTTTTCTTTCTATGCTGTGATTTCGGGTTTTTTTTTTTTTTGAGGGCCAACTTTGCATTGTTGCCGTTAAAGTAAATCTGAAAGGTCCTTTAACTTGTGCATACAACAAATCAACGGCTGGTTGTAAAGGGAACATGCCCGGGAGGGGGAGGGGGGGGGACTCCCATATGGAACAGACGGGGATGCTCGTCGGAAATTTTGAATTTAACCCCTAAAGGAGACCATCTGGGCGGGGCTCAAGCTTTTTGTGACCCCCAAAGGAGACCAGTCTGGGCGTGGCTCAAGCAAATTTTGACCTTGGCGGCTTAAAGTATTGGTGCATTGCCTGGAACACCCTGAGCGAAACCAAAATCCAAAATTCACACCCCTAAACGAGACGACGAGCATCCCCATCTGTTTCATATGGGAGTCCCCCTTCCCCCCCGTGGGGAACATGAAACATTCTTATTGCGATCAACTCATAAACATGCAAAACCAAGTCACGGGTAGTTGCATTGTTGGGGATTGTTAATACTCTCAACATTTCCGAATTCTGATTTTCTTGCCAGAAGAGTTTTCTACACAGATGTTTCACTCGATGTATTTATCAATGATAATACACCGTTTCAGTTCCTTCGTACGGTCAGATTTTAACAATTCCTGTTAACTCTCTTATTATTTATTTGGTCATTTAATCCTATATTTGCGATAACATAATCCAGATCATCCAAGTCAGTACGGCATTGACATTAAACCACGCAACAGCAGTGGTTATTCATTACTTTATTCACGACTAACAAAATTCATCCCTTGCAGTATGTTACATTTTCAAAACAGTGGCCACATTGCTGTAAAAATTGACCTTGCGTTTCCTTTAGTTTCTGTTTTTAGCCCCCTCCAGGCTCTAAGTGGGCCGGGACGAGCAAAATTGCGAGGCGAGAAAAAGTTTAGTCTTTACTCAACTTTTCCTCGACTCGCAATTTTGCTCGTCCCGACCCACTTCGAGCCTGGAACAGGGTATTTCTGTTTCCACTGATACATCACAGTGTCCGTCGTGATCAAACCGTCTACTCCTTACATTTCCAGTGACACCAAACTATGCAAGGCCTTTTCATATTTAGTACTGATAAAGTGATCTGTTCTCTCTCCGCTTCAACATCAATTGCCTTATGCTGGCTACAGCAGGAGCTTGCCTCTCCCATACAAGCCCTATGAGTCAACCTTTGTGCGTATCTTTCTGTTTTATATCGCCACGAGTTCTTCGGCTCGGCAAGCACTGTTTAGACTGTCCAATCAGAATAAAGTTATTGTCGAGCGAAGAGAAAAATAGTAATCTATTCAACAACACTCCCATTCATGCTCAATTCAATTAAGGAATGGGGTGAAATATCAATCACCGGTCGTTCTTCCGGACCAGTGTTCCTCTGGAAACTGAGCAAGAAGGGAGAGCACCTCAACGAAAGCGTATTTATAACCCTCCTGTAGTGTCATGCACGTGTTTTATGCACGCCTAGCCAATAACATGCTGGTTTTCCGTGTTATTTAATTTTCGCATATCATTAGGAGTGTTGTGAATAGGAGAAACGACGAAAGTTAATGTAAATGTGAGTCTCCTGCTGAAGGGTTACTTCTAAAAATAGAAGGATACGCGCAAAGGTTGACTCAAGGGTACAGTGTATAGGAAGGCGGCTCCTCGTGGGCTTCTGGCTAAAGCTGCTCTGTTAGTAAACGGCTGTTCCTCTACCTGGGCCCTGGACACATCGAATTCTGTGTACAACTATAGCTGTAGTGTCAACGCTTACTAGTATAGTGCTAATAGTCCTTATCGAAGGAGTCTTTATAGTTTAATTATTAAGGATATAATTATGAAGGCAGGTCTTGCTCGGCAGTTATTTCCAGAATGTGAGTTTTTTTGTCGCAACTTCCCGTACCGTAGTTCTCTTCTCAACTACCTGGGTCAAGCGATCGGAGGTTAATATTATCAAGGGTATTCGACCCCCCTGGTAGGTCCATTATACTTGAGCTATGCGTCGACTCTAGAAAGTGCTCAAGGGCAGTATATCAAATGTGGGTGTTTTATTGGAAGTTGCAGCAATCCGGACGATTAAGAAAGGTTATAATTGCTTTAAAACGTCCTACATTTAGCCGGTTCCTATTCACATAGAGGTGGAGGACCCAGGGTAGGTGAGGTACCCCACCTCGGTAGTGTAACCAATCTCTCTATACAATGTCTTTTTTTTTTCTTGATCCTGTTCACATGAGATGTGCATGGGGTACCTCACCGAGGCGGATTGCTGATCAGCAGGGCCGGGAAACCCGCTTAGCTGGGGTGAGTTTTCTCCATGTGAATGATGAAGGTAAGGTACCCCGCCTGACTGGGACGATGTTCGGGCATTTATCTTTAGTTTGAACATTTCGCCGAAGCCCGCCAAAAGAACATGGCTACCAGCCGCTCTTTTCCGCCGAATTATTCACCTATGAAATGTCAAGAGAAACGGTTTCCTTGCAGAAAATACCGAAGATCATG
This sequence comes from Montipora capricornis, assembly GCF_036669925.1. Taxonomy (NCBI): domain Eukaryota; kingdom Metazoa; phylum Cnidaria; class Anthozoa; order Scleractinia; family Acroporidae; genus Montipora; species Montipora capricornis. The sequence goes on from NC_090884.1 coordinate 26,770,020, forward strand.
GGAGTACCATCGACAGTATAGTGTCCGATGACCAAGCTGATCACACTGAAGCCCTTCTTCCCGGACATCAACAAATTTAAAACGGAAACTTAAGCTGCCGCTAAAGATATCAATGAAGTGAAAATCGCGTTTACCGCCAAAACGTGTCTTCCATCCGTCATCTCGGAGAGTTTTGGTGCTTAGCGACCACGTGATAGCTTTCATTCGGAAACCTCACCCCAGTGCCCCGGGGCTATAAATATGGCCCGTGAAGGCAGGCGGGGGGGGGGAAGGGGGTACCTCACCTACCAGGGTATCCCCAACCTTCATGTGAACAGGCCCTTAATCGACCGAAAGTGATTAGAATCTCAGACGCCAATATTCACCCTCCTTCGATAAATCCACTTTAAAACGAAGCCGTTAATGAAACAATGACAGCACACGACAAAACATTTAATGACACGGTTCGTTAATGATGCTTTCAACAATGCAAACTGAACTTTACACTTTGCAAGCAGATGGGGAGATAACCCTTACATTGCCTCTTATTCCTACTTTAAAATCAGACCATTTCTTGACGTTACCCTGCCCCACATGGCACGATTTCGAGATTTTCAAGATCTCGCTTAAAGAGAGAACTCGGTTCCAGATATTGAGGCCCGTCAGCTCTCCGAGGTAACTTTGAGTTGAGTCAAAGCCGCCACCAAACGAATCTTGCTCTTGCCCGACAGTGAGGATTCCGTTGGTCTTTATTTTATAACCAGTCTTCAACTGAGACCCTTGGGCTTGCACGCTGCCATCTTTGTAAACTTTCCAAGAGCCATTCGTGCTCTCCCATGTGATACAAACGTGATGCCAGTTACCGTCATCTACAGATACACCGCTATTTCTGCGAAAAAGATCAAAAAATGTAAGTGAATTTTACTCGTGAAACTTACAGTTTTCAGTATTGTGTGTCGAGGAACTTTTACCCTGCGAGCAGAGTCTCTTTCGATCTTCCTAGATAATTCGGGAAGAGGAAAGTAGACTCTGCTCGCCGCCTCCACATTCTTTGATTTGCCGCTCATCCAAAGAATTGGATGAGTCAGTCCAGTTTCGACTTGTCAAACCTGTTTTTTTTATTTTTGCGCATGATCAGTCGCCACGCGTCATCAATATTTTGAAATTTACAACAGCGTGGCAATTTTAACTGTTAGAATTCCCATGAGTTTTTCCTATATGTGTCGGTTACAGAAACTAGCCTGACAGAAACCTATAAATTTTTCAGTAAAAAAATAAAATGGCATTTTTAAGATATATGGACTATCTTGAGCTTCCAATGAAATGATTCCTTGATTGTCGTGTGTTTGCCGGAGTTGTTCGAAAATATTCCGACTTCTTCTTCTTCGTTTTGTGGCTACTGGTCACGCGTGACTGACACCGGATACATAAATTTTCAATTTTTAACGCATGCTCAATACAAAATGTGGAAGCGGCGAGCAGAGTCTACTTTCCTCTTCCCGACTTATCTGGGAAGATCGAAAGAGACTCTGCTCGCAGGGTAAGGAACTTTAAGAACTATTTCATTCTATTTTGTTGTGGTTTTGTATTTTCATGCGGCCAGCGGTTTCGGTAAATGTCACGTGTAACTGCTGATGAACCTTGAACCTTTTCAAGAGTGTTGAGGCCGCCATTGTTGTAATGTTTTTCTACTGAGGATCGAAGTAAATTCTGTTGTAAATTTATACCTGGTCTATATTCTTAACTGCTATCGCTACAGCGTGTTGAAATTAAGGAATCTACTTATTGCTTTAGTGCTTCGACATTGACAACCTTTCTCAGCCAATCAGAACCATTAGTCAGACACATCCATTTTAAAATGATGGCTGAGTTCCCTGGCCTATAAATGGAAGTAAGCCGGCCTGCCTTCCTAATGACCTTCTCTGATACAAATCTCTACTTTTCTTACGCAAATGTTGAGAGTGAACAATGACAAAACACAGTTTCATGATTAACAATATACATGAAAATATTAATCAGTACCGGGAATGTCTAAAAAGAGTGCAGTTCTCATGTAACACGAGGGCAAATAACAGCAAGTTTCCCAGATTACAGGTGAATGGCAATGAATATTATCAAACTTTCAAGCCTCTCAATTTTGGTTGAAGGTACTTTTTTTTTCCTTACACTGCTTTTTCGTTAACGAAGAGCGCAATATCTGACATCCTGCCCATCACGATTTCATTGAAGTTCGTTGACAAGCTGTAACTCACGACTGTCCGATAGTTGGCTGTCTTTTCAGTGGTACGCACTCGAAAGCAAATCGTAAAAGCGCTGGTTACTGCCAGACCATGATGGATAACATAATCATTGATCCCAACGTTCGTGAAATAAAGGTCGAATTCTCTCGTAGGCAAACCTGTTGAGACACATAACAGAAAACCTTTTCGTACAGCTTGTTGATTCATCCATCCCCACGCCACCTACCCACCCCGTTATGTTACTGAGTCGTTTCGGCTCTTGTACTGAATATTACTACCTACTGTACTGTGTAACCGAAAGTGAGTTGGATATCATAGATAGCGTAATGATGGTCAAAACGAAACTGAGTCGTTGAGAAACTCCTTATCATTAGTTATTTAGGAAGTATTAAGGCATTTCTTAAATTAATATTGAAACATGGGAAAATAAAGATATCTATAACTAGAGGAATTATCATTCTAAAAATAGATATCTCCGCCTCTGAGTAGGTACCAATACTACTTCATTAAGTGATCATGTTGCTGAAAAGAGGCTGAAGTGCAGTTGAGAAAGGCTATCAAATGCAATGAGGCAATGTGCGCCCGGTAATTCACAGCGTCGTCAGTGTATCGTTGCTTTAATCGGCAAGGTTACACAAGGAAAATAAATACATAATAAAACTCATGGTCGAAAAAATTCGTGGACAAAATGTCTTCTTTTCATCTATTGGAAAGCATTTTGCGTGGCCTAAAGCAGATTAATGAAAACAGGTCGCCTCGAATTGCTGACATAGCTAATCTTGCTGTAAAGTTCCGCAATAGAAGGCATGAGGTGCACGTGTGCACGTGCAACCTATCTCTATACATCTCTGTATAAAAATGTTTCTGAAAACAGGTATATTTGGGGTGGCTTTATAAGCTTAACCTCCATCCCAGACATCAGCACTGCACTGATGAGGCCCAGAAGGCCGAAACAGTACTGTCTGCAGTTAGATATAGCTCTTTGGCATTACAAAGCTTTTGCTTTCTTGTCCAAATTGAGCACTCTACTGGGATGAGTCATTGCCGCTAACAATTGCGCATGCTCACTAGCTCGCTAGTTTGAGCACTCTGGCATGGCTTAGATGTACCACATGTGTGGGACATTTGGGGTGGGTTTATAAGCTTAACCTCCATCCTAGACGTCAGCACTGCACTGATGAGGCCCAGAAGGCCGAAACAGTACTGTCTGCAGTTATATATATATATATATATATATATATATATATAACTGAATAAATGTGTGAAAGAAAATTTGCCCTGAGCGGGATTTGAACCCACGTCCCCCCATACTAGTCGGGTGTGATCACCACTACACCACCAGGACAACCATGCTGGCAACACAGCCATCGACGATGTGATTTACGTGGTTTAAGGCGTGGGCCTCCCGGGAAATTTTCTTTCGAGGTGACAAAGTAGGGTAGCCTATAACTTCACTTGAAACCCAACCAAGGATCAACTTAATGATGCACGACCGTAGTCAACTTAGCGGATGACAAGGAAGGATCCTAGAAGGATACAGGCTAATTTTAATTTTTAGAGAGAGTGTAGGAGAGAAACCCTGACAATGCACACCCCAAATAATCATATTTTTAACTGAATAAATGTGTGAAAGAAAATTTGCCCTGAGCGGGATTTGAACCCATTTGCAACCAAGATGTTGCCTAATAGTGTAATAACGATCTGTGCGAGCGCTGTAAAATATCTTATCCTCCTTTAAAAATGTTCTTACATAAATCACGATTTATTTGGCCACTTGCAAGAAGTGTAAGGTTCAGTATGTGGGTTCAACATCCAATGAATTCAAGGTCAGGTTTCGGAATCACAAATCGGCTATGCTTACTAACAAGACTAAGTGCGAATTAGCCGTGCATTTTAATAGGGTTGAACACCAGATGTCTGACTTTGAATTCATTGTTATCGAAAAAATTGTTAATGAATGTGAAGATCACATTGATAGGCGTTTACTCACAAGGGAAGCTTTTTGGTGCTCCCAGTTGTGTACTCTTCACCCCCACGGCCTTAACAAACGATCAGAGTTCAACTCTAAGAATAGAATTAGGTTTAGCCAATAAGTTTTATTTTTTAGCCATGCATTTTTAGCCATTTTTTAGCCATTTTCATTTATTATCTTCCCCAAAACATTTTTTCCATTCAATTCTTCATAACTTTAGATATAATACTTTTTAATTTTTTACTGTGATAGTTAGCTCCCATAATTAACTCTATATTGTTCACTTCATCTACTATTGTGTAAGTGGTTTTTCTGTCTATAAGCTGGCCTATTTTGTCACCTACTCATTAGCGCTTGTTTGTAAATTTCGTGTAATTAAGCAATCTGTTTATTTCGTCATTGTCGCTTCTTCACATATATAAGATCTTGAAACCGACTCAGTTCCTGCCAAGTATTTTTTAGTTTTTAGCTTATTGTGAACACTGAGCCTGTGAGTAGTTTGCTTTTGACTCCATTTTTCATTCAACCTATATATATATCTATATA
>NC_090884.1:26779756-26784756 GCF_036669925.1 Montipora capricornis
TGAAAAAGATGAATCAGCCATTGCACAACCGTGTGACGTATCCGCTTTGATTAACTTCGCGCATGCGCTTAACAAAGTTGAGTGCGATATGTGACTGAACACAAAAAAACCCCAAGCCGCAATTTAACCTCGGGGGGGGCTCGATTCTATCACCTTTTCGATAACGGTACAATGTACACGACTCATTAACTGAACGTTAAAGCCCAATCTACTAAGAAGTCGCTAGGATTTACCTGGCTTCATCTGACTGCTTCGATTTTTCATGGTCTCAAGTTCTTTCCTCAGGTCGTCGGTGGCTTGTTGGAGTTGTTTGTTTGCCTCGCACAAGTCGCACTTGTCACCTTCCATGGACACCTTTATCGTTGGACTACATTGACAAGCGGATGAAGTGAGATCGCAGGGTTTTTGTGCATCTGAAAAAGAAACAAATACAACCACGATAAACAGGAAATAGAGCCCAACATTTGCCATCATGTCGCTTGATCAAGAGTTCGACCGAAGAGAAGTACACTGCTCGGTGCACTGCGTAAGCAAGAATGACCGAATCGATACTTCTGGATCAGAAGTAAGTCGAAGTGAGGATGTCAGTGGCAATCAGGCACTGCAAATAGCCAATCTATTAAGACCATCAGTTTGTGTCTTTCACAAAAAATGACTTTTTATGGGCGGGAACTATTCTCCGATCATATTTACAGCAGGCCGACAGCATTCATGTGTGCTTGCCAACGCGTAAATTGAGGTCAAAGTTCTAAAAGTGTTTTTCTTCCTCCTAATTTAGCGATGGAACTTTTTGTTCAGTTCATTTCTATAAACCCCGGAGAAAAATACGAGTATTGGCAACGAATTCGAATGTGAGAGCCTGCCACAATAAAACATGAAAGAACTAGTATGGCAATAAATTTCGCTTTGTACTAACATTTTTAATAATTAGAAAAAACAAATATTTGGAGGCAAACAAATTTTAATCGATAGAACTAATTTTTTTTCGAAATCTTTGCTTTGCACGTGGTCCCCATAGAGATGATATGGCGCGGGGACATTCGAGAAATTTTCCATCGCCTTGACTCTGGACGGAAAACGGAAAATTGCTGCTTGTAGTATGAAAATTATTACATTTTTCTCTCTCTTGCAAAGTTACTCGCTATCTGTAGATAACAGGCGAAAATGAGTCAAAGTCAAACAACGTTCTATTGACTTTTTGACAAAACGCTAAGCTTGGCCTAACGTAAACGCGAGAATAAATCTACTGGTTAACTATTTAAAAGCGTTCTTCTCCTACTCTGTGGGCCGGTTGACCCCTAACCTTCCGCTTATTCCACCGGAAAAAAAAAAAGAAAGACATATTTTGAACCGCAGTCAGTGTAATGACTCCAAGCAGAAACCCACAATCCATGAACTTCTGCTCCATTCTTCATTTCGTTTATTCAGGCGTCCATTTATTTATGTTACCATTCTTTCGCCTTTTAATTTGAGCGATAGACTTTTCTCAAGAAATTGTTTAAGGCATTGTTTAATAAATCTCTTATCAGTTCGTTTTATTACGCTACATTCAGGCTGCTCCAATTCTACGTATTCACGAATTTCTAGTCTCTAAGATTGAAAAAAATAACCATCTATTTCAACATGAAAAAGTCTTAATTCAAGAAAAAGGCAAGGTTCTTCTATACACGTGACTTTTTCCCGAAGCTTAAATGATTTCAACATTTGACCAACATTCCGGTTTAACAGATGTTGAACTGATGTTCCCGCAAATGTTGGACGCAGAAAAAAGGGGTGCGGAGGCCGTTCAAACGGTTCCAACATTGCGTCAACAAACAACATGATCTCCTCTCTACATTAACGATTATCGTTAATTCCTAATTTGCATTGAATTAACTGTAATACTTGTGGTAGCAGAGAAAATAAGGAAATAAAAAATCATATCCGTGGCGTGGATTTGAACACGAAGATTGTATTCTATAGGAACCGCTTCTTTTCGTTTCACCACTGAAGATCAAGACACCGCGCCCTCTAAAACACATTTATTTAAGTCTCTCATAAAATATCGCTGCTGAAAAATTATTAGGCCTAACCGCCTAAGCTAGATTATTAATTTAAGCCTAAGATTTGATTTTAAAATGTTGAGCTTTGTCGTCAAGTTTGGAGACCGACATTTTGCAGTGTTTAATGTTGTTTGTTGCCGAGTGATAATACAACATTATCAAATAGTGTTTAAAATATTGTCCCTGAGCAGCTAGCGGTGTGTTGGTCAAGTGGTTGGGTGACAGGTTAATAATGAACATTCCCAGGTTCGAGTCCTACGTCCATACACTTGGGCTGTCTTTTAAAAAATATATGGCCATTTCCCGTAATCCATATCAGCTTTCAGTCTTCTAAATTAATGATAATAGCTAATTCAGAGCAAATTAAGAATTAACGATAATCGTAAATTCAAGGTAGAGAATTGGTTGCAACAAAAGAACCAACACTTTCGCGAAATTTGATTGCGAGGAACTAAGAACTAGAAACCAGTCTCTCTGGTCAAGATAAACCACACCATGTTGACTTTTAAGGCCTGATGTGAGCATACGTGTGTTCTACAATTGTTATGTTCTACAAAAATTGAATCGATGATGAATGAAAGTTTAAACCGATTTAAACTTGATTCAATACGCTTTCAACAAGCTTTCAACATTTTTTTGCGTTTTCAACAATGTTGGACTACCTGTTCAAACGCACCGAACATTTCGTTCAATTAAGTGTTGGATGCGTGTCGAAGCAAAGATTTAAACCGTTTAAACGGGCCTGTATAAATGTGAATGTATGCTTAATCCAATTTTTAACAACAGCTTTGTTTAATCGAACACAATTAACATAACGAACTGCCATAAAGAATTTATCGCACAAGTGACCAGCTTCCATATTGGTTCACCAAAACAAACATTTTGTCTTAAAGTAGAATGCAGCCCCTGAATGAACGGCATCAAGGTTAACTCTGCATTCTGCGTTGACATCAATGTCACATATGACATTTTAAAGGAGCATTTTGTCGTTAAAGGTCAGTAAACTCAATCCATGCTCTGCTCTTTCACTTTTCTTTCGGATCTCATGTTATAAGTGACTGTCGCTTTTCAAGGGCACCCAATGGGCAAATTAAGCCAAAGGCTTTGAGAGATATTTCTAGGCTCCTTGTAATGTTTAAAGACTGTCTAAAGAGATGTTCAATTTAGCACCTAGAAGAATTTGATCTGTTCGGGTATCTTAGCTAAAAATTAAAGGGTCAGAAATTTTTAGGGAACGATCTCTTCATTTCAGAAATTTCTAACAGAACGTTACTCTCTAACGTCCAACCGAACCATTTGCTCACCCGAAACAGCTAGGTTTAACTTTTTTAAGTGTCAAAAAATGCAAAAATACCCCTTCTGAAAACGTAAGGGACTACTTTTCCACTTTTCCCCGGATGCGAATCTTTTAGGTGATATTTGAGTAAAGATATATGTAGCTGTTTGCCAAAGTAGAACCGAAATTCTTAAAACAGTTTGACTCTCCGAACATATATTTCACCGAAGGTTATCGTTGGGTGCCCCTGGCTTTCGCAATCTGCTTTCAGATTGATTTCGTTCTTGAGGGCCAACTTTATATTCAATCGACTGAAAGTGATGAAAAATCTCGGAGGCCAATGCCCCCTCCCCCTCCCCCGCCCCCCCTTCCCGGCCCTCTTCGAAAAAAAGAAGCCAATAATGAAACACTGATTACAAACGACATACGATTTATTGAAAAGATCGTTAATAATAAAAAAAAAAAATGCAGAAAATGCAAACTGAATTTTACACTTCGCAAGCTGATGGAGAGATAACCCTTACATTGCCTCTCATTCCTACTTTGAAAGCAGACCATTTCTTGACGTTACCCTTCCCCACATGGCACGATTTCGACATTTCCAAGATTTCAATCGGAGAGAGAACTCTGTTCCAAATATTGAGGCTCCAAGGAAATGTTGACTTGGGTCAAAACCGCCACCAAACGAATCTTGTTCTTGGCCGACAATGAGGATTCCGTTGGTCTTTGTTTCATTACCACACTTCAACTGATCCTTTGTTACTTCAAGTGAGACCCACGGGCTTCCTCGCTACCATCTTTGTAAACTTTCCAAGAGCCATTCGTGTTCTCCCATGTGGTACAAACATGATGCCAGATACCGTCATCAACAGATACACCACTATTTCTGCGTAGAAGATAAAAAAAGATGCAACTGAATTTTACAAGTGGAACAGTTTTCGGTTGTGTGTAGAAAGGAATCTACCTATTTCGTCATTTATGGGTCGAAATTGCCATTGCTCACATGGCATCCATTTTAAATTGTGGCTGAGTTACCGAGGCTATAAATGGAAGTGAGCCTGCCAAGGACCTTCTCTGATCGATACAAATCTCTACCTTTCTCACGCAAATGTTGACTTGTTAACACTGCCGCGAACAACATGGTTTACGTTATAAAATTGGTGAGTTTATTCGCTACATTCAAAGCAGAGTTACTAACTAACTCTCTACTAACTCTGTTCAAAGGCTACAGCACTGTGTTTTCTCAGTTGACTTGTAACCCGGCACTTACCCATTTTGCCCTCGCGCGCACAAATTTCTCTGACCCATGGCTGGTGGACCACACCTTCTCCACTGTGGTATTTTCTTGTGATCACCCACTAACGTTGAAAGACGCTAAAAGAGTCCTTATTTTATTCTTTTGTTAAAATTCGAGGTATTCCTTTGGGTCGTGAAATACGCACTATTCCAGAGCTAATCATAACCATTACAATTTTCTCAAATTTGATTGGCCCATTAAGTGCTTTATTTTTCACTAATTATTATGTAGGGGTGTAATTGGACAGTGAAATTAGACAGTTGGCTGTTATCGGAAACCTGTAATAGGACAGTTACATCAGCCAATCATATTAAGTGCTCTCAGCTTAATCCACCAATCACAGAATTTATCACAATAACCATACCAACAATCACCTACTCTACCA
>NC_090884.1:26814756-26822256 GCF_036669925.1 Montipora capricornis
ATTAGTTGTGTGTGTGTCTGGGTTGCAACCCAGAAAATGCAAGCAATAATTTATTGAAACTACTCAGCTCGTTTATAACTATTCTGAGTGGTTTTTTGCCTGATCAAATTAATTTACTCTGTTGTATCAAACTTTTCTAATTTGGCAAATAAGAAAAAGTTCTGTGTCATGATCTCATCACTCTTACGCATCAATAGCGCATGGAACCCAGTGCCCTGTACGTCTTCATCTCATCTTTAGAGCTTTCGTACACATTCAGTTATAGGATTCATCAGCCATATTGCACAACATGAACGATGTGGCAAGCATCAACAAGAACAGGTTTATATTTTAAAGCGGCGTTTTGTACACATTGCCATCATGTTCACTGTATTCGTCTCTTAAATTTCCTACACCTTAACTGGTGTAATAGCATTGTCTTGTTTTCTTTGCCCCACAATTGGTAAATGGGACTCAAATAATTTTAACAAAAATGACACTTCATCTGAATGAAAAATGAAACAACACGATAAAGTCACCTGGTCTGGGTGTGTAGAGTCCTGAGAAGGACTGGTGTTGGAGAACAAAGATTGATGAACTGGACGGAAATAATTTTCAAAAGTAAGTGATCCAGTTTGTTGGTGGGTATATGCGTGTGTACCGAAGTCACAACCAATTTAAAGGGAGAGGAAAGTGATAGTGATAAGCGATCGTGTGACTCCAAGAAACAACCAAGAAACAAAAAACAAGGCAGCTAGAAAGTTTAATGTGGCACGGCGTCGCAAAAAGGGTTAGCACTGTGCCTACATCCAAGAGTAGGTTTTTCATTTCCTAAAGACTTTCGTTTGAACTTCCTTGAATGCATACAAAAGGAAGTGTTACAAAGTATACTTCACATAATGGTGCATATTTCATTTCAATTAAAACTATCGCTTTCCGCTTGCTGTACAATTTTTGAAAGGATGTTCATTAAAAATTCAAACCTTTTGAAAATAAAACGCTTTAATGCAGGCATTTCGATATCATTTATATGTGAATGCTATATTATAATGCGAATGCAATACAGAAAGAATCTTAACCACGCAAGATTTAAATTGGGTACGACAATGGACTTAGTCTAGTTGATTTGGCATATTAATCTCGTTCAAAGGATGCTAGTAATTGTAATACATTGCAATAATTCTTTTGGGCTCTGACCTTTGGTCCAACGATTAACTCCAAGGGAGGGTTAATTTCAAAACGTTTTGACGATGGTAAATACGATAAGTATGAAATACGTTGAACTAGGCCAAAGATCCCTCTCAGTTCTTTTGTTTAGCCAGTGCAACAGCACCGGCCTGAGTCACCGATTCCATTGAAAGTCAAATTCAAGGTTGTCAGCGTTGAATTGATTTCCACTGCTTTAGCCAGTGCAGCAGCACCTGAGTCACCGATTTTATTGAGAAAAAAATTCAAGGTTGTCAGTGTTGCCCGGATTTGGACTGCATTAACCGTGAAGCAACACCTGAGTCACCGATTTGATTGCAAGTCAAATCCAAGGTTGTCAGCGTTGAATTGATTTCCACTGCTTTAGCCAGTGAGGCAGCACCTGAGTCACCGATGTTATTCTCACCCACATACAACTTTGTCAGGGTTGAATTGATTTTCCCTGCTTTAGCCAGCGCAGCAGCACCTGAGTCACCGATGTTATTCTCATCCAGACACAACTTTGTCAGCGTTGAATTGATTTCCACTGCTTTAGCCAGTGCAGCAGCACCTGAGTCACCGATTTTATTGAAAGACAAATCCAAGGTTGTGCAGCGTTGAATTGATTTCCACTGCTTTAGCCAGTGCAGAAGCACCTGAGTCACCGATTTCATGGAAAGACAAATTCAAGGTTGTCAGCGTTGAATTGATTTCCACTGCTTTAGCTAGTGCAGCAGCACCTGAGTCACCGATTGTATAGTTACTCAAATGCAACTCTGTCAGCGTTGAATTGATTTCCACTGCTTTCGCCAGTGCAGCAGCACCTGAGTAACCGATTCCGCTAACAGACAAACTCAAGGTTGTCAGCGTTGAATTGATATCCACTGCCTTAGCTAGTGCAGCAGCACCTGAGTTACCGATTCCACTGACAGACAAACTCAAGGTTGTCAGCTTTGAATTGATTTCCACTGCTTTAGCTAGTGCAGCAGCACCTGAGTCACCGATTCCATTGACAGTCAAACTCAAGGTTGTCAGCGTTGAATTGATTTCCACTGCTTTAGCCAGTGCAGCAGCACCTGAGCCACCGATTGTATAGCCAAACAAATGCAACTCTGTCAGCGTTGAATTGATTTCCACTGCTTTAGCCAGTGCAGCAGCACCTAAGTCACCGATTCCTTCGAAATACAACCTCAAGGTTGTCAGCGTTGAATTGATTTCCACTGCTTTAGCCAGTGCAGCAGCACCTGAGTCACCGATTGTATAGTTACACAAATCAAACTCTGTCAGCGTTGAATTGATTTCCACTGCTTTAGCCAGTGCAGCAGCACCTGAGTCACCGAATCCACTGGGAAACAAATGCAACTTTGTCACCGTTGAGTTTGTTGCCATTGCGTCGGCCAGTATAGCAACGAAGCAACGAGACTGTTACCTTTCCACCACCGTTTACACGAAATATGCTGAATTTCAAGAAGTGAACCAAGAAAACGCGCCAATTCTTTTCCAAAGGTACCCTGTTCTTTTTCACATTCCTTAATACAATTCAGTGCAGTGCATAAATAGCCACCGCTTTCCCTCTCTTCATTTAATTGATTGATTTGACTTGCTATACTTGCCATAAGTGCCATGGCTTTTGCCTCGCACCGTTGAGCCAAGATACCACAGGTAAACATCAGCACTTGTTGAAACTCCTTAAAATATCTTGTGTCAGCAACTAAGCCATGAGGACTAATTTCCTCATCGACAAGCTGGCAACTGAGATAAATTGCAGCGAAGAACTCCTGAAAGCTCTTGTGTAAAACCCATAGCACCAGCTCGGTCTTCGTTTGCTGCGTCCAGGTTGAGCCGACAGAAATCCCAATTCAGGTATTAAGTTGCTGGTACCATTTCGGAATACACCTTCGTCGAAATACATCTCATCGTCGAGCAAGCCACTCAACGCTATAGAACCAAGATGCTTTAATTCAGCGTGGTATAATTGTGTTAGGTCTTCGTCCGTTTGTGGTAATTCTTTCTTTTTCCTATACCTTCTCAACACACACTGCACTATTTCCTGGTAAAGCAGTTCTACCTTTCGGCAAATCTCCTTGGAAGTACCCACAAAGGAGGCAAAGAAGAGCTGTATTTAATGGATTTGCAGTTAGTCCGCTCATGATTGCGTCTGTGCCCAGCTTGTCCAAGAGTTTTTTCGCCAGATGCTCCTCGGCTTTGAAATATCTTCGGATAAAACCTTGAGCAGCATCTGTGGTAAATCCTTCGACCTCTAGCAGGGTGTCACAGCATTCCCGTAGTTTCATCCCAGCTTCTTGGCGAACTGTAACCACCAAGTAACATTTTGGAAGAATTCTCTCTTGAATGATTTCTTTATAGACTGGTAAATAATGTCTTGGCAGCTCATCCAAACCGTCAAGTACCAGCAAAACTTTGACTGATAGTTCTGAACGAACTTGAAAAACTTCTCCTTTTGTTCCTTCTTCATGTCTCGTGGTAAAAGCTGGTCATCGATAGCCTCCCATAAGTCAGAGTTAATGTCTCTACATTTCAACAACAGCAACACTTGGACATCAGGAAACGAGTCTTCAGCTTTACAGTTCTTGGCCCAGTCGTAAGCAACCTTGTTACAATAGGTTGTCTTTCCCACGCCTGGCTGTCCTTCAATCAAAACCTTTCTGGGTTGTGAAGATTCCTCATGTGCTTTGAAGATTTCCAACGTGTCGACAATGGAGTCAGTCTTTACCCCTCGTTCTTTTTTCCTGCTGACCATTTTAAGCCTGGTAAAAATGTTGTCAAGATGGAATAACTCTTCGTTCCACGGGAATGGCTTGAGCCACCCTTCGCGTTTCTGGTACAGTCGTCGAATATCGTCGATGAAGTCTGCCGGTGGCCCATAAGCATCTGCAAGAGAGAAAGTCATTAATTTACAATAAAAGTGCCGATGTTCTCCCAGCGTCAAGTACTTGAGAATGACACTTACACCTTAGTTGTGTTAAGGTCGACTGTACTTATAATTGATGGTGAAATATGTGAGAGTCATATATAAATTGAACTTCGTGACCGTTCAGGCCTGAATTTTTTGAAGGTCTTCTTTGCTTCTTTGCAAGTCGGCCTACAAATCCAGTGATCATTTTCGCTTCCAGTCAGTCCAAAAAATATACAATTTGTATAGGAAATGGTATGAACTTGCCCTTGCACAGGAGAGCACGTTTTGGCTCAGGTCTCGAGTCGGAAATCAATGAAAATTCAACAAATTTGGTCAATTTATTAATTTCCTTAGATATGCTGCTAATTCCAAGATGATGATAGAGTAACAGCAAAGCGTCTTTGCTGAACAGAGCAGAGTTGGCTGGTTCAATGCTTTCACCATTGCCAGAAGCGAAGCACCTTCATCGCCAGCAACTTTCCTTTGATGTATGAATAGACTTGGGGTAAAAGAGGACTTAGACTGCATTTTGCTGGACAAAATTGCAAGCTGACGAGACACAAGATACGAGGCAAAACCCTTCCTTGTAAGGATCACATGAAGCAAGAATAGGGGGCTTACCTTAAGCAATAGCACAAAGAAAGAAGAGGCTTGACCTGGCTCTGCACATGGTTATATTCGATCACAATTTCATTTGCATAACAATGCATCTTTGATACAAAGGTGAATTGCGCATGTGCAAGGAGGTATGCATTACAGTCAACTCCCGCCTTGCGGATACCTCGCTATTACGGACAGCAGCTAAATCCCCGGCGAAGGTTACAGACGTTTGACTGAAATTAACTCCCTCTATTACGGACTTACGGACACTTTATCCGGTCCCACCGTCACAATTTTATTGTTTTCTCTCTCGTTATAGCGGACATCGAGCAGCATCTTGGAATATTTCCATACATATCAAGTTCATTTTTTCGGCTTTTTTTATTCATAGAGGGGAGTTTAAGGTTGCTAAGTCTTCTCGGCGACAAAGTGGAGGAAGTTGCAATTCAAAGGAGAAGTACACAGAGCCGATTGGAATGATCTCTTAAGGCAAGTGTAGATTACTGTACTTCAGTACAGTAGGAAACCGAAACGACGTATGTGTGGGCATTGCTGCAACATACGATGATTGTTTTTTTACGTACTTAGTACTGTATACAAAGGGTAAGTAACTCCTGTTCTGTTAAGTTCTGTTCTGTTTGTAAATAAAGTTTTGACGCTCTTTACGTGCAACGGGTCTGAAAAAGGTACTGGAGTTAATGAAAATGAACACACATGAGACCCCCTTCTGTAAATATGGTTTAAAATAAAAATCTTCTCGCACCCCGCTATTACGGGCTCTTGCTATTACGGACACCAAATCGTGGTCCCGAGGGTGTCCGCTATAACGAGAGATGACTGTAATAAGGACAGAATGTGGATGGTTAAAGAGAATTGAACATTTAGGCCTCAGGAAAAGTTCGGGTTAAGGGTATAGTTCAAGCTGTTACTGCTCATGTACATGTGGCTACTTGTGTAGCATCGATGTCTCGTACATTGTCGAAACACAACTTTGCCATTTGCTGCTTCTCAGCTCATGGATGGTTCTGTTTCAGTGCAGATGTCCTGTGCAGCCATCCTTCATGGGTATCAAATTCTGATATACATGTACTACATACCAACATATTTAAGCACCAATGGTAACTCAAATTACTTCTCGTGCTATTTTGTAAAACTATGATTGTCATCAAAATATCTTGCCCATAATGCACCAGTAACTAGAATAAAATTTACCAGAGTGTTCAGGTTTCTTTTTCTTCCCCCGGTATATTTCCAAAGCACAGTCCCTGAACACACCCTTTAGTGACCTCTGACCTTGCTTTTCAGACATCTTCCATCATCAGTGTACAAGGAAACAGAATTTCAGTGAGGCAGGGGTCAGTGTTTTGTTCCTGATGTAAATGTAAAAAAATAAAACGAAGATTAGTCAGCATCAAAACTACTCAACAGACTAGCCTGCCCATCTATAGTTCAAATAGGGATGGCGATTTTAAAATTCTGTTTTTAAGACGAGCCATGTGATTAGGTGAAGTGGGAGAAGAGGTAAGAACCAACCCAGTGCACAGAAGTACCGTTGGCAGCAAGATTCAGTGCCTGCAGTGTACATGCACTCTCAACACCAAGGGGCTGAATGGAAAACCAGCTGTCATACTTACTTCCACTCTGAAACGTACACTACAGGGAACGCGAAGGCAGGGTAGAGTCAAAGGTGTAGAAGGAACATGGAGGAAGGTTAGGAATGCGCGACATTAAGCAGATTTCGTGGTAGTTTTTATAGGGTGAACGTACACAACATAACATGGCGATATCCGTCAATTCTTCAATTTACATATTTCAAAAATATGGCTTAAGTGTCCGTGATTTAAGTTCGGTAAGGATTTCTTAATATACTACTGGGCATAATGAAAAGGGCTTTTAAAAACCAGATTAAATGATGGAGCATTTAATTGAGCGCTCTGAGGGGCTCGATTCTATCACCTTTTCGATAACGGTACATTGCTACATTAAGTGATCTTAAAAGCCAAATCTATCGAGAAGTAATTGCAATTTACCTGGGTGAATTTGACTGCTTGTATTTTTCATGGTCTGAATTTCTTTCCTCAGGTGGTCGATGTCTTGTTGGAGTTGTTTGTTTGCCTTGCACAAGTCGCACTTGTCACCTTCCACGGCTACGTTGATTGTTGGACTACAGTGACAAGCGGATGGAGTAAGATCGCTGGATTTGTGTGCTTCTGACAAAGAAGCAAATACAACCGCGATAAACAGGAAATAGAGCCCAAAATTTGCCATTTTGTTGCTTGATCAAGAGAGCAACCGTAAAGAGGTACACTGCTCGGTACTTCTTGGGATCAAAACATACGTTGAAGTGGGAATGTGGCGACAGTCGACGTCAGGCAAAGAACCAATCAAGTTTTACTGTCGGTTCTTGTCCTTCAGCAAAAAGGGGCATTATTCTTGTAAGTAATGATGCTACTTATGTCGTCGACTTGGACCTCCTCTGGTCAGGAAAATTAGCCAATCATAGATAAGGGCGGAGTAAGGATAGGTCAGATCTAGTTAAGGTATTGACTGGCGCTCTTAGCTGTACGTTCAAGGAGTAAGGTTGCATTATCAAGATTTTTCCCTCCCGCCCTACCCTTGCTCCGTCCTTTGTTTTTCTTTCTTTCATTCTTAGGTGTAGGTGCTTTTTGTCGCCCCCTCCTTTGCTGAACACAGCTTTAATTTACTGCGGTTTTCATAGATTTCGTTGATGCTATAATAAATAGCTACGTTGGTGGCCGAATAACGTCCACATGTTTGAAGTAGTCTTTTTTCAGATTTCCATGTCTCAGCAAACTTGT
>NC_090884.1:26834756-26844756 GCF_036669925.1 Montipora capricornis
CTTTCCAAAATCCATTCGAGCTCTCCCATGTGGTACAGACATGATGCCAGAATCCGTCATCTACAGATACACCGCTATTTCTGCGAAGAAGATAAAACAAATGCAATAGACGTTTACACAGTAAAACATGCAGTTTTCCGTTGCGTGTTGAAAGAAATCTACTTATTTCTTCATTGCTGGATTCGAAATTTGCGTTCTTTTTCAGGCAAGACGCTAAAAGAGTCCTCATTTTATTCTTTTGTTAAAATCCAAATATTCGGTGTGGTGAAATGTACGCTACTCCAGAGTAAATGGAAATGGTCCACTGAGGACCCTGTTCGCAGTATATCCCGATTTAGGTATTGCGACATATACTTTTCTTTTGGTTTACGATAGCTTTTATGCTACCCTGGGTGCAGTAACGATCGGTTTGTTGTTTTGTTTGTTTTCTCTGTCGCAAAATCGCTCCAAAGCCAAGCAAAAAACGAAACAACCTCTGCCTGGCATCCAGGGAACTGGAATGTCGACTTAACTTCAATAAATTCTGTTGTCTGTTATCAAACAATCAACCCGGCCTCTCAATCGTTTCTTAGAATTACTCGAATTTACATTTTTTCTTACTTACACTGCTTTGTCGTTGATGGTAAGATGAATTGATGACATCCTGTCCACCAGTATTTCGTTGAAGTTCCTTGATGAGCTGTAACTCACGACAGTCAGATCGTTGACTGTCTTTTCAGTGGTACGCACTCGAAAACAGATCGTAAAAGCGCTGGTTACTGCTAGACCATGATGGATAACGTAATCATCGATTCCAACGTTCGTGAAATAAAGGTCGAAATCCTTCGTAGGCAAACCTGTTGAGACACATAACAGAAAGCATTTTCGCACAGCTTGTATATTCATCCATCCCCACACTACCTACCCACCCCGTTATGTTACGACCGCGTTTCTCTTGTATGAAGTACCACATTACTGTATGTCATAAGTTAGATCAACCTTGCATACGGAACCAGCCATCGCAGTACGCGCGGCAGTCAAAACTGTGCTATCCTGTCAATCGTTTTCCCTTGACCGGAAACGGTGCATTACGTGCGTAAACGACGTTGTTGTCGATCTACCCTGTCGAAAGGACGCCATCAAAGTCAGTTGACAGAAAAGTTGCCACAAAACCTGTTAAATGGTTTTCTGGCCATTTAATTGCGAACAATTGATGCGACGTCGGATAGCACAGTTTTTCCCGCTCGCTGAAGTCTGATAGGCCAATTTAAATTTCAGTAGCTCTCTCCTTATGCACGGAGATAGTCCGAGCGGAACTGAGCCGTCTTCTAAACTGTGTAAAAATTCCAGATCATTAGTTATTGCGTTCGAAATTAGGAGAACAAAATTTCTAATATTGTGTTTCCTGTGCATAGGGTAAGCCTTAGCAAGTTTCGTTTTTTGTTCGTCACTCTGCTTTTTCAGCGCTATCTTGAATTTGCGCAAATGACCATCGCTCACTTCGTGACTGATTTGCACCAACACGCTGGCATAGTTTTTGGCAAAGGACATTTTTTAGTACTAATCTCTAAGACAATTTCAACAAATTCCAGATCTTTACGAATTTAGTTTTTGTGGGGTCATCTCTTTACTCCAATTTTCCCATTTTAAGCCACATTCCACAAGGCTCACATAACAAGAGGCTACGGGTAGCCTATACATGTACTTTGTTCGAAGGATATTTAGCCGACTTCCAGTATTTCAGTATGTTTTTTTAAATGTTACAAACATCCATTTTAATTTCCGTAGTCCGAAGTCCACAGTCCACATTCAATGGCCCAAATGATAGGGTCAATTGCTATAGTGGATAGATTTACTAGCAGGTTTACCAGCAGAAGGAAAATGACAGTTTTACACCCGCCGAAGACTTTAAGAAAGAAAAGAAAGCGTGTGACGAAGACTTAAATTTCAAGTGCGGAAAAAAAAAAGGCGAGCTAGCTGACCTTTAGATCTGCCTAATACTTCAGTTTGCATTGCGGATAACTTTAATTAAGGAGAGCATAAGAGCTTTGTATCTGCCCAGAAATCAAATTTCAATCGATGGAAAATAAATCTGATAAGATCAAACGTGCCAGCGCAGAGTGTGAAATCTCTACGTTAATCTTAAATCTTAAGTTCTATTCTTCCTATTCGTCAATCCACATATTTGAAATATGGCTCAAGGAGCCGTGATTTACCTTCGGTGAGTGTTTCTCCAAGATTCCGCTGGGCATGATGAAAAGGCTTTTTGAATAGCAGAATGATGGAGCGATCATTGAGCGATCCTTGAACCCAACTAGAAAATGTAATTTCGTCAGGAAGCCTGAAACAAAAACTCAAGCGCTGTGGGAGGGGGGGGGGGGGGGATTTCTTTATCACCTAAAAGATTCGCAACCAGGGGAAAGTAGTCCCTCAATTCCTCGCACTTAAAAAGAGCACCTATAGCAGTCTCGGATGAGCAAATGGTTCCCTAGGAAGTTCTTAGAAGTTAATGTTCGACAGGTTTCGCTAAGAGGAGCTAGCAATGTCTCTAAAAGGCCTTTAGCTTAATTTTCGATTAATTTGCTCGTTGGGTGGCCTTGATCTTCTACGGCTACGTGTTGGACTACAGTGACAAGCGGATGGAGTAAGATCGCTAGATTTGTGTGTTTCTGGCAAAGAACGAAACACAACCGCGATAAACAGGACATAGAGCCCAAAGTTTACTATATTGTCGCTTGATCAAGTGAGTAACCGTAGAGAGGTAAACTGTTCGGTGCATTGGGTGTCCACGAAAAAAAATTGATTTACCAACAGAAGAAAAAATCTTTACCACCTTCCCGAGACTAATTTCCACTGCGGAAAATTGAAAGAAAGCAGAGCAACTACGCGTGCGACGAAGACTGAAATAAATGTGACCTGACCTTTAGATCTGCCTAAGACTTCAATTTCCATTGCGGAAAAATTAAAGGAGAGCAGAAAAACTTTGTATGTGGCTACGTGCCCAAGACTCAAGTTTCAATCGATGGAAAATAAATCTGATAAAGTCAGGCGTGCAATCGCAGAATGTGAAATCTCTATGTTGATCAGTTCCCCCGGATGATCTTCTCCAAAATTATGAAAAAATGGCTTGAGGGTTTGTGACTAACGTTCGATGAGGATTTCTCGATATGGGCATGGTAAAAAGGCTTTTTGAATAGAAGAGGAAATGATGGAGCGATCCTTGCACCTGAGCTAGAAAATCAATGCGAATGTCATTTCATCAAGAAGCCTGAACAAAAACTCGAACGCTGTGGGGGGTTCGATTCTATCACCTTTCTCGATAACGGTACAATGCTACATGAAGTGATCGTAAAAGACAAACCTATAGAGAAGTAATTGCAATTTACCTGGCTGAATTTGACTGCTTCTATTTTTCACAGTCTCAATTTCTTTTCTCAGGTGGTCGATGTCTTGTTGGAGTTGTTTGTTTGCCTTGCACAAGTCGCACTTGTCACCTTCCACGGCTACGTTTATCATTGGACTACAGTGACAAGTGGATGGAGTAAGATCGCTGGATTTGTGTGCTTCTGAAAAAAAAAGCAAACATAACCGCGATAAACAGGAAATAGAGCCCAAAATTTGCCATCTTGTTGCTTGATCAAGAGTGCAACCGTAGAGAGGTACACTGCTTGATGCACGGCTTAAGTAAGAATGACCAAATCGATACTTCTTGGGATCAAAAATAAGTCGAAGTGGGGATGTGGCGTCAGGCAAACAGCCAATCAGGTTAGACTGTCGGTTCTTGTATTTTACTAAAAAGGGGCAGAAGCAAACAAGTTAATACGCGATGACAAATGTGTCACATACTTCTCCAAATCAAAAAGTCCTCTCCGAAGACAAGAACATCATTCTATAAGCTATTCTACGCACAAAAATAGTTTCTGGAGGTAATTTTTAGAGTGGAAAACAAGCTTACGACCGAAGGAGGTTTAATTTAGTTTTTGGTTTGAAAAGTTCATTTTTTTTCGGACCTGTTTAAATTTCTTAAACTAGTTTAATTTTTTTTTGGAACACTGTCCATTTTAACATATTTGTAAATTAATTGTATGGAGTATGTATAAAATAAAGTAGAGAAATGTTTTTAAGATTATTATGATGGATTGTTGTCTCTGATGCTATCAAAGACAATAATAAATATTTATTGCATGTCAATAATTTTTAGTGATTAGGGTTAAATGCTCAGCTTAGTGATTAGGGCCAAGGACTTAACCCAAAAACCAAGACAAGGGGCGCTTTAGACTAAACACTGCAAATAAGTCATTACTCCAACCACTACAATACGTGCCAATCCCTTACCTGGAATGCAGTGTCTGACACTGACTAATTTTGAATGGTTAGCTTTCATGTAAGGTTAGCCCTTCGTAAGAGCCAAACCTTTTCTGTCCTTCACAAGTAGGGCTACTTTTCAAAATGAAAAAACAGTGATATTCTTTAATCGTTTCTTTGGCAATATAACTTATATAATACAAGATTCATAAACATTTGTCTCTCAGATTTTCAATTAAACAGAGCAGTATACAACTGGAAAGTAACTACGTATACATTACCATTAAAAGTAACAAAGTTATTACAGTTAATCTTATAAGGAAATTACTCATTTTTCAAAACGGCCTATTTACAAGCTAAATGTAAAGGAAATTTCTTTGAAATAATCGAAAGTAAGATTAGTAGCAATGCACGGGTTTAATGTTGTAGGAGAAATAAGTCATTGGACTTTTCCAAACTTGGTCTCTACTCGAGCATAATGGTTTTCGATCTCAGTTATTTTTGCTAAAAGTATGTTGGGGTATAAGGGTGACATTTTACTATCAAGTCGATCTCTGTCAAAGAGAGGAACTGGATGTGGACAACTTTCCGGCTGATTTCTCCATAAAGTTTTTGAGGCCACTTTTCACGTAATTTGCTGTCCTCTGTGAGAAATTCGACTGTGTGCTCGACACACAGTTTAAAACTACTTTCTTGTTGTTTCCTGTGAAGAGTTTGCCGTTGCTGTAAACTCATTTCCTTCGAGTTATCATTTGTTGTTCCATTTTGTTAATTGTTTCGGCTTACGCTGATCCTTAATTGTTTCCTGGGCGGAGAAGCTTCTCTGTTTTTTCTTTCAAGAAACGTTTGGCCTTGTTGTAAAAATCATCTTCTAATTAACATTTTTTTGGTGAGTCTTTCATCTTTAGGCGGCCTTTCAATTCCTCTATTTCTCTGTAGAAATCGATTTCATTTATGCAATTGCGATGGCGTGACTCTGCCATATGTGGCTCTGGTTTCGTATTGCATATATTTGTGAATAAATATAGTTTACGTCATAGACAGTGCGGCGTACGGGGTTTTATGCACGAGTTGTTTGTGTCAAAAACCCGAACGAGCGAGGAACGAGCGAGTGAGGGTTTTTGACACAAACAACGAGTGAATAAAACCCCGTACAAAGCACTTTCTATGTCGTAAACTGTTTATTACACATAACATAAGAATTTTCATTAAAATAGTTTTCTGAACGCGAATTAGAAACAAAAACTCACTAACAATAGAACCAAACGCAAATTTAATTTAATTCAATAACAAAGTACGATTTGCACGATTTGCACGAGATGCACGAGTGATTGGCATGGAAACGCCTTTACGCTATCGTTGATTGCTTATACTTCCACATGTGAAATAGCTGTACGCCATTCTGATTGGCTGTATAGGCCTTTTTCACATGTGAAAATAAAGCGTATAGATTTGTACAAATGAGCTTTATGGAATAAAATTCGCATGTTATGTGTAATAAATAAAATTTTTGACATAGCCCTAAAGATAAGAATTTGATCGGACTTAACGGATACCGGGTCAGGAACCCGCTCCTGGTGTTACAACATACACCATGAGAAGTGATAATTATTCAATTACATGTACAGATAAATTTAAATTCAAATATACCGTTGAAATGGTTTGGGAACTAACGAATTTGAATTTAAACTACAAGAAATACGCTTATAATAGAGAGAAAGTTTCTCACTACTAACGTTTTCGTTGAAGGCTCTATTATTAGCGTATTTCTTTATGCAGTTCAAGCAAATGTTTGTAACCACTGTTTGTTTTTTTATTCTTATTGAAACTTCAATTGCCCAAGTCAAAGAATCTTTAATAGGAGTATATGGGCGAAAGGGTCAACTGGAGTGGTGACCTGTATGGAAGCACTTCAATCCCAAAGACATTTGTTTATTAAACTTCAAAAACCTCGGTACAAGTAGACTGAAGGTGTGGCTATAAAAACTATCAGAATAAAATAAATTAGATTCCCGAGCATACAAATACTGCAAGACTGGTAGGATATGTGAACAAATGTTCTTCGGTGTACAAAAGTCACTCAGAGACATAATACAGAGTCTTGCGTTACTTAAAAGCCTGACAAATATTCAACAAGAGACATTAACACGACGAAAGGGAGAACTGTGAACCGGAGAGATATAAAACAGCAGGAAGGGAGGGTGGCTGGGGGATTTTACAGTAACTTCTTAAGTCGAAATCGCAAACAACAAAATGTTTGCTCCCACACCAAGCATGAAATTATTAGGGTCAGAATATTCAGTGGTGTGCAGTGACAGCTTAATTACATATGATTGGCTGAGCCCGATTACTCCGCAGGAGAATATCACATGTAGGAAATGATCCATGACCGGAAGTGAAATGGTTTATTCCTCTCCATGAGAAATTAGGGCGGGTCTATGCGGTTATCGCATTGTAAATTAGCTTTAACCAAAACTCCATAACCCAAAAGTATGGAAAGTCATAACCTTTTTATGTAATCTTTATTCCTTTGGTCTTGAAGTTTTGCTTTGGTCATTATGTGACGAGGTTGGATCGTTAGTGTTGTGTTTCCATCATGATATGTCGGAGTCTTCTTTTGCATTTTATGTGGTGGGATTCTTTTATGATGTCACCCCTTTATGTAATTATACACAGCACGTCAAAAGAAGACCAAAACACATCTGAGTGATGGAAACACAACAAGTAACCATCAAACGTTGTCACATAATGACAAAACCTCACCACATAAGGACAAAACCACACTTAATAAAAATGTTGGCACAGTACACCGCGACAAAACTCCAAAACGTCAAGACCAAAAAAAAAGTAAGGTTACATAAGAATGAATTATGGCTTTCCATGCAGAAGGGTCAATCTCTCCCATTTGGACTTTGCCCATCAGTTTACGTTATTAGTATTTCACGATGATCCCATTATTGCTTATGTTCTGCAATATGGGCGAACTATCCCACAACCGAACTGGTACGTACGGATTCGAAGTAAAGAGCGAGAATGAAAGATTCACTGTTATATGTCTACGTTGTCGTCGAAATCTTAAAATTGGTCATTTCAAGTTGTTGTTTTGATGAGTATGGGAGAGAAATGTGCAATAATGCGTACAGCTCGTGCAGCAGGACTTTTCCCTCTTTTTAGCTTATAGTACTACTGCTTTTTGGCGTTGTCGTTGCCGTAGCATAGCCCGTCGTCGTTTCTTGAACTCCCTATTATCTAAATTTGGAATACAGGACAGGTCCCGCCAAATAATGGCCAATCAGATTGGTCCTGTTGACCATGAACTCTCCTGATTGGTCCGCAACCAAGAAGCCGCACGGGAGATTCCTCGCGCTAAATGCAAAATCGCGCGTGGAACGCAATGAAGCTACGTTTTGTTAACACAACAATCTAGTAGTAGCTGTTCTAAAAATAAGAAATACTGAGATGGTTTTCAAGTTAAGTCATCGCCGCCATCAAACAAAAGATCTCTCATTAGCTGTTTTTGTTCGTCCACCAGCAATTGTACATTACATCATTGTTATCTGTGTCGCTAGAGATTGGTTTGCAAACCCCCTATATCGTAAATTGATGTGCCTTATTCCATCGCATATCGAGACTTCCGGGTTATTAACTTCTAGCTCCAACCCATTCGATTAAGGACAATATTGCGCGATCACTGTGCGTTTGTATATTGTTCCAGTTCCCAACAAATTTTTTGGGTGTAGCAGACGCGTTAATTTCCCTCAATTTGAAAATGTACCCCCTTTTTCGCGTTACTTTCCGCAGGGCAGGGCGTGCAGAGATTTTGATTTTGCTTATTATAGCTAGTGCTTTTTGGCGTATTCGTATTCGTCGTCGTCGTCGTTGCATAAGCTCCCTGGTGGGGGAGGAACTTGTGACGAAGCCCTAAGAACGTGGGAGGCTGCGTGGGATCCGCAGGCTATGTATATCAGTGAGATTTTTTTAGCTCCCGGCAAATCACCTGACCGTCTTAACGGAATTTTGTTTGTTGTAGTCGCATTCGCTCAAAAGTCCTACACGCTAATTTAGCCTGGCCGACCACATTTCACAAAACCGGAACACCTTGTCCTCCTCTTCGCAAACAAATCGTATGTTCTTAAACTAAACAGGTGTTAACAGTTAAGGATTGTGAGACAGGGGCTATGGTTAACAGTCCTTGTTCGCAAGACTTGAACTCTAAAAATTGAGTATATAATTTCAAAGGCAGCACATTTCCGCGGATATTTCAAGAATTTGAGAGTTTTTCTTAACGCAATCCGAAGGATATTTGGCCTCCTTGAAAGGCCCCTCATACTCTAGAAAGTGCTATTAAATGTTCATACATCAAGTGTGGGTATTTTATTGAAAGTTGAAGTACTGGCCGGACGATTAAAAAAGGTTGTAATTGTTTCAAAAGTTCCAACGATTAATCGACCAGATGTGATTAAAATCTCAGACACCAATGTTCACCCTCCTTCGTTAAATCTACTTTGAACAAAGCCAATAATGAAACAGCGATACCACACGGCAAAACATTTATTGAAAAGAATGATTCATGATGCTCTCAAGAAGCAATGCCAGACAACGAAAGCTGAATTTTACACTTCAATTCGCAAGCCGATGGGGAGATAACCCTTACATTGCCTCTGATTCCTACTTTAAAATCAGACCATTTCATGACGTTACCCTGCCCCACATGGCACGATTTCGGCATTTTCAAGATCTCGCTAAAGGAGAGGACTCAGTTCCAGATATTGAGGCCCGTCAGCTCGCCGAGGTAACTTTGATATGGGTCAAAGCTGCCACCAAACGAATCTTGCTCTTGTCCGACAGTGAGGATTCCGTTGGTCTTTATTTTATAACCAGACTTCAACTGAGACCCACTGGCTTGCACGCTGCCATCTTTGGAAACTTTCCACGTGCCATTCGTGCTCTCCCATGTGATACAAACGTGATGCCAGTCACCGTCATCTACAGATACACCGGTATCTCTGCGAAAAAGATCAAAAAATGTCATTGATTTTCACTCGTGAAACAGTTTTCAGTTAAAAGTGTTGAAAGGAATCTACTTTTGCTTCAGTGCCGGTTTCGCATTGTCGACCTTCAGTCTACCAGAAACATCAGTGATGGCCAGTTATGGCCAATAAATAGAAGTAGGCATGCCAATGACCTTCTCCGGTACAAATCTCTCTACTTTTCTTACGCAAATATTGACAATTGAAAAATGCCAAAACATGGTTTACATGCTTAACAACATACATAAAAAAAAAACAGTTCTTATGTACCAGTCAAAGTGAAGCTTCAACATCTCCCCTACCGGGCAAGGCCCGGGCATTTGAATTTTTGGAAATTTTTGTTGAAATGCCCCCCTCCCCGGGCCAAAAAGCTGTTCAAATGCCTCATCATAGGTCTATTTCAGGTGATCAAATGCCCCCACCCTCGGGAAAATTACCAGATTTTTATAAAATGAATGCATTGGTTTAGCGGAGTTTCATGCAACGACTCTTAAATACATTCCATACATTCATTTCATTATTTATACACCTACATATCAATCGTCGCAAATGTATTAAAACTTCATAAATACACCGAGTGACGTCGGTATCGTATTGAATTATTGTTTATATAGTAAATACAATTTAATATATTTATATATTCAAAGATTATATAAATTGGTTCTTATACCTTCAAATACGGAATA
>NC_090884.1:26849756-26857256 GCF_036669925.1 Montipora capricornis
TCTGGTACTTGTTGTGGAATATCCTTTATTTTCTTTGAGTTCGGTGTCGATCCGCTGGGGGAATTTCCATGGAGCCTCTGAATTCCACCTTCCGTAGACTCCGAATTGCCCTCGTCGATCCTGGCTTTGACAGCACTTTCAGGTTCATGGAACATCGTGCAGCAATTGAAAATTTTTCTTGCACATTTTTTGCAAGCTGACCTGGATTCTTCGCTCGCTGCATTACAAATACCTATCCCAACGCTTCTGAGTAAGTCCGACAACACGATACTGCCGGCAGTGGACGATTTTTTTTCCGTTAACTCTCGATTTCTTGTGGCCTTGCATAACGGCACAGCCCCAGCTGGTAGAATTTCATCACAAAGATAACATTTTTTACTTTTTTTAGCGAGCGCCATCTGAACATCGCCGTGTAATTTTCTTTTCTCTTCCCGTGAGAGACGAGGGATAATACGGAGAGGGCATGATCTCAGGCTACTTTTCCCTTGTGCGGGCAGACTTTTTTGGCGCCTCGTTGAAATGAGATTCCCTACGCAGAGCGGCTGACTTCCGGTAAATGCTGATTGGCCCATTAACTTGACAGGTAGAGCTGACGTTTGTTTATTTAAATTTGAGGGCGGCTGGCGGCATGTTAAGTAAATGTATCAGGCGTTAATTTTTTTTCCTCTCGCCTCGTCCGCCCTTGATAAAAAAAAATAAAAAAACGCCTGATCGCAGGTTAAGAGAAGCTTTGCATCTGCCCAAGACTTAAAAAAAACAAATCTGATAAAAGAAGGCGTGTCAGCCCAGGATGTAAAAACTCTTCGTTGCCGATCTTCACGTAAGTCTGAAAACCTTATTCATTAGATGATTCTGTCGGAATCGCATTAATTAGTATTTCAATAGAGTTCAAGTTTAGTTGACAAATGGGAAATGCGTTGAACAAATAACCAACGAGAATTGTCTTTCTTTATATAATGCGCGCTCAAGTACAAAGAGGGAGTTCCCATTTTTGACAGCGGGTAGCAGTGATTTTCCCGAAAAGGGTTGTGACATACGGACAGTGTGGTTATTAAAACTTTTACACTACTGAGTGAATTATTGTCGCTGATTTCTAACAAATTAATGGGCGATTCCCGACAATTCGTTAATTTACATGTTTGAAAGAAATGGCTAAAGGTTTCCTGATTTACGTTCGGTTAAGGTTTCTCAATATACCACACGGCATAATGAAAAGGCTTTTTGAAGAGCAGATGAATGATGGAGCGATCATTGAGCGATTCTTGCACCTAACTAGAAAATCGATGCGAATGTCATTTCATCAAGAGACCTGAACAAAAACTCGAGCGCTGTGTGGGGCTCGATTCTATCAACTTTTCGATTAACGGTACAATGCTACATTAACTGGACCTAAAAGCTAAATCTATTCAGAAGTAATTGGGATTTACCTGGCTGAATCTGACTACTTCGATTTTTCACAGTCTGAAGTTCTTTCCTCAGGTGGTCAATGTCTTGTTGGAGTTGTTTGTTTGCCTCGAACAAGTCGCACTTGTCCCCTTCCACGGACACCTTTATCATTGGACTACAGTGACAAGCGGATGGAGTGAGATCGCTGGGTTTTTGTGCTTCTGAAAAAGAAACAAAAACCGCCGCGATAAACAGGAAATAGAGCCCAACATTTGCCATCTTGTTGCTTGATCTGAAAGAGTGCAACCGTAGAGATCTAGAGGTACACTGCTCGGTGCACTGCGTAAGTTAGAATTACCAAATCGATACTTCTTGGGATGAAAAATAAGTTGAATTGGAAATGTGGCGTCAGGCAAACTGCCAATCAAGTCACAATGTCGGTTCTTGTATTTCAGAAAAATGCCTTGTCAATGGGCGGGATCTATTTTCTGACGCATATTCGCTAGCACTCATGCCTTCATTGTCCCAGTTCAAAAAAGATCCTCATGTTTCCCCAACTTGGATGAGTCATAGGAATATAAAGTACATTTACTGATCAAACATCAAACAGTCATAACATCATAACAAGCCTCTTGTAGCCGTACGCCTCCCCGAGGAAAAATCGTTTTCCCTTGAGAGGTGGGTGGGTGAGGCTTCAAGTGGACCACCTTATTATAGCAAATAAGTGGCGCGTTAATTTGCGCGACTTTCATTACCTTTTTTTCTCTCCAAATCTGTGACACGCTCCAGGCTTTCTTGACACTTAACCAAAAAATAGATTTTATTAGCTTTATTAACTGCATTTTCTTTGTATTCACTGTCAGAAGAATAGTTATCCACGTCTGCTTTTTGAATTTCGGTATCATGGGGCAAAGTGAAGAACGCTCGAAGTGACCAGATTCCTTCACTTAATGTTCCCAACACATAACCCTCACTATGGAAGTAAAGCAACATAACCAGACTAGGGTCACTTTGAATGACGGGTAGTCATTCCCCAGGGTAATGGTTAAGATGTGATAATTCTCTTTTGGGGTGACAATCCCCCAAGGTATTTAGTGAGAGGTGATAATCGCCCGGGGAAGTGAGTGACAGTTAATAATCCTATCTACGGGTGATAATCCCCCAAGTTATGGAGAAGTGAGACCTTTGTGGGGTCCAATCCCCTGCATGGGCAAAAAGTAATAGGAGTCTAAATTAGAATAAAACATAAACAGCTGTTACAAACATTTGCTTGAACTGCATAACCTTTTTATAAACTTAACGTTTCGTATGTAACATCATACATCATTAGAAGTAATCATTATTCAGTTACCGATAAATTTAATTATGCCACTGAAACGGATTGGAAACTAACGAATTTGATTGACAACTAGCGAATTTATAGAGGTAAAGTTTTTTACTACAAACGTCTTCAATTAAGGCTCTTTTGTTAACGTATTTCTTTATGCAGTTCAAGCAAATGTTTGTAACCGCTGTTTGTGTTTTATTCTTATTGAAACTTTAATGGCCAAAGTCAAACAATCTTTAATAGGAGTCTATTCTGGAAAGGGTGACCTGTGTGGAAGCTCTTTATCCCAAGGCCATTTGTTTATTCAAAAACCTCGATACATGCAAGTAGACTGAAACTATGGCTATAAAAACTATTAGAAGAAAATGACTTAAAGTTCTAAGCATACAAATACTACAAGACTGGTAGGATATGTGTGCAAATGTTCCTTGGTGTACAAAAGTCACTCAAAGACACAATACAGAGTCTTGCGCTACTTAAAAGCCTGACAAATATTCAACAAGAAATATTAACACGAAGAAAGGGAGAACCGTGAGCCGGAGAGATATAAAAGAGCAGGAAGGGAGGGTGGGAGGGGATTTAGCAGTAGTTCTTAAAGGAAGCGCAAGCAACAAAATGTTTTCTCCCTCACTAAGCATGAAATTATGAGGGTCAGAAGATTCTATGGTGTGCAGTGACGGCTTACATATGATTGGCTGAGCCCAATCACTTCACAGGAGAATATATCACATGGTTGGTGTCGATTTTGCTGGGCCAGTCTATTTAAGAGAGGTCTTCTCTAAGAGTAAGAAAGTCTTCAAGGCATACATTGCTCTATTTACTTGTGCTTCCTCTCGGGCCGTCCATCTTGAGCTTGTACCTGACTTGACGACAGAAACGTTTTTAAGGGGCCTGAAGCAGTTCATATCGAGAAGGGGGATGCACGCTTTGTCGTTTCCGACAATGGGAACACCTTCAAGGGATCAAGACTGAAAACGTTTCTTCATTTTCATGGAATTACCTGGCAATTTAATGTTCCTTGCGCCCCATGGCAGGTAGGGTTTTTCGAGCGTATGGTGCGCTTCGTGAAACGTTGCCTCAAAAAACCTCCTCGGAATGCCCAAGGCGCCGTTCCACCTACCACAGCAATCGAGTTGTCCAGAAGACAGAAACATCTTGATATGGTTCTTAAACACTTTTGGAATTATTGGCGAAGAGAATACCTTACTGAGCTGCCTGAGCATCATCTTGGAAGGAAGACCGCACAACCTCGAGTGATCAAGCACGGAGACGTGGTATGCATTCATGAAGAAAAGGTGCCTGGACAAAGGTGGAAACTTGGTACAGTAAAGGAGTTAATTCATGGCAGAGATAATCTCGTGCGCGCAGCTATCGTTCAGTTGGGTTCTGAAGGGAAAGGACCGAAATCAAACGCCCAGTCCAAAGGTTGTATCCTGTTGAAGTTTCTGCAAACCATCAATAAAATTATTGTGCGTTACTCGAATACGTAATCGGAGAGTTTCATTTTTGATTCAGTGACACTTTTGTATCGAGTGTTTTTTACTTGGCACATGGAACTTGCGATTTTTAGCCTCTCGGTCTCTCAAGTAGGAAGTCTATTCATTCGGAGAAATAAGAAAATCTGTTATCTAGCGAGTTCTAATTCTTGCGGAATTAAAGGTCTGAAAACATTCTATATAGGTCGTAAACTTGTTTTTTTTACTTTCGAAATTACCTCCAGTAACTATTTTTTTGCGTAGAATAAGCTTTTAGAACCATGTTGTTGTTTTCTGAGAGCGTGTATTTTAGATCTGGAGAAATTTTGTGAAAAAAAATATGTGTGACACATCTGTAGCATCGCTAATTAACGTGTCTGATTCTGCCCTTGAGCCGTCTTGGAAGCTGCATGCCTTGTCTATTTATATTGATTATATTATATTGTATGTGGCGAAGCGTCCCAAAAATCCATCAAATCACTCAGGACAACGCAGAAAATAGGAGGTGAGTGAATTTTATCTATCTGGCTGTCCATAAAATGAGTTTTCTAAAAGAAACATTGCGATTTGAAGTATTTATGGAACATTTTCCTCGATTAGTTGAATTGGCTGTTACAACTGTCTCAAAATTAAGGGAGCTTAAGCACGCGTGTTTTTGAGACGCGGACGGCAACCGGAAGAGAACATTTCTCGTGCCAGGACAGTGACGTCCCCCATATTTTTATACCAATCATTCTCTAATGGAGAAAAGATACTTGGCAATGTAAATGTTGTTGTATGAAGACAAGTTAAAAGGGAAAACAGCTCACTTCCGATTGCCGTCCGCGTCTCAAAAACGCACGTGCTCAAGCTCCCTAATATTGTATTTTTATCGCCACGGTGAGCCCGCTATAAGTTACCCAATAACGTGACGTCACGGGCTCTCGCATCCTTAGGGTCGTCTGCCTTTGTATCCACTGATTGAAATCAGCCATAAATTCACTCCGAACGCCCAGGTCTTCTCCAGATTTAGCCCACTGCACATTACAATCCTCCTCTAACTAATGCCTTTCTCTATCGGACAGCCACGGTGCGGGAATTTCGGCTCGCTAAACTAACGACTCTCTTCCATTGAGGACAGTCGACGTACGCCAGAGTTTTTATTTTTCTTTCGCGAGGAGTGGTTAAAACGGGGTTCGGTATCGCGGCTTTGCCGCTCATAGAAATCACGCCAAAGAAAAAAGAAACCCTCTGATACCCAGGGTACCGTACGGTGTACGATACTCAGGTTACCACCAAGTTCCGTGCACGGCCGTTAGGCCTCAAGTCCAAGATTCAAATTTGTTACACACCGGCTGGGCGACGATGTCAGTGACAGGTACACTGTAAAACAAACTGACGGTTTTTATTTTGTTTGCGAAACATCTTTAATGCATCAGCATTTCCTTCAATCTCGTTTCCAGAGACGACGTTCCCTTGACCAGCGGACGGGAAAGAAGACCTCTGGGAAGTTTTCTATGACCCAATCTCGTTCCCAGAGTCTTCGTTCCCCTTGACCAGCGGGTCGGGTTACGAGAGACTCTGGGATAATCCGTTTGGATAAAGTTTTTGATTGGTTGAAAGTCTGAGCATGAGCAATCGATTTCGGTCGCGAGGCGAGTGCCGCGAGGGATTTCACAAAGCACCGTATGATTGTTCGGATTGGTTCGTTGATTAGTTTGGAGCCAAAGAAAAGACCGAGAACCTATTAAATCTAATGGAATGGAATCGTCTCTCACTGAGTAATTATTTCTTTAAAATGTAGTCATACCGAGTCTTCAAATATGAATCCATAAGATCTTCTCGTATAGTTACTTTATATATACGTCCATGTGAGTTCCTGGAATTGAAAGGTACGAGAACCTTTAGCAGATGAGTTTTTGGGTAGAGAAAGAGGTAAATTACTGATGCAAAGAGAACTCGTTTGGCTTGTGACAGTGCTGTTGAACGCTTTGAAAATATCGTGGAAGGCCCGTCTCTCTGGCATGCAAACCAATCCTTTCGGTAGGTTGAAAATTTTACTCGCATTTCATTTGGGTTCATTACATTGTACTGTTCTCAACCTCCATTGGAAGAAGAGGCCAGATCAGATATAGAGAATCAAGTCAATGAAATGAGATGTACAACTCACATCCAATGGAACGTGTCTTTTAGGTACATGTACTTAGAAAAAATGGAAACTTCAGTTGTTGATTTTGTTATGCAAATACTTAGCTTAACGTTTATGATGAGGTCTAATATAAAGCTTGACCATCCTCTAGAGCCTATTACTTGTAGCACTTAAAAGTCAGTTACAAAGATGACACCATTCTCTTGAGTAATTAAGTACTTCTTTCTGAAGTACATGTGACTTAACAGACTACTACATAAGGAGTTTTTTTGTCCGTAATTGCTCAGCCCACAGTATTAATTACAGTGGCAATTATTATTTGCTTATTGAAGCCACAATGATCAAGTGTTTGAGACTTGAAAGGTTGGTTGACTGTATGAGTTCTGGCCCCAGTTTCTTGAAGGGTGGATAGTGCTATCCACTGGATAAATCACTATCCACTGGATAATGTAATAATAATAATAAATAATAATAATAATAATAATAATAATAATAATAATAATAATAAATAAACTTGAACTTTGAACTTTGTTTTGTTGATAACTCAATTAGCTTTGGTAGTGTTTTTATCTGCTGGATAGTGATTTATCTGGCCTCAGTTGTTCTAATGGTATATAACGCTATCTACCGGACAAATCACTGTACACTGGAAAGTGCAATTGGTTCTGCTATTACTTATCCACTGGATAGTGATTTATCCGGCTGATAGCGCTATTCATCATTTGAACGACTGGGGCCTGGTGGGTAGTGCTATTCACTTTTTGAACAACTGAGGCCTGGTCTTTATCCAACCTCTCTTCTCTGCCTCCTTTGTCGTTGAGGACAAAGGAGGCAGAGAAAAGAGACCCTGAGAACGAGGTTGGTCTTGATCATCTCTCCGTTTTCTCTAACTTTAATCCATGTTGCCTCTCTATATGTACCTGCATACAACTTAATACCGACAAATGTTTGATAAGACTTTGTAACAAATTCTGTGATCAGTTAGCATCCCATTTAATGGAAGGGACAAAGTTTTTGACTGCTTAACCCATTGACACCTCAAACGCCCTAGGATGACCCCAGTTGACGACTAAAATCTCCCTGGCATTGGACAGAGTAAAATCTGTCAGGTCAGACGCCCAGGGATCAATGAGTTAAAGGGGATCAGTGATACCCCTTGTTACTCTACAGAAAATAGAGCTAAG
>NC_090884.1:26874756-26877256 GCF_036669925.1 Montipora capricornis
GGGAGGAACGCGTGACGAAGCCCTAAGAACGTGGGAGGCTGCGTGGGATCCGGAGGCTATGTATCTCAGTGAGATATTTTTAGCTCCCGGCAAATCACCTGACCGTTTCAAAGGGATTTTTTTTTTGTTGTAGTCGCATTCGCTCAAAAGTCCTACACGCTAATTTAGCCTGGCCGACCACATTTCACAAAACCGGAACACCTTGTCCTCCTCTTCGCAAACAAATTCTATGTTCTTAAACAAAACAGGTGTTAGCAGTTAAGGATTGTGAGACAGGGGCTATGGTTAACAGTCCTTGTTCGCAAGACTTGAAACTCTAAAAATTGAGTATATAATTTCAAAGGCAGCACATTTCCGCGGGTATTTCAAAAAATTGAGAGTTTTTCTTAACGCAATCCGAAGGATATTTGACCTCCTTGGACGGTCCCTCATACTCTAGAGTGTGTTGTTAAATGTTTATACAACAAATGTGGGTGTCTTATTCAAAGTTGTAGACTGGCCAGACGATTAAGAAAGGCTGCAATTGTTTCAAAAAATCCTACATTTAATCGACCGGATGTGATTAAAATCTCAGACACCAATGTTCACCCTCAGTAAATCTACTTTAAACAAAGCCAATAATGAAACAGTGATGAAAACACACGGCAAAACATTTATTGAAAATAATGATTCATGATGCTTTCATGCATTAATGCCAGACAACGGAAGCTGAACTTTACACTTTACAAGCCGATGGGGAGATAACCCTTACATTGCCTCTGATTCCTACTTTAAAATCAGACCATTTCTTAACGTTACCCTGCCCCACATGGCATGATTTCGACATTATCAAGATCTCGCTAAAAGAGAGAACTCGGTTCCAGATATTGAGGCCCGTCAGCTCTCCGAGGTAACTTTGAGATGGCACAAAGCCACCACCAAAAGAATCTTGCTCTTGCCCGACAGTGAGGATTCCGTTGGTCTTTAATTTATAACCAGACTTCAACTGAGACCCACTGGCTTGCACGCTGCCATCTTTGTAAACTTTCCACGTGCCATTCGTGCTCTCCCATGTGATACAAACGTGATGCCAGTCACCGTCATCTACAGGTACACCGGTATCTCTGCGAAAAAGATAAAAAATTGTTATTGATTTTCGCTCGTGAAACAGTTTTCAGTTGAAAGTGTTGAAAGGAATCGACTTTTGCTTCAGTGCAATTAATGCTATCAAGCAGTCAAGCCTCTCGTACTTGTTGTGGTAGTACACTTTATAAGCGCACTACACACAATGTCTGAGTGAGTAAGTGGGTGGGAGTGAGTGGTTGTGAGAGTACGGAGATCGTCACGCAAGCTCACATTCTATGGCCACAGACATTCTGCAGATCAAAAAAACAAGAAAATCATACTTACATACATACATACATACATACATACATAAACTTTATTTAAGTGTCAAGGTATTTAGCTAAAAAGCTAATGGTGAACACTATAAGTAAATAAAATGAATATAATATGACTAAATGAAGTATATGTAAAAATATTAAAAGGATATTCTTAAAATAGCATTAATATATAAGAATAACATCAATATATAAATTATTACAGACAAACAGTAGGACAAGCAGGGAAACATACAAAGACAAACAAGTAGATAGACAAAACAGACAATCAAATAGACCGTACAAACAGACAATATAGGACAAACATATAAGCAGCAGTAAAATATAGATTCAAATTTCAGAAAGTTAAAAGTCTAGAAAATTTAAATTAGACGAATTAAATAGAGGATAGGGGAGCACCCTCCCAATACACCAGTCAGCCACACCGCAAAAGCCACTATGTCTACCCACCGCTCTAAGATGAGCATGCACAGCAGCCACACGTGCCGTCCAGCAAGCCAAGCACATTGAGAGCACGCACCCCTCTCCTGAATGCCTGAAGACTGGTCTTACTGCTTAGTTCCTGGATCATCTTGCCCCATATGTGTGGGCCTAAATATCTGATACTGTGCTTGCCATACTTAACAGTATTATATCTTGGAACATGAAAATCACTTCGTAAGTTATAATGCTTATCTTGCTGAAAAAACATATTACATACATGCTCTGGAGCTAGTGAATTCTTAACCTTATACATTAAAATTAGTATATCTTGTAACCGTCTGTTCTCAAGACTAGAGAGTCTTCCCTTCTCTAAGAGTTCCTCATACGTAGCATTCCTATGCCCGTTCTTGTACTCTTTCTAATTATCTTGCATCAGATGCCTTGCAAAAATGCCACACTATGTGACAATATGTTAAGTTAGGTAAAATTGCTGATTTGTACAATTGTAACTTGGCTTCTCTGGGAATCAAATTTCTAAGACGTACTAGAACACCAACTTTTCTACTTGCCATTTTGCATATATCACTTATATGGGTACTAAAACTAAGTTCATCATCTAATGTTACTCCCAGTAACTTCAAGTCTGGTGATGATTTAATAACCTGTTCACCAATCTTGACATTGATAGATGGACTGTC
>NC_090884.1:26882256-26889756 GCF_036669925.1 Montipora capricornis
TGCCTAAGACTTCAATTTGCAAGGCGGAAAAATTAAAGCAGAGCAGAGAACCTTTGCATCTGCCCAAGACTTAAAAAAACAAATTTGATAACATAAGGATTGTCAGCCCAGGATGTCAAATCTCTACGTTGCCGATCTTCTCGTAAGTCTGAAAACTTTATTCATTGGATGATTCTGTCGGAATTGAATTAATTAGTATTTCATAAGAGTTCAAGTTGAGTTGACAGACCAAAGATGCCTTGAAAAATTAACCAACGAGAAATGTCTTTCATTATATAATGTGCACTCAAGTGCAAAGAGGGAGTTCCCATTTTTGACAGCGAGTAGCAGTGATTTTCCCGAAAAGAGTTGTGACATACGGACAGTGTGGTTATTAAAACTTTTACGGTACTAACTGAATTGTCGCTGATTTCTAACAAATTCCCGACAATTCGTAAATTTACATGTTTAACAGAAATGGCTAAAGGTTTCCTGATTTCCGTTCGGTGAGGGTTTCTCAATATGACTTGGCATAATGAAAAGGGTTTTTGAATAGCAGATAAAATGGTAGAGCGATCATTGAGCGATTCTTGCACCTAACTAGAAAATCAATGCGTATGTCATTCCATCCAGCGAGCGCTGTGTGGAACTCGATTTTATAACCTTCTCGATTAACGGTACAATGCTACATTAACTGAGCCCAAAAGCCAAATCTATTCAGATATAGTTAGAATTTACCTGACATAATCTGACTGCTTCGATTTTTCACAGTCTCAAGTTCTTTCCTCAAGTGGTCAATGCCTTGTTGGAGTTGTTTGTTTGCCTCACACAAGTCGCCCTTGTCACCTTCCACTGACACCTTTATCGTTGGACTACAGTGACAAGCGGATGGAGAGAGATCGCTGGGTTTTTGTGCTTCTGAAAAAGAAATAAACACAACTGCGATAAACAGGAAATAGAGCCCAACATTTGCCATCTTGTTGTTTGATCTGGAAGAGAGCAACCGTAGATATCGAGAGGTACACTGCTCGGTGCACTGGGTAAGTAAGAGTGACCAAATCGATACTTCTTGAAATAAGTTGAAGTGGGGATGTGGCGTCAGGCAAACAGCCAATCAAGTTAGACTGTCGCTTCTTTTCTTTTAGCAAAATGCCTTGTCAATGGGCGGGATCTATTTTCTGACGCATATTCGCCAACACTCATGTCTTCATGCATGTCAAAACCGTCCACAAAGCTGTTTTCCAGTAATGGATCAACGTCAACTAAGACCACAAATGCGTGGCCAGCGCATCCTCGTACCACGGTGGGAGGAGCCATGCTGCCCAACAGCCGAATGACGTACCGTTGCACCAATTCGTCCCAGTTCAAAAAAGATTCTCATGTTTTCCCAACTTGGATTATTCCCAGGAATAAAAAGCGCATTTACCTGACAAAACCAAACAACCCTAACATCATAACTAGCGTCTGGTGGCGATAGGCCTCTCCCAAGGAAAAACCGTTTTCCTCGGGAAGAGGGGGGGGGGGGGGGTGTGGCTACAAGTGGACCACGTTATTATAGGAAATGAGTGGCGCGTTAATTTGCGCGATCTTCCGCCAAATCTGTGACACACTCCAGGTTCCAAAAAATTGATTTTATTAGCGCACTTTATCTCACGTCAATCTTTCACATTAGTAAATCGTTTACTGTCATTGTCGCTGCGGCAGACTTTTTTCGCCGCGATCAGTCGCACGAATTCAAACCAGTTTGAATTCGTGCGATTAATCGCAGCGACAGAATTAGCGAAAGCAGCGTTGTTGCACCGTGTGTACACTTCATATAAATGAAGCAATAAGAGAGCGTCATGTGGTCAGCCATATTGAATTAGAAATCTAGTTCACATTCCCTCTCATACGAGATCGCTGCGTGTGCATTTAAGTTTCAATAAGAATAAAACACAAACAGCGGATACAAACAATTGCTTGAACTGCATAAAGAAATACGTTAATAATAGAGCCTTAAATGGAGACGTTGGTAATGAGAAAATCGTTGAATCTCTATTATGAGCGTATTTCTTGTCGTGTAAATTCGTTAGTTGTCAATCAAATTCGTTAGTTCCCAATCCGTTTCAGTGGTATACTTGAATTTAAATTTATCTGTAACTGAATAATGATCATTTCTGATGATGCATGTTGTAACATACGAAACCTTAAGTTTACCAAAAGTTATGCAGTTCAGGCAAATGTTTGTAACCGCTGCTTGTATATTATTCCTATTTAGACTCGTATTTCTTTTAACCCATGGGATTGGATCTCATAAAGGTTTCACTTCTCCATACCTTGGATGGATTATCACCCCGCAGAAAGGATTATCACCTCTAAATAAATTTCCTGGGGATTATTACCCCCTAGAAAGGATTATCACCTCTCACTCACGTCGCTGGGGAATTATGACTTCTCACTAAATGCCTAAGGGAATTATCAACCGTAGAGAGGATTATCCCCTCTCAACGATTACCCTGGGGGATATCACCTGCGGGAAGTGACCCATGACCGGAAGTGACGTGGTTTATTCCTCTCCATAAGACTTCAGGGCGGTTCTATGCGTTTATCACATTAAGTTCTTGTAAATTAGCTTTAACCAAATGTCCATGACCCAGAAGTATGGAAAGCTATAACCTTTTTATGTAATCTTTATTCTTTTGGTCTTGAAGTTTTGCCTTGTTGTGTGGTTTGTTTGTTATGTAGTGAGGTTTTGTCATTATGTGACGACGTTTGCTGGTTACGTGTTGTGTTTCCATCATGATGTGTTTTAGTCTTCTTTTGACGTACTGCGTTTGCATTTTATGTGTTGAGGTTTTTTTATGACGTCTTCCTTCCTTTATGCGATTATAAGCACAGCACGTGAAAAGAACTGAGACCTCAAACACATCATGATGGAAACACAACACGTAACCATTAAACGTCGTCACATTATGACAAAACCACACCGCATAATAATGTTGCCACGGCACACTGTGACAAAACTCCAAAACGTCGAGACAAAACTTCAAGGCCAAAAAAAGGAAGATTATATGAAAAAACTTATTGCTTTCCATACAAAAGTGTCGATCTCTCTCATTTCGACTTGGCCCATCGGTTTACGGTATTATCTAAATTTAGAATACGGGTCCCGCCAAATAATGGCCAATCAGATTGAGCCTTATGACCATGAACTCTTCCGTGATTGGTTCGCACACCAAGAAGCCGCACAGGGGATTGTTTCTCGCGCTAACTGCAAAATCGTGTGCGGAAAGCAATGCAGCTACGTTTTGTTCCAGCAAAAATCTAGCAGTGCCGTTCTAAAAATGGAAAATAGGTGGTTTTGACGTCGTCATCGCTGCCATAAATGAATGAGTTGCCAGTAATCGGATCCGTGCTTTATACGCAAAGGGTTCTGGGATCGCATTTTGGAGGAAAACATTGCAAGTCGCTGTGAGAAAATGTATGGCGGAAGCTTATTCGACGTCCAAAAAAACGATCTTGGAGAGAGATCAATGCCTTTTTCTACACAATTTTATCAGAAATCGATTTGGGCAATGTTGTTATGTGGCAAGTGTAAGTTTTTGTTTGAATAACCGTGAAATATGAGATAAAGTTTGCTGATTAACTTCCTTGCTTGCGTAAGGTTTATTGTTAAATGGTCTCAAAATATTACAAAGTTAGGAATAAATCTGGAGGAAATAACTCAATGAAGCCTTTCCAGTTGTATTTACGTGTGTATAGGCTAGCTTTTGGCCTATTTCTAAACTCAACAATTCAAATAACAGTGGAGATCCATTGTGCGGTGTGTGTGTGTAGGGGGGAACAGGAATAACAATGTTGGTTGTCGTGGGCTAGAGCTATTTAATCGTGACCAATTCAAGATTTAGATGGGTAAAACGTCTCTTCAAATACTTTTTTACCTGGTTACAGAACCTCTGAATGTCCTACGACCACTTAGTACATAGAGAGTGTGGTTGAGAGAGGACTAAAACCTCGAAGACCTGCTCCAAAGATCAGGTCTACAGAGAAGTAGTATATGAAGATGACGCTTTTGTATTTGTCGAAGTCATAGTGGAGCTTGACAAGTTTACTTCGATCCAGTGACTTTAATACTTGAAGGTGGTAGTTGACAGAAAAGGTTGGTTTAACAGCTTAGGCATATGAATTCCCAATGTTATCTAAATCTTTCGAAACAGAGACTGAGCACTGTATTCTATAGAAGAGGAGCATTAAAACAGCCACCTCGAGGCAGAAGGAGATTGAAATGGTTTCCTTGAGCAGAATCATCGTAGTACATTAAAGTGATTGGACTCTCACAGAGTTTGTAGAAAATAGTAGCTGCTAGCTAACGCTCAAAAACCGTTGGGTTCTTCAATATCAATGAATTTCCTCATGTTTCTCATCGCTCATTTCATCCCTCCAAAGAGCAATAGGGAATTTAAGAAACGGCGACGGCTACGATTACGACAACGGCACAAAACAATGATATCATTGGTTAAAAGAGCAGAAGTAATCGTGCTGCACGTGCAGCACGGATTTTAGCAAGTATCTTAGCGGTCCTCTGCATAACGACGACGTGAAATCACCAAATTTGAGGTATTGACGACAACGTAAGCATGCAACAGAGAATCTTTCATTCTCTATTTTAACTCTGAAACCGCTCGTACCAATTTGTTTGTAGGACACTTCGCCCACATTGTAGGACGTGAATGAGACTGAATAATCGCGAAAGACTTATGATAGAGCCAAGTTATATTTTGAGGTGACGTTTTCGTAGACCGTCGCCGTCGTGGATCTTAAATTCCCTAATAGCTCTGTTCAA
Source organism: Montipora capricornis (assembly GCF_036669925.1). Classification (NCBI taxonomy): domain Eukaryota; kingdom Metazoa; phylum Cnidaria; class Anthozoa; order Scleractinia; family Acroporidae; genus Montipora; species Montipora capricornis. The sequence goes on from NC_090884.1 coordinate 26,887,058, forward strand.
ACAATTTCTATCTCCTCTGACAACAACTTCTCTCCTTTGAGGAGATAAATTTCCAGAAGCCATAATTCGTTTACACACGTAAATAAAGCTAAAAGGGCTTTATTGTGTTACGATGTCAATTTCACAATAAACCGTACGGATTCTTACGCGAGCAAGGTTAATCCAAGTAAATTTTCTCTCATATTTCACGGTTATTCAAACAAAAACTTACACTTGACACGGGTCAACATTGCCCAAATCAATTTCTGATAAAACTTTGTCGAAAAAAGCGTTGATCTCTCTCCAAAATCGTTTTTTTTTTTTTTTGGACGTCGATTAAGTTTCCGCCATACCTATTCTCACAGCAGTGACTTGCAATGTTTGCCCTTTATATCGTAAATTGATGCGCCTCATTCCATCGCAGATCGAGACTTCTGGGTTATTAACCTCTGGCTCCAACCCATACGTTTAGGGACAATATTGCACGATCACTGTTTGTAATCAGTTATCAACGATTTTTTGTTAGTGTAGCAGATGCGTTAATTTCCCACAATTTTCACGACTCTTTCGCGTTACTTTCCTTTCTTGGGAGGCAAAATCAGTCCCTTCACATTGCGTTAATTGAAGTCGCGTTGATTTCAAATAAGTTAATTAACGCGAGCGTTAACTTCCCATGGAGTAGCAAAATCCTTTGGTAGACTTAGCAAGAGAGCCTTGTCCTCCTTTTCGCAACCAGAGTGTATGTGTTACAGGTAAATTTGGAATTCAGGTTGAAATGATTTCAACCTAGGTTTACGTAAGTTTAATTTTAAACTAGGTTGAAATTGAAAGTAGGAAACATCAACAAAAAGTCCATCAATTTTTAGCAAGTACGTGTATATTGGTAAGTAAATCAGTTAGGAGATGTAGTTAGCGTACAGAGTTTTATTTAAGTTGCGGTAATCCGAAGGATTAAGAAAGGCTGTAATTGGTTCAAAAGTTCCTACATTTAATCGATCGGGAGTCATTAAAATCTCAGATGCCAATGTTTACCCTCCTTCGATAAATCTACTTTAAACGAAGCCAATAATGAAAAAGTGGTAACACACGGCAAAACATTTATTGAAAAGAATGATTCATGATGCTTTCATGCAGCAATGCCAGACAAAGGAAACTGAATTTTACACTTCGCAAGCCGATGGGGATATAACCCTTACATTGCCTCTTATTCCTACTTTAAAATTAAAGCCTTTCTTGACGGTACCTTGCCCAACATGGCATGATTTCGACATTTTCAAGATTTCGCTTGAAGCCAGAGCTCTGCTCAAGATACTGGGGCTCGTCAGCTCTCCGAGGTAACTTTGAGTTGGGTCAAAGACGCCTCCAAACGAGTTTTGTTCTTGTCCGACAATGAGGCTTTCGTTAGTCTTTATTTTATAACCAAACTTCAACTGAGACCCACGGGCTTGCACGCTGCCATCTTTGTAAACTTTCCACGAGCCATTCGTGCTCTCCCATGTGGTACAAACATTCTGCCAGTTACTGTCATCCGCAGATACACCGCTATTTCTGAGAAAAGATCAAAAAATGTAACTAAATTTTACACATGAACTTTCAGTTTTCAGTAGCGTGTTGAAAGGAATCTACTTGTTGCAATCGGAACCATTATTTTACAGTTATGGCTGAGTTTCCTGGCCTATAAATGGAAGTAAGCCCACCAATGAACCTTTGATACAAATCGTTTACAAGTGAATGTTCATTGCCAAAACACGGTTTACTTGATTAACAGTATACACGAAAAAACATGAAAGTGTGGGTTACCTGCAGACATAACGTAATCATTGATTTTAACGTTCGTGATATAAGGGTCGAATTCTCTGGAAGGGAAACCTGTTGAAACACATAAGAGAAAGCCTTTTCGTACAGCCTCAAGATTCATCCATCCACACGCCACCCAGCCACGCTATTAAGTTACTAAGCCGTTTCTCTTTTACAAAGTAGTGCTACCTACTGTACTGTATAACGCAAGTTAGATAGGATATTCAAAGCCGAACTGAGCCGTTTTACATACTGTGACAAAACTCTCTATATTATTAGTTATTCAGGAAGTATTAAGCCATTTTCTTAAAAAATGATGTTGAAACATGGGAAAGTAGGTATTTGTAAGTAGAGGAAATTTTCATTACAAAATACATGTCTCCGCCTCTGAATTGGCACTTATACTACTTGATTCGGTGACCATGTTACTGAATTTATTGCACCTCGATTTATGTCACTGATCAACTTCAAGTTGGTTTACAGCACTTGGTTATGTATCACTCTCTAACAGTGTTTGTTTCTGCATTCCAGGCTACAAATGGTATTACACAAAGAGAAAACATTTTCTGATCTTAGAATGTTTTTTTTCATACCAATGGTCAACCTCGTTCCAGGACCTTTTCCCTTCCCTGGCTTACCCCCAAGCCAGGGAAGGGAAAAGGTCCTGGGAACGAGGTTGACCAATGGTGCCAGGGGAATTCTCAGTTATTCAAGGTCAGAGAGAATGCTCAGTGATTGGAAATCTTAGGGCAAAAGCATAAAATCTGGAATGCGTGTAAGTTTGTCTCCGCCATGATTTATCAACCCACGTGGTAATGTAACATGAAATAGAGGCTAGCGATCAAATTTCCTACCCTCTATGAGCGGTGATTAAATGCCCCGCCCCCGGGAAGACTAAGATGATCAAATTCCCTCCCCCGGGC
>NC_090884.1:26894756-26942256 GCF_036669925.1 Montipora capricornis
AATGACTTAGAGTTCCGAGCATACAAATACTACAAGACTGGTAGGATATGTGTGCAAATGTTCCTCGGTGTACAAAAGTCACTCAGAGACACAATACAGAGTCTTGCGTTACTTAAAAGCCAGAAGTATCGATCTCTCTCATTTGGACTTTGCCCATCAGTTTACGTTATTAGTATTTCACGATAATTCCAGATTGGTACATACGGATTTGAAGTAAAGAGAAAAAAAGAAAGATTTACTTCAGTTTGTCCATGTTGTTGTCAAAACCTTACAAATTGGTCATTCCAAAAATGCGTACAGCACGTGCAGCACGATCGTAGCCGTCGTCGTTTCTTGAACTCCCTGTTATCTAAATTTAGAATACAGGTCCCGCCAAAGAATGGCCAATCAGATTGGTCTTAATGACCATGAAATATCCTGATTGGTCCGCAACCAAGAAGCCGCACGGGGAATTCCTCGCGCTAAATGCAAAATCGTGCGTGTAACGCAATGCAGCTACGTTTTGTTCTCGCAAAAATCTATTAGGAGCCGTTCTAAAAATAGGCAATAAGAGGTGGTATTCACGTTACGTCATCGCCGCCATAAAACAAATGATCTCTTATTAGCTCTTTTTGCTCGTCTACCAGCAATTGAACATTACATCATTGTTATCTGTGTCTCTAGAGATTGGTGCAAAACCCCATATATCGTAAATTAATGTGCCTCATTCCATCGCAGATCGAGACGTCTGAGTTATTAACTTATAGCTCCAACCCATACGATTAGGGCCAATATTGCGCGATCCTTGTTTGTAATTTGTTCCAGTTCCCAACAAGATTTTTTGGTGTAGCAGACACGTTAATTTCCCAAAATTTGAAAATTTACCCCCTTTTTCGCGTTATTTTCCTTTGTTGGGAAGCAAATTTCCCTTCGCATCGTGTAAATTGAAGTCTCATTGATTTCCAATAGGCTAATTGACGCGAGAGTTAATTTCCCACAGCTACAGCATCTTTTGGTAGACTTAGGAAGAGAGCATGGAACAACAAAATGCTCACAATGAAGACCAAGATCAGAATGTACGTAGCATGCATACTGAGGTACCTTCCTCTATAACTCAGAACAGGAGAATTTAGAAAGGACTTAACATGTTCCACCTGCGCTGTCTGCGTAAAATTCTGGGAATCATCTGGCAAGACAAAGTCACCAATAACGAAATCCTTGCGCGAACAAATCTTTCACATACGACTGCAATTATCTGCAAGAGGAGACTAAGAAGTGAGACGAAAAGACGACTGTAGAATTCCGAAACAGCCAATACACGTAATTTGGAGGACTGGGAAGAAAAATTTCAACGCCGTATCCCACAACCGCGCACGGCCTTAGGTGTTGTTCCCAAACTCCCTGCAGTATTTCCATCGCCAAAACTCAACAGATTATTCAGTGTCTACCACATTTCCTGTTACTGAAAGAACATTCAAGTAGACCCGACAAGCTCTAATCTCGCCTTTGCCATATTAAATTCGAAAAAAAGGCCGCGCGCGTTTGTGGGATACGGCGTTAAAATTTTTCTCCCCAGTCCTCCGAATTACGTCACCAGATCACCTGGCTGGTGGGGGAGGAACGCGTGACGAAACCCCAAGACCGGGGGACGCTGCGTGGGATCCGGAGGCTATGTATCTCAGTGAGATTTTTTAGCTCCTGGCAAATCCCCCGACCGTTCTAAAGGGATTTTGTTATTGTAGTCGCATTCGCTTAATAGTCTTACACGCTACAAAAAGTTAGTCTGGCCGACCACATTTCACAAAACCGGAACACCTTGTCTTCCTCTTCGCTAACAAATTCTATGTTCTTACACCAAACAAGTGTTGAAAGTTAAGGATTGTGAGACAGGCGCTACGGTTTACAGTCCTTGTTCACAAGACTTGAAACTCTAAAAATTAAGGATCTAATTTCAAAGGCAGCACATTTCCTCTGATATTTTAAGAATTTGAGAGTTTTTGTTAAACGCAATCCAAAGGATATTCGACCTCCTTGGGAGGCCCCTCATACTCTAGAAAGTGCCATTAAATGTTCATACATCAAGTGTGGGTATTTTATTGAAAGTTGCAGTACTGGCCGGACGATTAAAAAAGGCTGTAATTGTTTCAAAAGTTCCAACGTTTAATGGACTAGATGTGATTAAAATCTCAGACACCAATGTTCACCCTCCTTCGTTAAATCTACTTTAAACAAAGCCAATAATGAAACAGCGATACACACGGCAAAACATTTATTGAAAAAAATGATTCATGATGCTTTCATGCAGCAATGCCAGACAACTAAAGGTGAATTTTACACTTCGCAAGCCGATGGGGAGATAACCCTTACATTGCCTCTGATTCCTACTTTAAAATCAGACCATTTCTTGACGTTACCCTGCCCCACATGGCACGATTTCGAGATTTTCAAGATCTCTCTTAAAGAGAGAACTCGGTTCCAGATATTGAGGCCCGTCAGCTCTCCGAGGTAACTTTGAGTTGGGTCAAAGTCGCCACCAAACGAATCTTGCTCTTGTCCGACAGTGAGGATTCCGTTGGTCTTTATTTTATAACCAGTCTTCAACTGAGACCCTTGGGCTTGCTTGTTGCCATCTTTGTAAACTTTCCAAGAGCCATTCGTGCTCTCCCATGTGATACAAACGTGATGCCAGTTACCGTCATCAACAGATACACCGGTATCTCTGCAAAAAGGTAAATTAATGTCATTCATTTTCACTTGTCAAACAGTTTTCAGTTTTCAGTGTTGAAAGGAATCTACTTTTGCTTCAGTGTTGGTTTCGCATTGACGACCTTTGTCAGTTAATCAGAACCATAAGGCAGGCACATACATGCATTTTAAAATTATGGCCAATAAATGGAAGTAAGCCTGCCAGTGACCTTCTCCCATAGAAATCTGTACTTTTCTTACGCAGATGTTGACAAACGAACAATGCCAAAACACGGTTTACTTGCTTAACAATATACATGAAAAAAATACTCAGTTCTTAATGCCTAAAATAGAGTGGAGTTCTCATAAATCAATTTGTAACATGAGTGCAAATAACAGCAAGTTTCCAAGTTTACAGGTGAATGGCACTAAATGTCATCAAACAGTCAAGCCTCTCAATTGTGTTTGTAATTTGTGGTAGTACACTTTATAAGCGCACTACACACAATGTCATCGGGGCTGTCTGTAGAAAACTATTTTCATCTTTATCATTGTGACCGATAAGATTGTTTAGGTTGAAATTCCCACGGAGCAGTGCGCAAAACTATTGTCCGGTAATAGAAATTATGAACTCTTCATTCAGAATAAACGAAACAGTAAAATATCGCACCTTAGTTTTCACAAATTGCCTGTGAAAGCGGCCAGAGACAGAAATTTTGCCATAAAAGCGTACCCGCACCATGGAATAAAATACTGTCAGTTCTGTTTCCCGGATTGACCCTGTGGTTTCCTTTCGAGTGAAAAAACGCGTCTCTCTTTTCTGCCTGCATTGTCGTTAATTTGAGGCAGAGAAGAGAAACCCAACAACAAGTTTAAGTCGAGGGCTCCCTTTGAACTTTGTTCGGTGGCCAACAAACTTTGGTGTCGGCGAGAATTGCAACTTACAGGGTTTTTTACGGGTCCGTTGGAAGCGCGCTTGAATTTCAACAAATGGCCCCAAAAGCGGCAAAAATTTGTGACGCGGATGAATAATACAGCAGCTTCTATTTCAAACAATGGAATTACCTGGTGATTAATAACCTGATCTAGGAGAGTGAATTTTTGACTTTGCAGAGACAATAGTCAACTGCAAGAGTTGGACGATAGTGATCTTTGTGTTGAATTCACACATTTCTTCTCACATCGTGGCTTTATAACACTTGAAAGAACAAAAAAAGCAAAACAACGAAACAACAATCCGATGTCTTGCCGTCATTTTGTCACAGTTGAATCCAGTGGATAGTAACACGCAAGGTAATTTGATCACAGACGGCCGGTGAAATCGATGTCACTTTCGATTTTGCGATTTAATTGTGCAGCCAAAAGTACAATAGAAAAATCGAAAGTAGCAAAAATTTCCCAAAACGTTTTTCGCTGATGGCAACTTTTATATTCGTGGCAAAATATTTGTGTTGTTTTCAAATTTTGTTGCTGGTGACAATTTTTTTTTCTCCATCGACACTTCCTAAAAACGTCCTTGCGCTCTTGCTACAAAGTGTGTATCAATATTTATTTACTTTTGCGTAAATAGTTGTTTTGCATAAGGCAGGCTAACAAATTCTGTAGCTTGCTTAGCTCGTATTTTTGAGCGTTAAAATAGAATTTTCGGTCCTATGTTTCTGGTAGCAAGTCGTATATTTTGAAGTTTCCCATCGAGACACTAACCCCGCCGGATAAGGGAGGATTAACTTCAGTGAACTTTTGTCGTGGAAACTGTCAGACGCTCAGAGCACACGCTTAAACTTGTCGCGAAAAAGAAGTTGAACTTCATGTCAGCCTGGAAGCCAATGTTTCTCAATTTTCAATCTTTCTGGGTTTAGCATTTTACTAGTAACTACGTGTCTTCTCAGGAAGCTATTTTCCGAAGAAATCTACGATGGCACTATAATGATTTACGATACCAAAACAATATCGTGTACTATTACAGCTACATATTACGTTCTGGAAAACAAAACGTAGCTCCGTTGACAGTTATGGAGTAAATTACTGCTCTACCACACGTTACTAATTCGATTAACGCTAAGTGCATTACGCGACCAAGAGCTTCGCGTGATGACGTACTCGTTTCCGAAAGAGAGTTTACACACCAGAGATTGAGTCTTGGTTGGAGTAAAAATTTGACCACCGCTAGGCGACGGAGTTTACTCAGTTCAAAGGACTACCGCCACATCACAGGGTATCACAAAGCATATAAAAAGAGAGGTATACAAACAATGGCAGGCACGCGGTGGAGGAGGTGAAGGGAAATGTGAAATTGCGATGAGAGCCAAACGATCATCACTTTGTGATGGTGAGCACTAAAAAGGGGGCGAGCACATGTTAGCTCGGGCTTATATTCGCCTCCTGAATAGCTCTCAGACATGATTGGTCAGAAACCTGATACACTTATCAAACCCACCCGAGACTGCAAACCGTAAATCTAAACGAATGCCTTGCCATAAAAGTTCGATCATGATATATTGATATAATCTTGACTTTTTCCCTTACACTGATTGTTCGTTGACGTAGAACCGAATGTCTGACATCCTGCCCATCACGATTTCATTGTAGTTCGTTGACAAGCTGTAACTCACGACTGACAGATAATTGGATGTCTTTTCAGTGGTACGCACTCGGAGGCAAATCGTAAAAGCACTGGTTACCTCCAGACCATGATGGATAACGTAATCATTGATTCCAACGTTGGTGAAATAAAGGTCGAATTCCCTCGTAGGGAAACCTGTTGAGACACATAACAGAAAGCATTTTCGTACAGCTTGTATAGATTCATCCATCCCCACGTCACCTACTCACCCTGTTATCCTACTAAGTCGTTTCTAATGTGCAAAATACTGCTAACTACTGTACTGCACAAAAAACTTTATATTATTAGTTATTTATATCTGTAACGAGAGAAATTTTTATTCTAAAAATACCGCCTCTAAGTAGGAAACAAAAAGGGAATAACATGACTTTTTTCGGGAATATTGTTTATTTGCGCCCTAAAATGACACTACAAGGGCGCAAATAAACAATATTCCCGAAAAAAGTCATGTCATTATCATTATTATCAATAAACAAGGCCAAATGATATCAAGAATGCGAGTTTTAATAATACAAGCTAAGTGAATAACGAATTCAAAGTCACTTCAAATCATCATGTAAGTGTTGGTTGAACAAGCTATTAAAGAATCAACTCAGTCCAGTGAACGTATTTAAAATTACCGAAAAAATGCGTAAAATCGTCTATAAATAATAGGCATATCACAAAGTTGAAGCAAGAACCAATCAGCTGTAGGGCTGATAATGCATTAGCAGCCCGCTGTCAGTCTTTTGCGGCCCGCTGAGCGTGTGTTTTGAAGAGGCCGATTTTCTATTTGGCCGCGTATATGGTAATAATGACTATTTCATTTAAATGATCATGTTACAGGATTAATTACACATCAATGTGTCTTGCTCATCTATTTGTTGCTGCATTCCAAGCTACAAATGCTATTACACAAAAAGAAAATATTTCCTGACCTTAAAACGTTTTTGGCTCAGAGCTATAGCCGAAAATCTGGGTAAGATAAGTTAGCTTTTTTCTGAGAGGTCCTTATGTCGGCACTTTGATTTATAACAGTGAGATGGATTTTAAATGCGAATACTGAATGGGCGATTGCATGGTGAATTGAAGCTGGCATATTTATTACAAGGGCACACAGAGTATATCGTAAAACTTACTTCTTGAGCACTAATGAGGAGAAAAAAAAAAGATTTACCAGCAGAAGAAAAATGAGCAAGACTTCAGTTTCCATTGCGGAAAAAAATTCAAGTAAACAGAGCAACTTCGCGTGTGATGAAGTCTTGAATTTCAAGTGCGCGAAAAATAGGTGATTTGACGTATATACATTGTATCTGCATAAGAACTTAATTTGCAATGCGGAAAAATCAATGCAGAGCAGAGAAGCTTTGCATCTGCATAAAATCGGGCGTGTCAGCGCAGGATGTGACCATGAATTCTCTACGTTGCAGATCATGTAGTAGATCTGAAAACTTTATTCATTGGACGATTATGTCGAATATTGATTAATTAGTATTTCAATAGAGTTCAAGTTCGGTTGATAGATCGGAATTGCGTTGCACAAAAAACCAACGAGATTTGCCTTTCATTATATAATGCAAAAAGAGCCAGGGAGTTCCCATTTCTGGCAGCGAGTAGTAGTGATTTGCCCGAAAAGGGTTGTGATATACGAACAGTGTGGCGGAATTGTCAAAACGTTTACAGTTTGAATTGTCGTGGATTTCTAACAAATAGGGAATGCTTCCGACAATTCTTCATTTACATGTTTGAAAGAAATGGCTAAAGGGTCCGTGATATACGGTCAATATACCACTTGGCATATTGAAAAGGCTTCTTGAATAGCAGATAAAATGATAGAGCGATTATTGAGCGATCCTTGTACCTAACTAGAAAATCAATGCGGATGTCTTTTCATCAAGAAGCCTGAACAAAAACTCGAGCGCTTTGGGGGGCTCGATTTCATCACCTTCTCGATTAACGGTAAAATGCTACATTAACTGAGCCTAAAAGCTAAATCTATTCATAAGTAATTGTGTTTTACCTGGCTGAATCTGACTGCTTCGATTTTTCACAGTCTGAAGTTCTTTCCTCAGGTGGTCGATGTCTTGTTGGAGTTGTTTATTTGCCTCGCACAAGTCGCACTTGTCACCTTCCACGGACACCTTTATCGTTGGATTACAGTGACAAGCGGATAGAGTGAGATCGCTGGGTTTTTGTGCTTCTGAAAAAGAAGCAAACGCAACCGCGATAAGCAGGAAATAGAGCCCAACATTTGCCATCTTGTTGCTTGATCTGGAAGAGAGCAACCGTAGAGATCGAGAGGTACACTGCTCTGTGCACTGCGTGAGCCGGAATGACCAAATCGATACTTTTGGGATGAAAAATAAGTTGACGTGGGAATGTGGCGTCAGGCAAACAGCCAATCAAGTTAGACTGTCGCTGCTTGTCTTTTAGCAAAATGCCTTGTCAATGGGCGGGATCTATTTTCTGACGCATATTCGCCAGCACTCATGTCTTCATGAATGTTCGAGGCCACATGACGGAGTCAAATACACTGTCGTAAATACGAAATGTGAATGTGTGGAGCTGGAAAATAAACCGGCCCAAAAACCCATCAAAACACTCGAGACAACATAGAAAATGAAAAGTACTTAAGTGAATTTTATTTATCTGACTGTCATTAAAACGGATTGCAATTTGTACATATTAAGGAAGATTTCCCTTGATCAGTTTAATCGAGCCGAATTTGACCTTTGGAAATTATAGTACATGTAAGAGATCAATAACCGTATCAAGTACCTTGTGGTCATGATGTGGCCTCGAATCCCCAGTGTTGTCTACCGGTGGTTGCACAGCGTACTTCCACGTTTAACGACTGCAGAATTAAAAATGAATTGCCATGCTTGCCGACCAATCGTCGTTGTATAGGCAGAATACGTGTTTCTCTCAAATTAGTACAAATTAAATAACTTACCCTGTCATACAGTATTGTGTCCGCGTTCTTCCCAGTGTCGAGAAAATCGGAGTTAATGCGATCATATATCAGTATTTTAAAATATGTTTAAAGATATGTCCAGGATTAAAAGCGTTAGCAAACATTTGTTAGCTGCTTTTGCGATTTTGCGATATTTGAGGCTTTTTGAGGGCCCCTCTGACTTTGTCACTCTGGCGTTTGTTCTCTTGCTAAATTTGCTGTTTCTGCGATATTTCAGATTCTTCTTACCAACGATTTTGCCGTCATAAACAAAATCCATGTTACTTTTCCGAATTTTGATAAATCCGTGGCTTTTTGAGGGCCCTTCTTTGCCTTTGTTGCTTGCCGGGCCTGGTGTTTCTTTTCCTGGCCAAATTTGTTACTCTTGCGAGTTTGCGATAAATGTTGGTCGGGAGAAAAGCAATTAGTTATATTCCACTTTTGCTATAATTGTTGGAAACTTTTGCTAGCATGAAATTTTCTTACGACGGCAAAATCTTTGCTAGCAAGAATCACAAATAACGCAGAAACAGCAAATTTAGCAAGAGAGAAAATACCAGGGCCCGGTTGTTCAAAAGTCCATTATTGCTAATCCCAGATCAAAAGTTAACCAATGAGTTCATTTATCTACTCCTAAATGTTGTTCAGCGCTGATATTCGGCAAAACTGTACATTCGGAGAAGTCAATTTTGAAAAAAAAATAAGCAATAGAAACGCAACCCATGTCAAATTGTCATACTGAATATAGAACCTTTGTTTCTGTCGTAAAATCAGGCAAAATTCAAATGTTTCTCCGAGTGCTTAAGATTTTGTGATTTAGAGATTAATCTGAAAAGTAAATAGCGGAGCCTGCAAGCCCGGCGGGCGAGAAGAATAGAGCGAGGAAAAGTGTCCTGTTTATCTAGTGCGTTGTTTATCCACTGCTCCACGGCATCTATTTATGAAGTAAATCAACTAAATTTAACAACCGCCAAATGTAAAAAGTTCCCCATAGGTGCGACTGATCGTGATACCAATAACGCGAGTTTCTGTTATGAAAAGTAATGACATCAGCGGATGAACACAGCAAAAACATCAGCTAGGTCCATATCTGTGAAAAGAAAATAGGTAAAAGTTGGATTATAAAGATGCATATAATCCTAAGAGAAGTAAACACCAGAGTTCATTAAATACATCAGCCATCCCTTCCACAAATGAACGACGCATAAAACATAAAAAAGCATTAAATGGCCGGAAAAAGAAATATCATGACTATATTCTTGCACGTATACATGTGACCATGTTGCGTTTACAATGTTAGAAAACTGGGATAACGAGAAATCAGTCCAAACCTTCTGCGACAGTTCTCCGATTCAGGAGCTCGATGTGCGTACTTATGAAACAAGAGTGAACATCGTTCTGCGTATTTTTATCTTCAGTTATCAAATGGTCTTGATAGCACAAGTGTTATTAACATTTTTTAAAAATGCAACCACTCTTTGAGATTAAGGAACATGTTTCGATGTTTCAAACAACGAACATGTTCCTAAATTCTTTCCCACATCTCGTACCCAGGCCATGTGTACAGTTTGGTCGTATTTGAATTCTTTTGTCGCAAGCAAGGCTAACGTTTACAGGATACTTCGCAAAATTTTGGAGCGAAGGAAAATTTTGCCAGCTTTTTCTTCTATGTAAGTAACCAGGTAGCCTTTTTTTCTTTATTTTAAACTATAATTTTGCTTCAGAACGTCCATGATACACATGATGAGTTGTGTTTGGTAAGAGTTACTTTCCAATTTTAGTTAATCGACTTGGAAGCCTTGGTCGTGTTAGTCTGTCCATGGTTTTTATTGCTAGTTTTTGTCCAGAGTTGCGGCTTGTTGTTCTTCTCTTTTTCCTTTCTTGACTCGGCACGAGGGGGTCGGGTAGAGGTCCGGCGCTGGACTAGAAACCCCCTTGCTCGGTTGCGCTCTACCCCTGAAGATTCGCAGCCATTTACGAGCCTAGTGGTGTCGCAGTCAGCTTGATTTTCTCCTCCGGATTTTTGGATTCACCTCGTGGAACTGGTGTTTCATATTCCATGGGATTTCTTTAGTTTTTTCCATATATTTTTGAAGAACGAAGATTTTAGTGTAAAGATTTTTCATCTTTATTATTCCCATTTTAAAGAACGAATAATTTTCATGGTCAAATATTTATTAATCCCTCCTACGTGATTTAGTTTTTCGTACATGTACTATCTGACTGTTTCTGAGATTAAAGTTTTAATTTCACACAGAATTTGTTTCGTTTGTTAACCTTATTTTGGGGTTGAGAGTTTGCTTTGTGAACATCTCCCCCTCATTTTACAGACTAACCATAACTTTTGTCTATGATTTTCCCTCAACTCACCATCCACACACACACTATTCTCCATAACTACCTAATGATTAATGGATGTTTTAATTAGTAGAGAGAAACCCCTTCTTGTAAGGCGGATTCTTCTAAAAACACCAACTAAGATACAAAACACGAGTTTACCGAAAACTTTAAAACGGCCTCTGATTGATCCGTAATTTACGACCGGATGTGGTATTTCGTTTCAGCAGAGGCTAGTAGGGACCTTATGCAAGGACGATGACCACGGCTACGTGAATGTTGTCTAAAAACATCAAAATGGAAAACACACGCGCAGGGTGTGCAGAGCTTTTGTTTTTGCTTATCATAGCTATTGTTTTTTGGTGTATTCGTACCCGTCTTCGTCGTCGTTGCGTAAGCTCCCTGGTGGGGTAGGAACGCGTGACGAAGGCCCTAAGATCGTGAAAGGCTGCGTGGGATCCGGAGGCTATGTATCTCAGTGAGATTTTTTAGCTCCTGGCAAATCCCCCGACCGTTCTAAAGGGATTTTGTTATTGTAGTCGCATTCGCTTAATAGTCTTACACGCTACAAAAAGTTAGCCTGGCCGACCACATTTCACAAAACCGGAACACCTTGTCTTCCTCTTCGCTAACAAATTCTATGTTCTTACACCAAACAAGTGTTGAAAGTTAAGCATTGTGAGACAGGGGATACGGTTTACAGTCCTTGTTCACAAGACTTGAAACTCTAAAAATTAAGGATATAATTTCAAAGGCAGCACATTTCCGCTGATAATTTAAGAATTTGAGAGTTTTTCTTAAACGCAATCCAAACGATATTCGACCTCCTTGGGAGGCCCCTCATACTCTAGAATGTGCTATTAAATGTTTGTGGGTATTTAATTGGGTATTTAATTGAAAGTTGCAGTGCTGGCCGGACGATTAAGAAAGGTTGTAATTGTTTCGAAAAATCCTACATTTAATCGACCGGATGGGATTAAAATGTCAGACACCAATGTTCACCCTCCTTCGGTAAATGTACTTTAAACAAAGCCAATAATGAAACAGTGATAACACACAGCAAAACATTTATTAAAAAGAATGATTCATGATGCTTTCATGCAGCAATGCCAGACAACTAAAGGTGAATTTTACACTTCGCAAGCCGATGGGGAGATAACCCTTACATTGCCTCTTATTCCTACTTTAAAATCAGACCATTTCTTGACGTTACCCTGCCCCACATGGCACGATTTCGAGATTTTCAAGATCTCGCTTAAAGAGAGAACTCGGTTCCAGATATTGAGGCCCGTCAGCTCTCCGAGGTAACTTTGAGTGGGGTCAAAGTCGCCACCAAACGAATCTTGCTCTTGCCCGACAGTGAGGATTCCGTTGGTCTTTATTTTATAACCAGTCTTCAACTGAGATCCTTGGGCTTGCATGTTGCCATCTTTGTAAACTTTCCAAGAGCCATTCGTGCTCTCCCATGTGATACAAACGTGGTGCCAGTTACCGTCATCAACAGATACACCGGTATCTCTGCGAAAAAGATATAGAAATGTCATTCATTTTCACTTGTGAAACACGCTTTTCAGTTTTCAGTGTTGAAAGGAATCTACTTTTGCTTCAGTGTTGGTTTTGCATTGACGACCTTTGTCAGTTAATCATAACCATAAGGCAGGCACATACATGCATTTTAAAATTATGGCCAATAAATGGAAGTAAGCCTGCCAGTGACCTTCTCCCATAGAAATATGTACTTTTCTTACGGAGATGTTGACAAACGAACAATGCCAAAACACGGTTTACATGCTTAACAATATACATGAAAAAAATACTCAGTTCTTATTTCCTAAAATAGAGTGGAGTTCTCATAAATCAATTTGTAACATGAGTGCAAATAACAGCAAGTTTCCAAGTTTACAGGTGAATGACACTAAATGTCATCAAACAGTCAAGCCTCTCAATTGTGTTTGTAATTTGTGGTAGTACACTTACAAGCGCACTACACACAATGTCATCGGGGCTGTCTGTAGAAAACTATTTTCATCTTTATCATTGTGATCGATAAGATTGTTTGTGTTGAAATTCCCACGGAGCTGTGCGCAAAAATTTTGTCCGGTAATAGAAATTATGAGCTCTTCATTCAGAATAAACGAAACAGTAAAATATCGCACCTTAGTTTTGCTAAATTGCCTGTGAAAGCGGCCAGAGACAGAAATTTTGCCATAAAAGCGTACCCGCACCATGGAATAAAATACTGTCAGTTCTGTTTCCCGGATTGACCCTGTGGTTTCCTTTCGAGTGAAAAATGCGTGGGTTTTTATATCAGTTCCCTCTTCCCACGGTCTCTCTTTTCTGCCTGCATTGTCGTTAATTTGAGGCAGAGAAGAGAAACCCCGGGAACAAGTTTAAGTCGAGGGCTTCCTTTGAACTTTGTTAGGTGGCCAACAAACTTTGGTGTCGGCGAAAATTGCAACTTACAGGGTTTTTTACGGGTCCGTTGGAAGCGTGCTTGAATTTCAACATATGGCCCCAAAAGCGGCAAGAATTTGTGACGCGGATGAATAATACAGCAGCTTCTATTTCAAACAATAGAATTACCTGGTGATTAATAACCTGATCTAGGAGAGTGAATTTTTGACTTTGCAGAGACAATAGTCAACTGCAAGACTTGGACGATAGTGATCTTTGTGTTGAATTCACACATTTCTTCTCGCATCGTGGCTTTACAACACTTGAAAGAACAAAAAAAGCAAACCAACGAAACAACAATCCGATGTCTTGCCGTCATTTTGTCACAGTTGAATCCAGTTGATAGTAACACGCAAGGTAATTTGATCACAGACGGCCGGTGAAATCGATGTCACTTTCGATTTTGCGATTTAATTGTGCAGCCAAAAGTACAGTAGAAAAATCGAAAGTAGCAAAAATTTCCCAAAACGTTTTTCGCTGATGGCAACTTTTATATTCGTGGCAAAATATTTATGTTGTTTTCAAATTTTGTTGCTGGTGACAATTTTTCTTTCTCGATCGACACTTCCTAAAAACGTCCTTGCGCTCTTCCTACAAAGTGTGTATCAATATTTATTTACTTTTGCGTCAATAGTTGTTTTGCATAAGGCAGGCTAACAAATTCTGTAGCTTGCTTAGTTCGTATTTTTGAGCGTTCAAATAGAATTTTCGGTCCTATGTTTCTAGTAGCAAGTCGTATAATTTGAAGTTTCCCATCCAGATACTAACCCCGCCGGATAAGGGAGCATTAACTTCAGTGAACTGTCAGACGCTCATAGCACACGCTTAAACTTGTCGCGAAAAAGAAGTTGAACTTCATGTCAGCCTGGAAGCCAATGTTTCTCAATTTTCAATCTTTCTGGGTTTAGTATTTTACTATTAACTACGTGTCTACTCAGGAAGCTATTTTCCGAAGAAATCTACGATGGCACTATAATGATTTACGATGCCAAAACAATATCGTGTACTATTACAGCTACATATTACGTTCTGGAAAACAAAACGTAGCTCCGTTGACAGTTATGGAGTAAGTTACTGCTCTACCACACGTACGCAATGCGTACCTATTTCTTATAACATTGCATTACTAATTCGATTAACGTTAAGTGCGTTACGCGACCAAGAGCTTCGCGTGATGACGTACTCGTTTCCGAAAGAGAGTTTATACACCAGAGATTGAGTCTTGGTTGGAGTAAAAATTTAGCCACCGCTAGGCGACGGAGTTTACTCAGTTCAAAGGACTACCGCCACATCACAGGGTAACACAAAGCATATGAAAAGAGAGGTATACAAACAATGGCAGGCAAGCAGTGGAGGAGGTGAAGGGAAATGTGAAATTGCGATGAGAGCCAAACGATGATCACTCTGTGATGGTGAGCACTAAAAAGGGGGCGAGCACATGTTAGCTCGGGCTTATATTCGCCTCCTGAATAGCTCTCAGACATGATTGGTCAGAAACCTGATACACTTATCAAACCCACCCGAGACTGCAAACCGTAAATCTACACGAATGCCTTGCCATAAAAATTCGATTATGATATATTGACATAATCTTGACTTTTTCCCTTACACTGATTGTTCGTTGACGTAGAACCGAATGTCTGACATCCTGCCCATCACGATTTCATTGTAGTTCGTTGACAAGCTGTAACTCACGACTGACAGATAATTGGATGTCTTTTCAGTGGTACGCACTCTGAGGCAAATCGTAAAAGCACTGGTTACCTCCAGACCATGATGGATAACGTAATCATTGATTCCAACGTTGGTGAAATAAAGGTCGAATTCCCTCGTAGGGAAACCTGTTGAGACACATAACAGAAAGCATTTTCGTACAGCTTGTATAGATTCATCCATCCCCACGTCACCTACTCACCCTGTTATCTTAGTAAGTCGTTTCTAATGTGCAAAATACTGCTAACTACTGTACTGCACAAAAAACTTTATATTATTAGTTATTTATATCTGTAACGAGAGAAATTTTTATTCTAAAAATACCGCCTCTGAGTAGGAAACAAAAAGCGAATAACATGACTTTTTTCGGGAATATTGTTTATTTGCGCCCTTGTAAATGACACTATCAATAAACAAGGCCAAATGATATCAAGAATGCGAGTTTTAATAATACAAGCTAAGTGAATAACGAATTCAAAGTCACTTCAAATCATCATGTAAGTGTTGATTGAACAAGCTATTAAAGAATCAACTCAGTCCAGTGAACGTATTTAAAATTACCGAAAAAATGCGTAAAATCGTCTATAAATAATAGGCATATCACAAAGTTGAAGCAAGAACCAATCAGCTGTAGGGCTGATAATGCATTAGCAGCCCGCTGTCAGTCTTTTGCGGCCCGCTGAGCGTGTGTTTTGAAGAGGCCGATTTTCTATTTGGCCGTGCATATTGATACATGATGACTACTATTTCATTTAAATGATCATGTTACAGGATTAATTGCAGTTCAACGTGTCTTGCTCATCTATTTGTTGCTGCATTCCAAGCTACAAATGCTATTACACAAAAGGAAAATATTTCCAGACCTTAAAACGTTTTTGGCTCAGAGCTATAGCCGAAAATCTGGGTAAGATAAGTTAGCTTTTTTCTGAGAGATCCTTGTGTCGGCACTTTGATTTATTACAGTGGGGTGGATTTTAAATGCGAATACTGAATGGGCGATTGCATGGTGAATCGAGGCTGGCATATTTATTACAAGGGCACACAGAGTATATCCTAAAACGTACTTCTTGAGCACTAATGCGGAGAAAGAAAAAAAGATTTACCAGCAGAAGAAAAATGAGCAAGACTTCAGTTTGCATTGCGGAAAAAAATTAAAGTGAACAGAGCAACTTCGCGTGTGATGAAGTCTTGAATTTCAAGCGCGAGAAAAATAAAGGCGATTTGACGTATATATCTGTCTAAGAACTTAATTTGCAATGCGGAAAATTTAATGCAGAGCAGAGAAGCTTTGCATCTGCCCAAAACTTAAAAATATAAATCTAATAAAATTGGGCGTGTCAGCGCAGGATGTGACCATGAATTCTCTACGTTGCAGATCATGTAGTAAATCTGAAAACTTTATTCATTGGACGATTATGTCGAATATTGATTAATTAGTATTTCAATAGAGTTCAAGTTCAGTTGATAGATCGGAAATGCGTTGAACAAAAAACCAACGAGATTTGCCTTTCATTATATAATGAGCGCTTAAGCAAAAAGAGCCAGGGAGTTCCCATTTCTGGCAGCGAGTAGTAGTGATTTGCCCGAAAAGGGTTGTGAGATACGAACAGTGTGGCGGAGTTGTCAAAACTTTTACAGTACTAAATGAATTGTCGTGGATTTCTCACAAATTAAGGGAGTGATTCCCGACAATTCTTCATTTACATGTTTGAAAGAAATGGCTAAAGGGTCCGTGATATACGGTCAATATACCACTTGGCATATTGAAAAGGCTTCTTGAATAGCAGATAAAATGATAGAGCGATTATTGAGCGATCCTTGTACCTAACTAGAAAATCAATGCGAATGTCTTTTCATCAAGAAGCCTGAACAAAAAACTAGAGCGCTTTGGGGGGCTCGATTTCATCACCTTCTCGATTAATGGTAAAATGCTACATTAACTGAGCCTAAAAGCTAAATATATTCAGAAGTAATTGTGTTTTACCTGGCTGAATCTGACTGCTTCGATTTTTCGCAGTCTGAAGTTCTTTCCTCAGGTGGTCGATGTCTTGTTGGAGTTGTTTATTTGCCTCGCACAAGTCGCACTTGTCACCTTCCACGGACACCTTTATCGTTGGACTACAGTGACAAGCGGATAGAGTGAGATCGCTGGGTTTTTGTGCTCCTGAAAAAGAAGCAAACGCAACCGCGATAAGCAGGAAATAGAGCCCAACATTTGCCACCTTGTTGCTTGATCTGAAAGAGAGCAACCGTAGAGATCGAGAGGTACACTGCTCTGTGCACTGCGTGAGCCGGAATGACCAAATCGATACTTTTGAGATCAAAAATAAGTTGACGTGGGAATGTGGCGTCAGGCAAACAGCCAATCAAGTTAGACTGTCGCTGCTTGTCTTTTAGCAAAATGCCTTGTCAATGGGCGGGATCTATTTTCTGACGCATATTCGCCAGCACTCATGTCTTCATGCATGTCAAAACATACGGATTCGAGGCCACATGACGGAGTCAATACACTGTCGTAAATACGAAATGTGAATGTGTGGAGCTGGAAAATAAACCGGCCCAAAAACCCATCAAAACACTCGAGACAACATAGAAAATGAAAAGTGCTTAAGTGAATTTTATTTATCTGACTGTCATTAAAACGGATTGCAATTTGTACATATTGATTATGGAAGATTTCCCTTGATCAGTTTAATCGAGCCGAATTTGACCGTTGGAAATTATAGTACATGTAAGAGATCAATAGCCGTATGAAGTACCTTGTGGTCATGATGTGGCCTCGAATCCCCTGTGTTGTCTACCTGTGGTTGCACAGCGTACTTCCACGTTTAACGACTGCAGAATTAAAAATGAATTGCCATGCTCTCCGATCAATCAGTGAAGTTATGACTCCGTCGTTGTGTAGGCAGGATACGTGTTTCTCTTGGGTTAGTACAAATTAAATAACTTACCCTGGCAAACAGTACGGTATCCGCGTTCTTCCCAGTGTCGAGAAAATCAAAGCTAATGCGATCATATATCAGAATTTTAAAATATGTTTAAAGATATGTCCAGGGTTAAAAGCGTTAGCAAACATTTGTTAGCTGCTTTTGCGATTTTGCGATATTTGCGGCTTTTTGAGGGCCCCTCTGACTTTGTCACTCTGGTGTTTTTTCTCTTGCTAAATTTGCTGTTTCTGCGATATTTCCGATTCTTCTTAGCAACGATTTTGCCGTCCTAAACAAAATCCATGTTAGTTTTGCGAGTTTTTTATAAATCCATGGCTTTGAGAGGTCCCTGCCTTGCAAATGAAGCTTGCCGGGCCTGGTGTTCTTTTTCTTGGCCAAATTTGTAAAAAGCAAGTAGTTCTAATCCACTTTTGCTATAATTGTTGGCAACTTTTGCTAGCATGAAATTTTCTTACGACGGCAAAATCTTTGCTAGCAAGAATCGCAAATAACGCAGAAACAGCAAATTTAGCAAGAGAGAAAATACCAGGGCCCGGTTGTTCAAAAGTCCATTATTGCTAATCCCAGATCAAAAGTTAACCAATGAGTTTATTTATCTACTCCTAAATGTTGTTCAACGCTGATATTCGGCAAAACTTTACATTCGGAGAAGTCAATTTTGAAAAAAAAAAAAAAGCAAAAGAAACTCAAGCCATGTCAAATTGTCATACTGAATATAGAACCTTTGTTTCTGTCGTAAAATCAGGCAAAATTCAAATGTTTCTCCGAGTGCTTAGGATTTTGTGATTTAGAGATTAATCTGAAAAGTAAATAGCGGAGCCTGCAAGTCCGGCAGGCGAGAAGAATAGGGCGAGGAAAAGTGTCCTGTTTATCTAGTGCGTTGTTTATCCACTGCTCCATTGCATCTATTTATGAAGTAAATCAACTAAATTTAACCACGGCCAAATGTAAAAAGTTCCCCAAAGGTGCGACTGATCGTGATACCAATAACGCGAGTTTCTGTTATGAAAAGTAATGACGTCAGCGGATGAACACAGCAAAAACATCAGCTAGGTCCATGTCTGTGAAAAGAAAATAGATAACAGTTGGATTATAACGATGCACATAATCCTAAGAGAAGTAAACTACGCAAGCGCAATAAACTCCAGAGTTCAGTAAGTACATCAGTCATCCCTTCCACAAATGAACCACGCGTAAAACATAAAAAAAGCATTAAATGGCCGGAAAAAGAAATATCATGACTATTTTCTTGCACGTATACATGTGACCATGTTTCGTTTATGATGTTAGAAAACTTGGATAACGAGAAATCAGTCCAAACCTTCTCCGACAGTTCTCCGATTCAGGAGCTCACTGTGCGTGCGCATACTTATGAAACAAGTGTGAACATCGTTCTGCGTATTTTTATCTTCACTTATCAAATGGTCTTGATAGCACAAGACAGTCTTACTAACAATTTTAAAAATACAACCACACTTTTGAGTTTAAGGAACATGTTTCGATGTTTCAAACAACGAAACATGTTCCTTAAGCTTAAAAGTGTGGTTGTATTTTTAAGAATATCTTTAGTTATGCGTGTAATGTCAACATGCATGTAAACAGCAAAATGGCGCACATGAAAACACGCAAGAAGGAAAAGTTAGATGCTTTTTATACCTGCGACAATAGTTGTGGTGATATGAAGAGAGATTCTAACAGGGCACACCGCTATTGAGCGAACAGGAAGAAGTTAAACAGTTTTGGCTAGCGCTTGTACAGACGGTATCACAGACACCACCTATAAGCGTTTTACTCCTTTGAATAAGGAAAACAACATTTAATTAGATAAGGGTACCTTTCCTATTCCTGCAAGGACACAAACATGGCCGCTGTAACGTTAGGTAAATCAAGCGAATTACAGCTACAGTAGATTCGCCTGACGGGGATGCAGCCATTTCCCTCCTTTTCTTCCTGTATTTTTTTTTTAGTTTCTTCTCGTTTTTCAAGGGGGTTGCGGTGACACAGGAATTGATTCAACACCTCTTGATGAATGCCCTAATGGAACAAGCACGAGTCGATCCAGCATTAGTTATTTGCAAATTTGGGATTTGTCAGACTCACCCTCTGAGTTATACACGGAGCAACTTTTCTTCTTGCTGTAAAGGATGCTCAGGGGATTTCTTTTTTCACAGGAACAGGGGTTAGTATCAGTGCTGATCATTAACCAGCCTGCATCGTTTGGACAGCTAGCGTACGTTTCGGATATCTCAAAAGAGCGGAGAACATCTTTAGCTTCCTCAATGATTGGTTGAAGCTCAAAGTGCTCCAGACTTGAATTACTCATGAGGTCATCCCACGTTCCCATCGGTTTATCTAAGGGCCTGTAGTTGTCAAGATCGTTCAACAGAACTTGCCCTTCTGTTATTTTTTCTTTTTTGCTCATTATTACGGTTGTGGTTCCTTTGTCGGCTTTCTTCACAATGATAGTTTTGTCACGTAATAGGTTCTTCAATGCACGCCTTTCACCGGGTGATAGGTTGTCCTTCGGCCTCTTTATAGGAATGTTTGCTAGTTCAAATTTTACCTCTTCTAGGAAGGTTTCTAAGGCCACTGATTGTTGGACCGGTGGTTCCCACGTTGATTTAACGTAGAATGGGTGTTGTTTGTTTTCTTTCCCGTGAAAGATGTGTTGGAGGCGCATTCGTCTTGCGAAAAGGTTAAAATCTCTTAAAAGGTTGCGCCTTATAAAGTCTTCATTTGTCACGGGTGTTGGAATAAACTTTAGACCCCTTGATAACAAGGCTATCTGTTCATCTGTAAATTGTTTATCTGATAGGTTCTTGATATGCTGTTTGCGTGACTCAGTTGCTTTTTGAAAGCGCTTTTTATCTTTCTCCCTTTTTCTCTGTTTCCTTTTGCGATTCTTTAACGTTTTATTTGGGTTGGTTTGACCATTATTTCTCGTTTCTGAGGAGGCAGAGAATGCACACATATAAGATTTAACTTCTTTATTGTTTGCTTGTGCCCTCAGATTTACAAGAAGCTTGTCGACCTCGTTAAGCTTAGCTTTCAATTCTACGGCTAGTTTGTTAACATCACTCTGTGTTAAAAAGAGTTGACAGGCCTACACGACTCCCTTGTACGTGGTCTGGTTTCTGTTGCCTTTGTCATAATTTTGCTCTCTTGAGTACATATTTGAATGGATGCCTCTTTTAGGCGGCTCCCGTAGTATTCATTTAGCAATGGTTTTTGCCCTATGAGGCTTTACATTTGAATCTCTATACTGCTGTGTGATACGTTTTCTTCCAAGAAAATAGTTGTTCTCAAATGACTGATTTATGGAGGGGCGTAGCCTGGTTTTTCCGTTTAGCTACGCACAGGAAGGGGGGTCTAGGAGGGTCTAGGGGCATGCTCCCCAAGAAAAGTTTATTGTTAAGGCCTCGGAAATGCCATCGGAAATGCCATCGTGATCTTGGGAAAAGTATCGGTATCAAAGGAATTTTACAACAGCACTAATAAGGTTTGAACGGTTAGGGAGGCACGGTGGCCTCATGGCTACTGTGCTCGACTCCGGATCGAGTGGTCCGGGTTCGGGTCCTGGCCGGGGTCATTGTGTTGTGTTCTTGGGCAAGACACTTTTACTCTCACGGTGCCTCTCTCCACCCAGGTGTATAAATGGGTACCGGCAAAATGCTGGGGGTAACCCTGCGATGGACTAGCATCCCATCCAGGGGGGAGTAGAAATACTCTTATTCACTTCATGCTAATGAAACCGGAGATAAGTGTCGGCCTGATGGGCCTTCTGGCTCGTAAGCAGAGACTTTACTTTACTAATAAGGTCCAGCAAAAGTCAGTATTATGCAAATTTGAATAATAAGTTGCAGGATCCAGACACGAGTTCTAAGAAGTGGTGGGGCATTGTCAAATCTCTTTATGGACAAAAAGTACACACTGCAGTACCTACTTTAGGTGAGGGCCCTCTCATGATTCAATTTTTGTAATGTAAATTTAATTTAATTCAGGGTGCAAAATAAAGTTGTTGTTGTTGTTGTTGTTGTTGTTGATGATGCAAAGGACAAAGCAGAATTACTGAATGAGTTGTTTTGTTGTCAGAGCCGTTTAGATGAAAGCTCGTCTTTCGTTCCTGCTGTTCTTGATTATATTCCGACTTCTCAAATTTTGTCGAATGTTGTCACCTCTGAATGGGAAATTAACGCTTTACTGAGAAGTGTTAACATAAATAACAGCGCTTGGCCTTATTCTTAATTTTTATTAATGATGTTACTGAGAATCTTAAATCTTATTGCCTTTTGTATGCCGATGACAGCTCCCTTTTTGACATTGTAGATGACCCAGTTACTTCTTTTATCTGAGATCGAAGACTGGGCTCGGAAATGGCTTGTTACTATTAATCCCTCAAAGACTGAGTGTATGATCTTCTCAGCTAAACTAATTAAGCCACCTCACCCTGATTTATTTTACAGTGATAACAAAATTATTGAAGTTGCTACACCTCGGTGTAGTTCTTTGCAACAACCTTTCTTGGAGAGCCCATATCTTTAAGATTTATGAGAAAGCTTCTAAAAGGCTTAATATCCTAAAAGGTATCAGGTACAAGGTTGCCAGGACTACTTTAAGAAAATTGTACAAATCTTTGGTGCGTCCTCTAATGGAATACGCTGATGTATTATGGAATGGATGCACGGAAAGTGAGAGCGAAACACGTGCAATATGAGGCAGCAAAAATTGTAACTGGGGCCATGAAAGGGACCAATAGGCATCGTCTTATGCAAGAAATTGGGTGGGGAGATCTCAAAACTAGAAGAGCCATTCATAAATTGCTGTTTTGTTTTAAGATCGTTAATAATCTTTGCCCTAGTTATTTATTTGATTTATTACCTCTACTAGTTAGTGAAAGAACAAATTACTTTTTGCGTCCGGCATCAGATTACTCTGTTTTTGCAAGCCGCACTGAGCGTTTTAAAAGATCGTTTTTTTCTTCAACTACTACTTTGTGGAATGACATCAGTTTTGACATACGCTGTCTTGAATCCATTGGTTCTTTTAAGAAAGCTTTACTCTCCTTTTTAATGTTCCTAGTTATAACGCTACTTTTGATTTTGCTATTGACAGATTTAATGCAATTTTCCATACTCGTTTACGCCTGCGACACCTGCGCGCTAAACTATTATCTTTTTAAAATAGGTTGCAAAGAAAGCCCTGCGTGTCTTTGTGGTTTTTACAACGAGTCAGTTACGCATTTCTTTCTTGAATGTCCACTTTATTCTGCCCCTAGAATTAATTTGCTCCCCTCTGCTGCTCGTATATTTGCCGACAAGTGGTCTTCTATGTGTTAGGATCACAGTTACTTTCTCCGAAACTGTCCACCAAGTTTGAGCTACTCGTTCCTCCCAACAATGGCAAAATGTTCTGTGACCTTTTTTGGCAACCTGCAAGATGCCTTGGTAAAACGTGAAAGCCCTTCGGCGCGTTGAATCATCATTGTTTTTCAACCTCACAAGCCGGTTACGCCGGGTGCCATGCAAGTCGATCCAAGTTTTAAGAGAAAACTCTTTTGCTCTTCCTCTTGTCACTCAAAAAGTCAGGGGGTGTCACGGAAGAAAATCCCTTATCGCATTTATGTCTTTTTCTTCTATTTTTATTTAAATCGTTGCTTCATAGTTGTCAAATTGCAGTTAATAAGTGTTGATTAGTTAGTGTTACTAACATCGCTTGTTATCTTCTAATTAACGTCATATTGTTAAGTGGAATGTTATTGTAACACTATTGTATCCTGTAGGAAAAATTAAGAAAGCATTTTAAGTGTTAATTTGTTTGCGAAGGGTAGGTGACAGGGCGTTGGCCCAGGTTATATATACCAGGCAAAACGTTGGCTGTTGAAGTGGCGCAAGGTTGACGCATGTAGGAAACGCACAGGGAAAGGTTGTAACACGAAGGTCTGAGGGAAAAGGAAAAGACCGAGGGCTGAGTGTATCACTACTAAGAGACATTTGCGGGAGCCGGCCAGAAAATTTCAAGACAAAGCCCATTTGTCAGCGGCGGCAAGAGAAGAAGTCACACGAAGAGAAGGCGCTAAGTTTAAGAAACAAGAGAATGAAGAACCAGAGTAGAAGAACGCGCCGAGGTGTGAAGTTGACGTCGAAACTGAATTGCTGTTGGTTTGTTAAAGAGCTGGACAGCTGGTTTGTTGAAAGACTGAACTGTTGATTTGTTAAAGAACTGAACTGTTAGCTTAATTTTATTCAAATTTCTAGTGAGTGGAAAAAGTATTATTGTCTTTTCACTATTAATTAAGATTAATGATGAAATGGTATATGAAATAAATCATATATGAACTGCGGATATGAAATCAAGTGAAGCTATCACCTTCGCAGTTAGGAACGCAATTTTTGTAATTGCGTAGAGAAGCCTGAAAAATTCAGGACTTCAACGGGGTTTGAACCCGTGACCTCGCGATTCCGGTGCGACGCTCTAACCAACTGAACTATGAAGCCACTGACGTTGGGAGCTGGTCATTTGTGGGTTCTAATGGTCTCGTGAGGAATGAATCAATGATGAAATGGTATATTAAATGAATCATATATGAACTGCGGATATGAAATAAAGTGAAGCTAACTGCGAAGATCATAGCTTCACTTGATTTCATATCCGCACTTCATATATGATTCATTTCATATACCATTTCATCATTGATTCATTCCTCACGGGACCCTTAGAACCCACAAATGACCAGCTCCCAACGTCAGTGGGATAGCTGTTGGTTAGATAGGCTCGATTTCCCGCCGCTCACTCGAGTTCGGGTATCCTCCCCGAGAAGAGAGGGAGTGAGCACTGGCTCATCGAGCCTATTGGTTAAAGCGTCGCACCGGAATCGCGAGGTCACGGGTTCAAACCCCGTTGAAGTCCTGAATTTCCCAGGCTTCTCTACGCAATTGCAAAAATTGCGTTCCTAATTGCGAAGATCATAGCTTCACTTGATTAATTAAGATTATTAAAAACTTAGGAGAAAGTTTAGAATTAGTATAACTCAAGTATTTTTTCCTTCAAAACTTGAGCTTTAATAACATAGTCTTAGGGTCTCGGTAAATGAAAACGAGGTGCCAACAGAAAACAATTCTAGTCGCGCGAGTATTTTGGCTACAAAGGCAAGTTATATATCAAATTAAAGCTAAAAGACTAAATTACCTTATAAAAGATTTCATTTTATCGAATTTCAAAAGGCGCTTAATTTTCTTGCTCTCGAACTTAGAGGTATCGAGTTTACTGCTGAAGCTCCAGCCCTTTCGCGTTGTTGATATTCATCTCCCTTTTATTGCATCTGATTGACAGATAAAAGACCTAAAAAAAGGTGTAAGGAAATTTGCATAAGTCTCGTATTAGCGGAATTATTGCATTTCAAACTAAAGAGTCGAATCTCGAGCGCGATTTTCGCAAAGAAACTGACATAAAATGAGTTACAAAGGGAAAACGGAAAATTGCTCACACCCTTTTTGAGTCTATATCATTATCCATCATATCTGAAAGTTTCAAAGCGATAGCTTAAAACCTGTCCCGACTGGAGGTTGGAGAATTTTGATTTTTGCGTCACGCAATAGACAGGGGCTGTCAATCACTTTTCGCGGGCAACTTATGGCGGGAAACAGAAAAGGCTCATTTTAGAAGGGTTAAAAAGCACTTTCTGATTTTCTTTTTCTGCCAAAATAGAATTTAGGACCCACTCATGGCAATTTAAAAAAATAAAAACAAAATCGAGCAATGTACTAAAATTTTCATTTACCGAGACCTTAGACAGTTTTTTTAGATATATGTTTCGTGTTGCTAGTTTGTGGGAAGGGGTTTGTGTGTGGTTATATCTATTATCCGTTTGCGGTTTGTTTTTACCTTGTGTCGCCGTGCCCTGAGGGGAAGACGGACGTCATAGGGGGAAGCCCTTATCTGGGTTGTCACGCCCTTAAAAAGGGTATAAAATCTCGATTTTCTTCCCTTGAATAGGGTCAAGGTTTGAGAACCTTGGCGGCACACACCTATCCTAAATTGTCGGGAGTGAGTACCCTCCTTCCCGCCCTTGGGCTATAAACAGTTTAATTTTCCTTACATCAGAATAATCAAGGTCTCGGTAAAGTGAATCACTACAGGCCAAAGTTCGAAAAATCAAGCCGAAACAGAGGTACTTTAACTTCTTTTAAATATGGCGCAAATTAAGTGTGTTGGCCATTCATTCATAGCTAGAACGCGTAACCTTAATATGAGTGAGTTATCTGCTAGAAAATTAAACGCTTATCTGGCTTATCTGCAGGTTGTACTAAATTATTTGTAGAACTTAATGAATCAACCAGTAAGAAGAGCAATAGTGACTGCACTTTTAAATAATTACATGTAAAACCTGAATACAATTGATCATCCTTAGAACAACTACTGAAAGTTATTTGCTGGGTTTCAATGATTGTTCAATGGTTAGGATTAGCGTTTGATAAGATTTTTTTTCTTGACAGAAGCCTACGTAGCTCTTTCTATAAATTGGTGGGCTGCTTATCCACTTCTCCATGGCACCAATTTATGAAGTAAATCAGTTAAATCGAACAATGGAAAAGTGTAAAAGTTCGCCAAAGGTGCGACTTGTAATATAAGCTCGTAAGTTTTTGTCATTAAAAGAAACGACGTCAACGGATGAACACAGCAAAAACATCAGCTAGACCCGTGTCTGTGAAAAGAAAATAGATAAAAGTTGGATTGTTAAGCCACAAATAAAGGAATGTATTTATAACGAAGAGAAGTAAAATACACGAGCGTAGTTAACTCCAGAGTCCCATAAGTAATTTTTGAAACAATCATCAGGCATCCTTTACCCCATTTGACTTTTTAAGACAAACTTTCGATACTTAAAACATAAGATGCATATAAACATCAAAAAAAGGAATCGAGACTATTTTCTTGTGCATGTACATGTGATTGTGTCGCGAACCGTTATCGTGTATAAAGGCCTGGCCAAACGCCCGCAACATTTCAACGCAACATCTTGCATGATGTTGCGACATGAGTTGAACGGGCTGGCCAAACACACGCAACATTTTCAACATTTTCAACGCAACATGTCGATGTTTATGTGCCCCAACCCCAGGCGCGCAACAAAGTGGACCTAGCGCGCATACCTCAGTGAACGTGAACGTGAACGTGAACGTGCCCAAACGAATACAACATCATACAAGATCCAAAATGTTGCACGAAAAATTTGACTGTTTTCAAATTTGATCTAACACAATTTGATCCAGTCACAGCGGAGCATCCTGCTTAATTAAAAGATGACGCGTAACCAGTCCTGATGAAGACTAGCAGTATGCAGTCGAAACGTCGTGATATACATCACAAGTGACCACATCGTGAGACAAACGAGAATACCTTATTATTGATGATCCAACATGTTGCAACATATCACAACATATCGCAACACATCGCAACACGGTGGACAAACGTATGCAACATGTTGCAATTGTGCGAAACCAATGTTGCAAGATGTTGCGTTCATTTGGCCAGGCCTTAACAAAAAGTCACTAGTTTTTCTGGTGGCAGCGAGTCAAGAATTAGGGACGGAATAAGATAGGGGGGATGCCGCCACTACTGATCTTTTTTCGAGTGATATTTCCTCCAAAGCGGGGTGAATGAAATGCGGTAACGCTGGAGTTCCTTCATCCCCTTCCTTCTGAATCCCCCAGGGAACAAACACGAGTCGATCCAGAAATTGTTTGTCAGGACTCCCAACAAAGGTAATAGCTAAAACAGGGTGCCCATGACTAGGAACATACAGCTTTACATACTTGTCCTTTAATTACTTTTTCCGTAAAAAGTTGTGTTATAGCCCGCATGAATGGAGTCTCAATTGGCAGAAAGATTGATCTTAAAAAAGGTCGGTCTATGAGCAAGTTTGCAGTAGTAAAGAATTTTTAATTAGTCTCAATGTTACAGGGTACATTGGAATTTCTATGGAACCTTTCAAACAAATGGCATGGAAATTTCCATGAACCCTTTTGGTATAGACGTTTTGAGTTAGTCTCAATGTTATGGGGAACCTTACCTTTATTACCCCTTTTGTAAAGGATCTTTGAAATTTTCCACAATTTCTCGTTGAAACAATGTTTTTGTCTTTTTGAAGGATATTTACCCACTTTTGAGGTAGATATGCACTTCTAAATACAAAAATTTGTGTCATTATAGGGATTTTTGCCACACACAAGTGGAAAAATAAACCCTGCTATTTGCGTATCGTTACTGTTAATGGACAGGTAGTAAGAATATGCAAGAAACGATTTGAAATAAACCAAGTCAGATGTAAGCGCTGTTGGTCATTTTAGTCAATGTAACTGCTGATAAAGTCCGTATCGTTCTTTGAAGTATGGTCTCGAGGGAGACAGAGGATTTTAAGCAGCACTCGTGAGTGTGTTTCTTTTACTCGAATAGTTGATAACTGATAGGCACCCGTCAGGGTTCAAATTATTAGGTCAATAACTATGTGATATATGTGTAACTGATTATATGATAACGTCACAAAGTCTGAAGACTTAAATCAATGGACAATTTTGCGGTTAAGTGTACGATTTTTTTCTCTCTACCTGGAAAATATTAAGGTAAAAAGTTGTATTCTTTTCCAAATTTCTTACTTCAGAAAATCGCAACTTAAAAAATTACGTGTTCAATGGACGAATGTAAAAGTTCGCCAAAGGTGCGACTTGTAATATATGTTCGCAAGTTTTTGTTATTAAAAGAAACGACGTCAACGGATGAACACAGCAAAAACATCAGCTAGGCCCATGTCCGTGAAAAGAAAATAGATAACAGTTGGATTGTTAATCGATAAAAGAATGTATTTATAACAAAGAGAGGTAAAATACACGAGCGCAGTTAAGTCCAGAGTCCCATAAGTAATTTTTTAATTTGACGTTTTAAGACAAACTTACGACACTTAAAACATAAGAAGCATATAAATATCAGAAAAAGGAATCGAGACTATTTTCTTGTGCATGTACATGTGATCGTGTCGCGAACCGGTACCGTGTATAAAGGCCTGGCCAAACGCTCGCGACATTTCAACGCAACATCTTGCAAAATTGTTGCATGATGTTGCGACATGTGTTGTTCAATGCAACATGTCGATGTTTATGTGCCCCAGCCCCAGGCGCGCAACATAGTGGACCTAGCGCGCATGCCCCACTGCAACAATGTTGCGTGAACGTGCCGGGCCAAACGAATACAACATCATGCAACTTCCAAAATGTTTGCACGAAAAATTTGACCGTTTTCAAAAACATATCACAACATATCGCAACACGGTGGCCAAACGTTTGCAACATGTTGTGCCCAACATTTTTGCAATATGTTGCGTTGAAATGTTGCGTGCGTTTGGCCAAGCCTTAACAAAAAGTCACTAGTTTTTCTAGTGGCAGCGAGTTAAGAATTAGGGACAGAATAAGAAGGGGGTGGGTGCCGCCAGTGCCCTCATTTTTTCATGAATCTTTTTCGTTCATTGTACTGATCTTTTTTCGAGTGGTATTTCCTCCACAGCGGGGTGAGGGAGGTGCGGTTACGCTGGAATTCCTTCACCCCCTTCCTGCTGAATCCCCCAGGGAAAAAACACGAGTCGATCCAGAAATCTTTAGATTCAAAATTGGGATTTGTCAGACTCACCCGGTGAGTTATACACGGACAAAGAAGTTGTCTTGCTGTAAAGGATGCTCAGAGAACTTTTTTTTTCAAAATAACATGGGTTAGTATGTTTGCTGATCATTAACCAGCCTTCATCCCTTGCACAGGTATCGTACTTCTTGGATATCTCAAAAGAGCGATCAGAAAGCCCATCGATTGGTTGAAGAGCAAAGTGCAGCAGATTTGATTCCTTTTTGAGGTCATCCCACGTTGAAAAATTGAGATTTTCCTTGGAAAACCATGCGGCACTGTCATTAACGGCATTGAAGTTGAGAGAATGCACTTCTTGACGATCTTTGTAGAGTGCAACACGAACCTGGAAGATGATAGCAAGAACAACTTGAGTAAAAGATGTTGGGGGTTTTCAATTGGCTGGCGTGGAATCAGCACCAAAGGTAATTACTTTACCCAGTCACAACATATACGGAAAAAAAGGAAATGATCTAATTATAATCAAAAGCCATGCAACTCTGCCAGCTAAAGTTTCCGGGCTGAGCAGGACTTGATGATTTCTCAACGCAGCAGCGAGAGTTGAGATTACGTAAAAACTTCCAAGTTTTGTTAAATAGACAAAGTAAAAGATGGATGTCCAAAACTTTGGACGTCTTCTAGAATTGAATGTTTTTCCAGGTATTTCACCATGCATATGCTACATGACGAAATGGGCGTCCAATGTTTCGATAAGTAAAGCAACAGTTTTCGAACCGGCGAATACGCCATGCAGGTACGCTGCATTGACCAAGAATCTTTTCTGGTCAAGAAGCAGCACAATAGAATTGTTCGGGATGGCGATACAGGAAGTTGAGAGATGTCGTAAAAAGGCTGTGTGATATCTTAATTTTCCTTAAAAAAAATTGTTCTCCCACCTGCTTGGGATTAAACGTATTCCAGTTTTTAGAAAGAACCAGACGGCTTTTATAGTGTCCAGCAAAATTTGAAGATATATCCAGGGCGGCCCTCACATTCTCAGAATGTGTGTCTGGTGATTTCCACAACTCCGCAACGTACAAAGGCATTGCGTCTGCAACAACTTTAAATACCATCGTCCAACCTGCAATTATTAGTAAGAAAAGTCATCTATGTCACTGGAAAACAAAAAAACGTTCAGAAATGATTTACGCCCGACACCCAAGTTAGTCATTCGCATAAATGGGTCTGTTCCTGAGGTGATTTTTTGTTCACTTTTTCCAAGACAATTTTTTTTCTCCAAATTTCATTGTAAAACAGTTTGCAATGTTAAAGGCGGGGGTATACCTATCCTGGGTACCAGAGGTTTTTTCTCGCTTAAAGACATGACCGACACCGGAAATTGCGCAAGAAAACCTCTGGCACCCAGGGTATAGGGTATACCCAAATTTCACTAAAAATTGCGATGTTTTTGTTTACTCTGATTTTGCATCTTTTAAGGGTAGTAGCCAAAACGTGGGGCCGGGGTCGGGGTGCCTTTAATTTCCCAATTTTTTTCTTGTTTCAATTTTTGTCGTTATTCTCCTGTACTGTTGTTTTCGAATGACCGGCATCTGCCCTTCATTTATGGTGGAAATTAGTTAAAAACATTAAGGAACTTACGGAAGCTATAAAAAATTCTTAAGGGACATCTCAGTTTTTTTTTCGCGAAATCGGACTTTGTTTTTTTTGTTTTAAAATCGAAGTTGGTTTTTGCGAGCATCTGACTTAGTGTTGAAAATCGGAGTTTATATTTTGAAATTAAGATAATTTCCGAAAATGCTGAAATTGGCTGGAGTTCATGAAATATACGCCAACTGGCAGAGACACTGATGCGGGGAGACTCGCTGAGCTCCACACTTTAAAATAGCATTGTAATGTTTACCTTGAGGAAAAAAACCCGGGATGATCGTCACGCAGTCACGCTATGTTCTGTTTCGTTTTAATTGTATTGCGGAGAAGGCTTTTAAGAAGTAAACATTACAATGTGGTTTTAAAATGTGGAGCTCAGCGAGTGTTCAGTGTCTCTAGGAGTTAGCGTATATTCCCCAGAAAAAACTCCAATTTCAGTCTGAAATTCTCTTAATTCGAAAAACAAACAAAGATGTCCCTTTCGTAGCTTCTGTATGTTCCATATTTCTTGACTAATTTCCACCATAAATGAAGGAAAGATGCCCGCAAGGAGAGCAGCTTCTGTGCACCCACCGGGAAGAAGCTCTAAGAGAAGCTGAAGGCTTCTAAAATGATTGTAGAAGCCTCAAGTATTACAATTTGAAAAAGAGGGTCATTACTGTGGCATAATTAATGAGGAAGTCAATTTGTAACAATAACTTTTACTTTTGGTTTCATTATTTCTCAAATCTCTATGCTTAAAACAACCAGCAGTCTGTATTCATTAAAAAAGCATAAAAGCCTTTCAATTTGGTCAATTCTAGCAGGAGATATCTTCTCAAGTGAGCCTTGGTTCCACCCAGCGGGTAGTGCAATAAACTGTTTGGTATAAGATTGCAATTAGCTTTTCAGGCATAAAATATATTTTTGCATATTCCTTACTCCATAAGCTTTGTAGAAATGTATGGTTTCCTATAGTTTCAAGTCAAATCTTGGCTGTTAAAATTTGTTGAAAAAATACCGTTTTTTTGGGTGTACCCCCGCCTACCTGGGATAGAGACATGCATGTGTCTAGCTTGATCGTGCAGCAAACAGTTGCTAATTTTTTTAACTTCACGTACCTAGTGCGCACAGATAAAAGCGAAATCTAAAGATCCAAAGGCAAACTATTTGTCTAATTTTGCTAAAATTTCTCTTTTGTGAAACTGTGTGAGGGCCGTTGGATTTAAACAATTACACAAGGAGTTTGAATTTCCCATGGGTCAATAGATAGAAGATTGGGCTTATTGTAGCTCAAGGTTGAGCAGTATTTTGCATTGCTCACAAAAAACGAGAGTAAAAGAAATCGAGTACCTCCTCCATCGCTTGTCTGATCACAATAAACAGGAAAATGTCCGAAGCTGTCGTTCAGTCGAATATCATAGATTCCGGTAACTTTTGGATTTGGAACTTTGGAGCAGCGAGTGACTAAAAAAGGAAAATATCATAGAAGAGGAACAAGGTTTCGTTGCAAAACTAACGACAATTTTGCGTGGAATGATAGGACATTTGCATGATGACGCCATTTGACTGCAAGTCCCAGAATCCTTCATGTTTTGCTTGCCTCATGCATTAGAGCTATTGGTATTTTTACCCCGCTGGGAATACAAAATTTAAATAAGAAAAGAAAAACAAACTGAATTCTGGTAGTTGTGGTCAAACGAGGCTATCGTGAAAGTTGCCCATTTATGAATGATTACCCTCATCCGGTCTTTTACTTGACACCTACTTGCATAGTAATGAATGAAAAGGGCGCTATTAGCTATTAATGCCTGCACTTTCTTCCCTTTCTGGTAAAGTGGTGATCATATGAAAAGACTGAAAGAAATGTTAAGGATCGCTTCACTCTTTGGTATATAACCTGCACTTTAAATGTAAGTGATATTTCGTATATGCAATCGCATGAGCCCGAGGGCAATTAAGGATTAATTACACGCGCATTTTCAAGGTTGTCACAAAATTACCCTAGTCGCAAAGCGACGTGGGCAATTTGGAAACCTTGCATGGAAAATACAAGTGAAATTAAACCTTCATTGCACAAGGGCACAATACGATTACATGCTTATCATGCACATAAAGGGCAAAATTATTGAGGGAAGCCCGTTCAATGCCGCGACAAATGACAATTAACCTAACATTCTTTCATTAGGTTAAAGTCCAATTCAATAAATCGACGCTGTAAACAGAAATAGAGCTTAATTTTATTAAACTGTATTTTACATGTGGACAAAAAGCAGTTTATTCAGAGTCAGAATCTGGAAGAAGATTCTCTTGTAACTTCGCTTGCTCTGGATAAGCAACAGTTGACCAATCAGGATCAAGTAATCAAACCCTCTTGATTACCAAGTGCCCTCGGGATTAAGATGAAAAATGCCCTACGTCTCAACCAATCAGCATTCAGTAATTTTGCCCCGTAAGTGATCATTTAATTTATCAAATCCTTCACGGGAACGCATGAGCCCAACAAATTGACTTTCTCTCAAATGGGAGGCTTCATATTTCGGTTTGGTAGAACATTGCACCGGCATCGCAAAGGTCATGGGTTTGAAAATTGCTAAATTGCCCAACAATGTGCGAGGATCACTTCTCCATTTCATATATAACCCGCAATTAAATTATACATTTATTTCATTAACCGAGTCCTTCACGGGAGCACATGAGCCCAACAAATTGACCTGCTACCAACTGAGTGGCTTCATAAATCAGTTGGTAGAGCATTGCACCAGCATCGCAGAGGTCATGGGTTTGAATCCCGTTAAAGACACCTGAATTTTTCAGATGTCCATAAGCAACAATTGCTTTAAAAATTGTCCATATTAGCGCAAGGATCAGTTCGCTCTTTCCTTTCATAAAAAGAGACTCCCGTGATAGCTTTGGATCACCCCTGATGAAGGCACCAGCCAAGAGTTTCGTAAACTTTCATCCTATAAATTGCACATTTTCAAGTTATCTTTATAATTCTCGAGACCAGAGTAGCATCGAAGTGATGCACGTCTGAGGATCAGGAGCAGAAATTAGGAGGAGCACGCTAATTACTTTTTATTTTAATCATTGACTTTTAGGAAATTTCCACTATTTCAACATGAATAAGGCTGCTCTATTTTCATTAGTCCTTATGCTTATTCGGGGCAATCTGTATGTACTCTTTTTAAAGAGTATTTTAAGAGTATAGGCTATCTAATGAAATCTCATGAATCTCAGTACCGAAATATTAAAATATTAAACTCCTGCATTGAGATTATGACAACGCCTAATATATTTTGTATACTCCAAATTCACTCGGTCTAGCTGAAGGAAGCATTTCTGGAGCCGAAAAAAAGTAATGCCCTTATAACATATTTTATGTAATTATTTTTTGAGCCACTGACGCTGTTAGGATGATTGATGCCGTATATGGGTGCCTACTTGTTTGAAGTGTCTAATGGTGAGGGTCATTAAATTTCTATCTAAAGGCCCGTGCAAACGCTCACAACAACACACAACATTGTTGGGCCCAACAATGTTGTCTCTTGTTGCGCGATGTTAGCCGATGTGTGCAAACGCTCGCAACAAGTCACAACATGTTGGGTCTTTAGATGAGAATGCAAAGGACTGTGGGACGTTTTCCATCTCCGACGCCATGTTGATTTCTTGTTCGCATGTATTTGTGTGGATACGTGGCATGTAGTGCGCGTGCGCCGGCGCAACATTGTTGGATGTGCTGTGCAAACGAACGCAACATTGTTGGACCACGCTTTGATGACCGCTAAACAATAGAAATGTTGGCACTTGTTGGCTCTAAAGTTCGACCAAACGTCATTTAACAACTTCCAACAAGTCGCAACAACACGCAACAACACACAACATGGTGTGCAAAATGTTGGGCCCAACAATGTTGTGATCGTTTGCACGGGCCTTACAATATTTAGGCGAGCAGAACAATATTGCCGTGGATCTTGTATTCGCAGAAAATCTTGAATGTATTTTAAATTTGTCTTCTCTCCATTGAGACGCACTTGCAGTGTATGTGACCAATTTTTACCTTTTTTTAAAAAAAACAATGCCATTTTTTTATAATGGCAGCTAATTTTGGAGTTCTAGCTTATTCACTAGCGAGCAAGCACAAGCGTACCCTGCGAGCAGAGTCTTAGTTTTCTTTCTTCCTAGATAAGTCGGGAAGAGGCAAGAAGACTCTGCTCGCAGCCTGCACATTTCGCATTGCGCATGCGTTAAAAATTTAAATGTTCGGTGTCCGTCACGCGTGACCAGGCACAAAACAAAAAGAAACAATTGAGATATTTTCGAACAACTCTGGCAAACACACAACAACCAAGGAATCATGTCTGTGGAAACTCTAGATAGTTTATACTTTATACGTTTAAATTGCTATTTCATTTTTTACTGAAAGTTTTTTAGGTTTCTGGCAGACTGGTTCCTGTAACCGACATGCAGGGGAAATACTCATGGGAATTTCGACAGTTAAAAATTGCCACATGGTTGTAAACTTAAAAAATATTGAAGAAGCCTTGGCGATTGATCATGCGCAAAAGTTAAAGAAACAGGTTTGACAAGTCGAGACTGGACTGACTCATCCATTTTTTTTGGATGATCGGCGGATCAAACAATGTGCAGGCCACGAGCAGAGTCTTCTTTCCTCTTTCCGACTTATCTAGGAAGATCGAAAGAGACTCGCAGGGTAGCACAAACGCAAGCATGAACGCAAGCACAAGCGCGCTCATTTCATCGTCAAAATGGGCCTGAGGCAAGCAAAAGCACAAGCTCAAGGATCAAAAGTTTTCCTTTTCCTTGTGCTTGAGCTTCAGTATTCTTGCGTTCTCTTGCGTTTTGTGAAAACGGGACGTATAACGCAAGCATAACGGGAGCTGTGATGTTCGTTCGAGGAAAAAGACCCACCCCAGATTCTACTAGCAGAGGCGCGTTATTAGCGAGATCATGGAACTAGTGAATCTTTATCTCTGCGTCATTTGCTTGTTCTTGCGTTATGGTTCGTTTTCACTTGACACGAATCTCTTGTGCTTGCGCTTGTGCTTGCGTCGCTAGTGGAAACCAGGCTTAAGACCCTGAAAACGTGTTTTTGAGGTTCGTAGAGTTGTATGGTATAGTATTTCAATAAACCAATGCTACTTCAACAGGAAACACATCAAAATGCATTGTTGTGATGTGTAGTGCAGTTTTCATGTTACATCATGATGATTGTGCCACTTGCTGCAATGTCACGCCGGCCAACTCCTACTAAATTAGATTTAAGTGTTATTTTCTCTTTTTTATGCCAACTCGTTGAAAAAAAGTCAAATGAGCGAAATCTGAGCGGAGTCTGGGGTATGTTCTTAGCATATTCTTAAAATTCTGGTTAATCAGCCTCAAGATTCTTACAAGAAGGTTCATCATTGATATTAAAAGTACATCTTAATAAGATGTCTGAACAACAGCTGCTGATTTTTTCGACAAGCTATGATCTCGACAAACTGGCAAAAGTCTCATCCCCAAATAAAATCATGGGTAAAGTTTACCTACCCAGATCCTCACAATGCTTTCCAGTATATCCCCTTTCACATTTACAGTAGGGGGTATCATCTGTTGCGTTGATAGCACATTTTCCGTGCGGAGAACACAAATTTCCATAGCATTCATTCTGTGAATTGTAAAAGCACATTACGTGTGAAAAATCTAGGACCTTAAAGTATGGCAGACGAATGCTGCTGATGTGTTGCCGGCGAGGCATGTAACAATGCACGGCATTCATATGCAAATGAGTGGCCATTCATAGGCTACGATCTGACAAAACGACAG
Organism: Montipora capricornis; assembly: GCF_036669925.1. Classification (NCBI taxonomy): domain Eukaryota; kingdom Metazoa; phylum Cnidaria; class Anthozoa; order Scleractinia; family Acroporidae; genus Montipora; species Montipora capricornis. The sequence goes on from NC_090884.1 coordinate 26,931,508, forward strand.
AAAACCACAATCACGTAACTTTTCCGTGATCATAAATGAATGTGCTTTGTTGGCAAAATGATTGAAAAAATATCACGAAACATTACAAAACAAGAGGCTACGGGAAGCTTACACTTTGTTCGAAGGATTTTTAGCCGACTTCCTTTACGTTCACAGTATTTCAGTGGGTTTTTACTGGGTTGCCAAACCCAGTCGGAATCTGCGTCTCATTTGTTGGTTTTACTTTTTATTTTTTTTTCGTTTTTTTTTTCCTTGTCGGTAAAAGTCTTGCCTGTCACTCCCCTGCTAAGTGGTGTCTTTGTGCACAGAGCCTTCTGCGCGTATTTTCTTAGGATCGAGAGGGTAGTGGGAAATGCGTAGATTTCTCTGGTGGACACAGTAGAATGATTAACTTAACCAAAAGTCATGTAACGCGAATGGCGTTTTAATGGATCTTTAAACAAAATATACCCTGATGGAGCTCAATAACGGAAAGTCAATTGGATATTGAACAAGACAGGCCGTGGAATCTTCAAAGGGACGAGTAATGGACTTCGACAACAATCTGTCGCCCGTTGAGCCGTAATCAAAGTGAACTGTAGTTCTAATATTGTACAAGTGTGGTGTTTTGTACAACACTGAAATCAAATGGAAAATTCTCAAGTAACTTATGGGTTTAACAAAGACAGAGAAGGAATTGAAAAACTTGGAATCTGTGATCTCTTTTGTCTGGCTTATAGTACAGCTGCCTGGTGCAAAAAAATGGGCAAAGTGTGCACTTTTACCTAAAAGTATGAAACTTCGCACAGTTAACAATTATAATATATAGTTTACTTTTAGATGTGGAGCCATCTCAGATGCGGCCTGTGACGTCATTAAAACGTCAATAACGATGACCTTGACCTTGGGCAAAGCGTTTACGATAGCTTTTACTTGGTGTGGCCTAAATGTACGTTTTTTATGTTCAACCACATTTTTTTCACTCGCGAAGGTTTGTTTGTTATTATTTAAATCCAAATTGAAAAAAATAGAGTTTAATTTAATTTATAGAGTGATTTAAATGAAGTTAAAACTGGGTTTTAGAGCAATTTATGAATTGAAAAGAATACTTGATCTTAATTTTCACTTCAAACTTTAATTTCTTAATTGTATAAACATATTTTTCCCCTCATTTCGGTTCCTTTTTTAAATTTCTTCCGTTAACGCTGTGTATGACGTAATTTAACATCTAACCGGTCAGCTGATATACCCATTTTAGTAGCCTTCAAATTCGGCACGTGGTGAAAAATGGCTTCCAGCTGTGGCGGCGTGTTTTCTTCCTCAGTTTTCGAGAATGAAGAATGAGTGGTAAGTACTTTATTTTTACCTGAATTTTAATAAAAACAACGCTAATACGCAAGAGACAAATATTTTAACTGTTTTACACTTGTTACATTGATTGTTACATGTATTTAGAATACGATTCAACGTTACATTCATTCACACACAAGTTAGCACATTGCTGCTTTGTCGTATTTAACAGCTGAATGAAAATCATAACAAAGTTCTTTCTTTGGGAATTTTCTTCTAGTTAAACACATAAAATTAATGTATTTGACTATTAAGTACCGTGAATATCTCATTGGTTCTAAAGTGTAACTTCACTTTTGGCAAGTGTCTACTTTATTTTGAAATGTTGCGCCTTGAGTGAAAATAAATTTTCCCGATGCGGCATGGAGTGTCATGATTTTATTTACTGTCAGCTTTCTAAACCACTCCAAGGAACGCTTATAAATTTCAGGACTTTCAAACGTTATGAAACATCACCATATATTTAATCAAGTTGTATTGTCTCAAAATCTGGCCGCTAAAACATTCCAAGACAAACTGCGTAGCACTTTTCTGTTTTCACGCATATACACGCAAACGAACTAAAAATGTTCCTTTACAAGCGACCAAAAATTATATCGACCATTAAACATTTAATTTATCTATAAAGGACATTTTTTATTCGACTGCTTCATGGTACAAGAATTCTAAGGATATATCCCTTTCTTTGTTTCCTTAAAGAAACCAATCGCACAGTTATATGCATGTTTTTGGCGGTATTTCATTAAAACACTTTTAAGGTAAAGTACGTAGTATTTCTAAGTGTTCTTGCTTTGGTGTAGTTCGTTAAAAAAAACCTCACAATTAACATATTGCTGTGGGAAAAGTTGGCGTTCTCGTTACTATCTCCGAAAAAAAGACTTGATTACGCTAATAAAAATCATTTTTGAAAAGTACTTCAAACGGGAAAGAACGGCTTTAAAAATAAAGCTTTGCTTTATGCTTTAAAAAATAAAGCTTTTTCAAAGCATAGGCCTTAAAAAAACTTTTATTGAAAGAGGGTTCTTATTTATTTCAGCTCCTCAGTACTGGTTGTTTTCGTCATTTTGATTAGCATGTCCAAACGTCACCTCTTGGTCGATGTTTCAACGTCGCCACCTAAACAGGCTAAGGAGGGAGACCCTATTGACTGGGAAATTTGTGTTCTATGCCAGTCGGACAATGGGGACGTATTACAGTGCCCTGCTAAATCAACAAAGGCACCTATTGGCAGTGGCTACAAATCATTAGCAGAACACCTCATTAAGTTTCATGAACTCGGTCAAATGCCGGTTGAGTTAGATATTAACAGACTCGATGAAGGGAATGGTATAGAAGCTACCTTAATAGCACATCGCGCGAAGTGGCACAAATCTTGCCGTTTGAAACTTAACCAAACAAAGCTTAATCGTTTGCAAAATAAGCAAGAAGCTAAGAAACCAAGCACTTCGTCTGCTGTACAAACACGTGGAAAACAGAGTACTAGGATCATTACAGATTGTGTATGCTTCTTTTGTGATGAGCCAGCTGGTTTGTTTGGTGACCTTCATGAAGTTTCGACGAAAGAAGTAGACTGGAAAGTAAGGAAATGTGCACTGGCGCTGGAGGACACTGAACTGATCGCAAAGCTTGCGCCCGCAGATATGATCGCCCTCGAGGCAAAGTACCACACAAAATGCTTGTTAAGGCTCTATGATAATGCAAAAAAGGCTGCAGATAGACAAGGAGAGCCCGCTGATCATCTTCGTGGCATTGCATTTGCGGAACTTGTGGCTTACATGGAAGAGTACCGTCTTGAAGAAGGTGTAAATCCAGTGTTTAAGCTAGCTGATCTAGCCAGTACATATAAGGCTCGCCTGGAACAGTTGGGAGCTGCTGTCGAAGGCCGAATACACAGCACAAGACTAAAGGCAAGATTGTTATCAGTTTTTCCTGATCTAAGAGAATGCAAAGAGGGATGCAACGTACTTCTCACATTTGATAAAGATATCGGAGATGCTATAAGGAAAGCATGTGAGCAGGACAATTTTGATAATGATGCCATGCATCTCGCAAGGGCAGCACAAGTCGTCCGCCGAGATATGTTTGATAGAAAATTCACGTTCAACGGCTCGTTCAAGCAAGGATGTCAGGAAGCTGCTGTACCACCATCTTTACTGGCCCTTATCAACATGATACTGGAAGGGCCCAGCATCAAGCGCCAAACTGCAGTCGCAGCCAATGCAGCAGCTCTGTCAATATCCCAACTCCTGATTTTCAACAGTATGAAACGCCGAAGATCTGAAATCTCTACTCTTGCCCGTCACAGCCCTGAACGTGAAACTCCACTTCCGCTATACCTTGCCATGAAGATTCATGCCGTAACACGTAGTAGAAACCTCATCGATTCAATGTTCAGTATAGGGTTGTGCGTCTCGTACGATCGTCTCTTACAGGTGACAGCTGACATAGCCAATGGGGTTTGCCAGCAATTTGCAGCCGATGATGTTGTCTGCCCGCCGAAAATGCGAAAGGGGCTCTTTACAGTAGCAGCAGTTGACAACATTGACTATAATCCAAGTTCAGCAACTGCAAAGGACTCCTTCCACGGCACCGGTATTTCACTTATGCAACTTCCAACTCATCAGACATCGGGATTCGACCGTGGTGTTTTGGTTATCAATCCCTCTACATCCTCAAGTAAGTCAGTTGCTCCCCTGCCGACAACGTATACAAGTGTTCCGCCGGCAGCACTGGAAACCAAACAGTTCACTGCACCTACCATTGGTTGCGCTGTAATACCCCAAAGTTTGGACACTCTTAAACAGGCTACAAAGAGAGAGTATGAGTGGCTAGAAACAGTGTCAGAAGCCCTCCAGAAACTCAAGTTGGACAAAACAGATTGGATATCATGGGCAGCGTACCATGCCAGTATTCAAAAAGCAGCAACTCCACCTGCTGCAATCACTAGTTTGTTACCTCTTTTCCCAGATAGTGCACATTCAGTGGCAATGATCAAGCATGCAATGTCCATTGTTCAGGCTGCCGTTCAGCATCTTAATCCAGGACAAGTTCCCGTCCTTACAGCTGATCAACCTCTCTACGCTATAGCAAAGCAGATACAGTGGAGTTACCCCACTTCCCTTGGCGAAGAGCACCTCGTGGTTATGTTCGGTGGATTACACATCGAAAATGCAATCCTTAAGGTAAAAAAAATTGCGCAATTTAGAGGAATTATATGTCTTTTTGCTTATTATATTTCATATTTCAAATAGAAAGGGTGTAAACACTTAAACTAAGTAACCTAGAATGGAATGTATCTTATTTTTAGATGCTTGGAGGTTGGTTAGAAGACAGTGGATGGACTCGCGCACTTGTTCAAGCAAACGTTGCAAGCCCCGGTACAGCAGATTCTTTTGTTAAGGCTAGCCACATTACTAAAACCCGGCACGCACATCAAGTGACATCTGCAAGTCTCTATGTGTTACTCCGGAACGCTTATGTGGCAAGCACTGAGTCCGCTGAGCCTGTGCCCTTCGAAGAATGGTGTGTCCAGCGAGCAAGTCACAGCGCCCAGTTTGACTACTGGTTGAAGACCCTATCCCTAGAAATCCTGTTACTCTTGTTTGTGAGATCCATCAGAGAGGGTTACTTCCAACTTTACATCGAGTCACTTACGAAGCTTATGCCCTGGATGTTTGCCCTGGATCATACGCACTATGCGAGGTGGTTAACTGTTCATATCCGTGACATGATGGCACTCCCAAGTAAACAGGCAGCTGTCTTCAAAGAGTTCTGTGAAGGAAAGTTCGTTGTACAAACCACCAACAGCAAATTTTCAGCTATGGCCATAGATCAGTGCCACGAGCAGAGAAATGCAGATGTGAAAGGTTCTGGTGGGGCAATTGGTCTTATGGATGATCCCGCCGCGCTGAGACGCTGGATGGTTGCTGGCCCAGAGGTTTCAAGAATAGTAGCGGAGTATGAAAAATGCAGCATTCAAACCAGCACTGCAGAAATCAGAAGTAAACACCATGAACAACACCATGGGGTACAAGCCGCATTCCAGAAGGACATTAAATCACTAACGTCGGTCCTTGAAGAATTGGGAAATCCATTTCTAGATGATAGTCAAGACCTTTTAGTTCTAGACACCAAAGATATCATGGAGCAGTCTGTAAAGGAAACAGTGAAGAAAGTGGAAACAATAGGAAAGGAGCAGTTCAGCAAGTATGTCAAAGAAAGACTTACTGACTGCACGGTTCCTGTAACAGAGACAATTAGCAAGAACAACCTACCGTTGTTTAGTCGCTCTTCAATCAAGTTACCATCAAGGAAGAACCTACAAGTACAGTCACTAAAGAATGACTGCCATCTATTTTCGAGGCTGTACATCTCGTGCCAAATACGTGATGGTGACCTGGATCAGTTCTTTGCGCACGAAAATCAGTCAGCCCCACCGTCATTGTCAGTAGGAGGAAAGCTACGCAATGGAAAAAAAGCCGATCTTCTGAGTTGTTTACAGTTAGAACGGTTGCAGACAACGAGTGCTCCTGCTGTAGATGCTAAATTCTTGGATGGTGCTGCCGTTGTTCAGATGCTCAATCCTGGTACAGCGAAGACATTCCAAAATTATGCTGATCTGATTTTTATGCCGTATGTGAAATCTCAGCTTCAATCGACCGACAGAGTGGACATTGTCTGGGATGTTTACATCCCAAACAGTTTAAAGAACGCAACCAGGGAAAAACGCGGAAAGGGTGTACGTAGGAGAGTACTCTCAACAACAGTGATTCCAAGAGACTGGAAAGGTTTCCTCCGCGTTGATGAAAATAAAACGGAATTGTTCAGTCTCCTGTCACATGAAGTTACTCGTCAACCAACCACAGAAGGTAAGGTCATTTACGCAACAGATGGTAGAGGTGTTCTCAGTTCACATGCAGAGGCAGACGGGACGAACATGATGCCGTGCACCCAGGAAGAAGCAGATACCCGTCTTTTATTGCACGTTGCAGATGCTGTAAATAGAGGGAGTAGAAAAGTGTGTGTGCGCACCGTTGATACAGATGTTATAGTGTTGGCCATTGCCAGTTTTGAGAAGATTAATCCAGATGAGCTGTGGGTGGCTTTTGGTAGTGGCGCAAGTTTCAAGTACATTCCCATCCATCAGCTCGTTAACACGATTCAGCCCCAAATGTGCGGCACTCTGCCATTTTTTCACGCCCTGTCAGGGTGCGATACCGTCTCGTCATTCAGTGGCCGGGGTAAGAAAACCGCCTGGGACACATGGTTAAGATTCCCAGAAGTTACTAACGCCTTTGAGGCAATCATGCTGATGCCTAGTGAGATTAATGATGCAGTCCTGTCTGTATTGGAGAGGTTTGTAGTACTGCTTTACGAACGTACAAGTGGCCTAACGAGAGTCAATGATGCCCGCAAACACTTATTTGCACAGAAGTCACGAGGTATTGAGAACATACCACCGACCCAGGCAGCACTAGTAGAGCATATCAAGCGGGCCTGTTACCAAGCCAACATCTGGAACCAGGCTTTGATTCTCACTCCTCAATTACCTTGCCCTTCCAAGTGGGGCTGGAAACAAGGCAGTGAAGGGTGGGAGCCGCTGTGGACAACCCTTCCTGAAGCTTCGGTTTCTTGTGCTGAATTGATACGATGCGGATGTACAAAGGGTTGCACGGGGCGATGCAAGTGTGTCAAGGCAGCACTGAAGTGTACTGCACTTTGACACTGCAGTTAAAGCTACCGAGTGAAATATCCATTGTCGAATGGAACACTGACAGTACACTGAATCGAAGTAGTTTAATGCTCATTCTAACGGTTTGCTACCTACTAAGCACAATCAAGGTCAAAGGTCAAAGTATATCAGATAACTTCAACGCATGCAGCCATGTTCATCTGTTATGTTATGTTATGTGTGTTATGTTTACGGTCGAAAGTTTAATAGTTTTAGATAAAAATGAACTTTAGGAGTGGCACTACAGGCTTTGTAAGCTTGATAACGTTAACAGATATCCCAAGGTCAAAGGTCAAAGCCCAAAACAATAGGCCAGCTGTGTTTTGCTATTTAGTGATGAGACGATTTTAAGCTTTTACACCCACAGAGATCTTCTTTAACATTTAACTGTGAAATCGGAAGATAAATAGGTCATTTTTATTAAAAGGTCAATCAATGTCAAAGGTCAAGGTCCCAATATAAGCCAAAAGTATATGGTTGTGTTCTTTTGCACTTTATTAAGATATTTGCAGCTTTTGCAATAATACAGATTGCTTTCTTAACCATTTTAGCCATAACATTTAGTGTTTCTTAGACATTTTTCACTGTGTGACGTCATTATCATTTTAGTGACGTCACTGGTCAAATCTGAGATGGCTCCATATCTAAAAATAAATGTTATGGGATGGTTGTTCACTGTACAAAGTTTCATGATTTTAGGTAAAAGTGCACGCTTCTGTCACATATCCGCTGTACTATTATGTGTTTGTACTCAATTCGTGTAACAATTGGAAATTTCACTAATTCTTGTTAGTCAAAAATTATTTGAAAGAAAGCTTGTTGCCCATTTTTTGCTTGATAATTCAAGTAAAGGGTTTTTCAGTAAAGGGTTTGATGCTGAACACTGGTGGGAAATTTATTTAGTTGCGTTTTTGACACGGAGTGTAATTTGACACGATTGAGTTTCTTGTCTTCACGTACGTAATGAAATAGTAAGGGTTTTCTGCCTCTTATAGCAAATATGTTGTTTGTTTCAAAAAGTATTTCGCTGGAAAAGGTGGCCTTTATGAATTCATCATGTTGTGTAATATGCAAGCTTAACTGGATAGTTTTTATGGCAATAGTAAAGCATTTTCGTGTCAAAATAAGGTAAGCGTCTTTCTGTTGTGTTACCTTAGTTAAATATAAATATACCATGCGGCGTAAACTTGATTTCTACTCTCAAAATTACCTCCAGAACCTACTTTTTGCGTAGAATAACCTTTCAGAATGATGTTCTTGTCTTCTGTGGTGATACTTGAAGATTCGGGAACATTTTGTGAAAAAATATTTATAACGGGTCACACGCGCAAGTTGATCGCCCGAACTTCCCCTATTATATGCATAACATCCTCTTGGCCTTTTGACATCCCATTGAAAAAAACTCGTAAAATATTCGCGGATCGGTCGATTTCTATAAATAAATTGAAAGGATGATTGCTAACTAATATGGAAAGATTTTCACAATAACTAAAAATTCCTGTGTTAAGCATTAGAATTCGAGGAAGAGGTAAATGCGACTAAATTTGTTGCGTGCGTTGCAATTTTTTTGATTTGACTGTTGTGCAAATTTTGACAGATAATATAAAATTATGAAAAAATATCTACAGATAGATCGCTAAAAAATCTTTATTTTTAGCGGTTATTTGAATATAAAAGTTGCAACGCTTGACGAGAAATAATATTTTTGGTAATAGAATGTATTTGAAAGAAGGAAAATTTCGCGGGAATTGCGGTGAAAATGAGTTTAAAAATTTGCATACGTGCGTTGAAATGTGATACGTGAGGAGACAGGAATTTTATTTCTCTGACAAATGATTTTGTCAGTGTATTGTAAGATGAAATTTATGTGGGAAGCCAACAATATTTCTTTGACTTCCTGGTTAATCCAATTTATTGCTACGACTTGCTAGTGCGAAGATTGTTTACATGAAACTCACGCTTTTTGCGAATTTTGAGTGTCATAAAATTACATCAATTGCGTGACAATCTAATCCTTTACTCTAACCCAAAAACATTCAAATAGTAACAAACTTTATATTTATGAACCATTTCTTCTGCTTTTGTGCTTGTCAGCATTGTGATTTGCGATAATTCGTAAGTCTGTTTTTGTATCTCATGGATGCTCAGATTTTCAATTACAAGGCCGCTCAGCCTCGCGATTGTGTAAATAGTTCACCCTGAAGTCACAATAAATACGTCCTCAGGAACCCGACAAAGAAGGCTTCCTGACCCGACAGATAAAACGTAAATATTCAGTTAAATATTACAACAAAATTAAAAAACCAAAGACGTTGTCTTACTCTGAAAATGACGAACGATTAACATGCTTTCCCGTAGCTCATTCAGTTGACACAAGGTGATCACGTGCACATTTATGGTTGCCTAGCAAGTGATCAAATTTTCCTTTTGACAAAACATCATAAAAGTCAGAGACTGCAGAAAACTTCGTCTTTTTACAATCGATTGTCATTAATCCTTCGATGAGAATTCGATTCAGAGCTATATATAAAAACTATGTTATTTTTTTCCTTTATCTGAGAAGAAACGAGTGAATTTTACTCAAGAGCGTGTTTTGTTATCTTTAAACTGAATTTATTACCAAAGCTTAAAAAAATAAAAGACCTCAAAATAGGACGGGATATTACAAAATAAGTAAAGTTGTGAACGTGTGAGCCAAAGAGCCTCTGCTGGCGCGACATGTTGGTGACCCTCATGGTCTTCAGGACCCCCACTTGAAAAAAAATTAACTGGAACCCTGCACTTCAATACCGGCCACCAATTCGGTGCCTTCTGCTTTTGTGTTACACGTACCACAGGAAACCCAGTGTACGCTTTTATGGAGCGTCTTGTTTTATGTTAAAATATGTCGGTAAATATCCAGTTTCAATTCCGTAGTCCGACGTCCACAGTCCACAATCTGTGAACCAATGATAGGGTTAAGTGCGATCGTGGATATTTGGTTACATTTAAAACTGTTGTTAACGTCATTGATTCCAATCAAAACAAGAAAGAAGAGACTTTGCAAGTCCCTACGATGATATTTAAAAATATTTAATACTTTTTCTTAACAATACTGGGAGAATTATAAATTACGATATAAGTTACAGAGTAATACGATAACCGGATATTGCATTGCGTGCAAGGGAAACACAAACACTCGTTTCCGGTCACGCACACAATTCTTTGATACATATTTCTCCGTTCAAATTTGGCGTAGTCTTCCGTAGTTTAATGGTAATCGCGATCGTCTCTGAAGGAGGAGATATCGAGTTCAAGTCTCACTTAAACTGCCTCCTACGAGACAGAGAAAAAAAAAACCAAATAATAATAATAATAATATAAAAAAAAGTCCAAAGTCCAAAAACGTAGTCGAATCCTGGTGTTTGTTCTTCGAACAAAGTAATGAGAATTAGGGCTGTTTATACCAGAAGTAAGTTCGTTTATTCATCTTAACTACCACTCTTCATAATTCGTTTAGTCAAAACAAACACACTTAAGACTATCGTGAGGGTCCCCAATAGGATCTTTCAACCCGGTCATCCCGACGATAATGTCCCCCAATTCGGCTACGTGATCCCGACGCTCGTTGTGAACTCATTGCGATCCCGAACACATTTTCCAGGTGCCCTTTGCCTCAAAGAAAGGAGGTTTTCTCAGCGGATTCATAA
>NC_090884.1:26962256-26964756 GCF_036669925.1 Montipora capricornis
ATAGAAATAACAAATCTTCCTCTCGGCCGAAAGTTACGTACTAGATAAGTAGAAGAAATTAGCTCGTAAAATCAAGGGTTTTTATCATTGGAGGAAAATCGGCGCGGGTGGTAAATTTAAGTGCTTTTAAACAATATGAATAATAAATGACACTATACAAACTCCTTCCGAACGTGTCTATTTATTATATAGAAAATGGAATGAAGAAAGTGTGATGATACCCGTCTTATTAAGGTTCGGATGATAGATTATGGTTTCCTATTATTTTAAGCTATTTGTTGATGATCTTAAATTTTTGGCATTTGGCGGTATGCTTTGCAAACACGATGAACAAAAAAGAAATACCAAACAGAGAGTCAAAGCGTGCATTTCTTAAGGAATAACCCAACCATTAATTAAAAAGCTAAGTTATAAAACGTAAGTTGTCATTGGAAATTTCACTTCAAAAACAGAAATTGATAAAATCTAATCCAATTTTTCTTATTCCTTGAAATACTTCTTAAAATGATTTTTTCTTCATCTCATGGAATTTTCCGTCATCTTTTTCATTTCATTTAGGAGGCAAATGCCAGTAAAATTAAAGAAACAATACCTGCTTTTCCATTTGTGTTTGTACACGATAAGTGAAGAACCCACAAACATAGCGCAATACTGCCGAGAAAGACTTGATTTCTCATTATTCGCTTTTGAAGGTTCATCAGCAAAGACTGGTTACGCACAATGTGTTGTGGTCTGACCTTATCTGGACGGAGGCGTCTCAATTCCTAAAATAAATTGTAAAGTGTGTAATAAGCAGTCTGGCTAAAGTCGCCCGAAAAACATTGTAAATTCTTCTGAAAAGCCCCGAGGGGAGAGACTAATAGCTTCACTCACTTAACCACTTAAACTTCACGTTTCGCAATGCGCGAATACGTCGCGTGGAAGAGTATGTCAATAGAAGGCTGAAAGTGAATAGCGATCATTAATAATTGAAATTCATTTTTAACTTCTGGTGGACAGTGTTCCCTCTTTCCAAACCTAACACATAAAAATCTCAGTGGGAGTTGTAACAAGACTCACACTAAAAAGGCAGAGCGAGACACAAAGGGAGAGAGAGGTGTTAATCTCGACACATTTTTTGGGCCGACATCGTCATAAAAAGTTTTAACTCAAATTACTTTAAATGAATTTTGAGTGATGTGTCAAAATAGTCCAGAGGCACAGTAAATCAATCTGAAATATTTTCTAAAACACGGTTTACGACGGCCAGCATCATGCAATGAAAAAATGGAAAATTATATCTTAATTCTCTTGCTGGATCAGTTTTAGTTTCCACTAAAGTTTTTAGACAACCGAGCTCGATTTACCGTATTCGAGCTCGAGTTACCTGTCGAACTCGAGTGACAATCGCACTCGAAATTTCGAGCTCGACAATCACTAAATCGTAAACCCTCGGATTTATTTTTCGAGCTTGACTTCTTATCGACCTCAACAAATCGAGAGCGATTTCAATGGAGCTTGGATTTCATTCCGTTGAAAATCGAGGTCGATTTCAATTTTTCTTTTCTTTTCCACTTATCGCGTGATCGCAACTTTCGACAGTGGATTGCATGTACAATAAAAGTACCTTTATCCCTAAGAAATGATAGGAAAACTATCTAGTCCTGCATAACTTCCCTGCTCCGTTATTCTTAGCAAACGGTGACTTTGACTGGAAATAAAGTGGTTTATCATAAAACTGAGTAGTAGTTATTTTTGCATTACTTGTCCAAAACCTTTTCCCCTGATGATGATGGTTCAGTAACCTTTCAAATTGCTTTCTCTTTGGCTACCTTTCTGAGCGTTATTCCAGCTTCTGCACGATTTTTTAGACCTCATATCACAACTTGAAGCTTTGGGTAAAAGTGTACTGACCGCCGCAGACTGGACATAGCCTTGCGCTTGTCGCCGTTAAAATCTATTACCCAGTTATTGAATTGAAAACGAAGAGAGAAACCAAACTATTAACACGGTGCGAAAGAAGTGACGGACAACCCACAGCTTGGTGCAATTGCGTGAAATTGAGGTGAAGATGCAGTTTCGCTTCATGTGCGCCTTCGCATTATATACCTAGAAACTTCTCACCGTAATCGCTTATGGACGGTGCCTACTATTGTTATTTCGCATACGGTCTGCGCATCTCGAGATACTCGTATTTCTTATGGCTGGTGCTTATTAATACAGGGATATCTTGGTGCTGTTCAACCACGCATTTTTCTGAGATAATTAATCTTCAATTGAGAAAGAATGCCATACATTGCTTTGTATTTTAAAGGTTTTTACGCATATTATTCACCAATTATCTTTGAAAAATGAGTGGTTACCCCCAATTCAGTAACAATTGTTAAGATCCATATTTCCTGCATAATCATAAACCGGGGCAAAAATACCTTTGAATAGGTGCTTATAAATACAGGGATATCTTTGCGCGGCACAAAGAAACAATATCAGCATTTGTTGACACATTACTTCAGCCTATTTC
>NC_090884.1:26974756-26977256 GCF_036669925.1 Montipora capricornis
TTCAATAAATCCACTTTAAAAACCAAGCCAATAATGAAACAGTGATAACACACGACAAAACATTTAATGAAAAAGATCATTAATGATGCTTTCGACCATGCCAGTAAAAGCAAAATGAATTTTACACTTCGCAAGCTGATGGGGAGATGACCCTTACATCGCCTCTTATTCCTACTTTGAAATCAGACCATTTCTTGACGTTACCCTCCCCCACATGGCACGATTCCGACATTTCCAAGATTTCACTCGGAGAGAGTACTCTGTTCCAGATATTGAGGCCCGTCAGTTCTCCAACGTAATTTTGATTTGGGTCAAAGCTGCCACCAAAAGAATCCTGTTCTTGGCCGACGATGAGGATTCCGTTGGTTTTTGTCTTATAACCAGACTTTAACTGAGACCCACGGGCTTGCACGCTGCCATCTTTGTAAACTTTCCACGAGCCATTCGTGCTCTCCCATGTGGTACAAACATGATGCCAGATTCCGTCATCTACAGATACACCGCTATTTCTGCGAAAACGACGAAGAAAGGCAATTGAGTTTTACATGTGAAACAGTTTTCAGTAGAGTGTTCGAAATTGACTTCCTTTTCAGGAAATTAGAAACAATGCTACAACCATTGTTGAGACGATATCCATTTTAAAATTGTGCTTGAGTTACCGGACCTTTAGATGGAAGTGAGCCTGACAATGACCTTCTCTGATCGGTACAAACCTCCACTTTTCTTCTGGAAATGTTGACTATAGCTAACATGTCAATAACACGGCTTACACGATAACCATGATTACATGATAGCACCGTGTTTTCTCACTTGACTTGCAAGCATTTACCCATTTAGCCCTTGCACGCACAAATTTCTCTGACCCCCTGGCCGGTGGATCATACCTTCTCCACTCTCGCTTTTTCTTGTGACTATCCACTACGTTGAAAGACGCTAAAAAGTCCTGATTTTATTCTTTTGTTAAAATCCGAGATATTCGGCTCGGTGAAATACTTTCTATTCAAGAGGGGAATCAGGGTGGCTTTGCGCCGGCCCGAGCGGCTGCGGACTAGCTCAACCCTAGCCTGATCTCAATCTGACCTCGAAGGTTTTTCTCCGGGTACTCCAGTTTCCCTCCCTCATCAAAATCGACTCTAGATCAATAACATCCGGGCGGCTACCCTCATATAGGGATAACCGCTGGTCTCTCGGCTTTTGATTGTATTGAATGAATAAAGTTGGCATAGTTGGTATTATTATTAAGAGCAAATCCGAATGACCCACTGAGGACCCTTTTCGCAGTTTATCGCGATTTTAAACATTTAACCCTCTCCGTTTCTTAATATTGCTTGAATTTATATTTTTCTTCCTTACACTGCTTTGTCGTTGATGGAAAGATGAATTGCTGACATCCTGTCCACCAGGATTTCGTTGAAGTTCTTTGCTGAGCTGTAACTCACCACTGTCCGATAGCTGGCTGTCTTTTCAGTGGTACGCACCCGAAAGCAAATCGTAAAAGCGGTGGTTACCGCCAGACCATGATGGATAATGTAATCGTTGATTCCAACGTTCGTGAAATAGAGGTCGAATTCCTTCATAGGCAAACCTGTTGAGACACATAACAGAAAGCCTTTTCGTACAGCTTGTAGATTCATCCATCCCCACGCCACCTACCCACCCCGGTATGCACAAAGTAATGCTACCTACTGTATTGCTTCTTTATGCACTATTGCTGATGGGATTGGAGGCGAAGGTGTAGATCTGAGGGATTTGAATGATTTCTCAAAACACCCAAGTGTTCAGTATATAGAGAGGAGGTCAGAGGATTATGCAACGTTTGATTTCCTGGAGGTAAATCCAGTTCAAGTGAGACGCGTGCTGGAAGCTCTTGACGTAAATAAAGCAACCGGTCATGATGGTATTCCTGTCAAAATCTTCACAGCGGGATCACAAGAGGTATCCCTAACTCTTCCATCGTTTTACAACTCCTGCATTAAGAAGGGCCAGTGGCGATTTGAATGGAAAAAAGGAAATTGAACACCAGTTTACAAGAAAGATGACAAGCACGCTAAGGAAAATTATAGACCAGTAACTATCCTGTCATGTGTTAACAAAGTGTTTGAGCGCTTATTGCTTATTCAGTCGATCTCAACCTGACTCGAGAGTCTTTTCTCCGGGTACTCCGGTTTTCCTCCCTCATCAAAATCGACTCTCAGCTAATTAACATCTAGCTGTGGTGCTGTGCTCCGACATCAAACATTGGACTGTATAGCGGCAGCCAGAGGCGCCTTTGTATGCTTTCAGCCCGATGTCGTGAGCCGCGCCTTTCGCAATTCAGTCCTCGACTGCAAGTAAGGGTGATTAGCACTAGCAATATTTATTGATTTATTTATTTAAGTGATAGACTAAAGGCTTATAGAGTTGCCATACATTTCTACTCGGTTTGGCGGAAGACTGGAAATGGGCGAAGGACAATCAACTATCCGTGGGAATGTTATCAACAGACAGGTTCAAAGCTTTT
>NC_090884.1:26992256-27004756 GCF_036669925.1 Montipora capricornis
CTTCCTCTTTTCCTTCAGATTTTGCAAGTGTGTTTGCTTAACACCTGACTGGCAAAATTTTGAGCTTTGATTTTTATCCAAAGGCCATTTACTTTGAGTGTAAGTTTTGGATTTCATGGTCCGCCGTTACTCACGTTCAAAACTGACCGATTGGACCTCAGACGGTTGGATCCAGGGAAAAGTGATGTCAGTGGCTCACTAGCTTAAAATTTCAGTGTATGAACGCAGCTTATTATATATGCAAAGCGTGAGTTTAAAAGTCTGAAAGCCCAAAACCCCCGTGCTGCATATTAATTCTGCGGCGTACACACGTATTGCATTCTTAAACTAGTGAGCCTTTGACGTCATTTTCTCCTCGATGCAGCTTTCTCAAGAACATAATGTTAGTAATGGCGGACCATTAAATAGGAAGATTACAGCTAAAATAAAGAGGTGTCTTTTTGAAACCAAGGCTTAAAAAGTGGGTCACTTAGTGTTTTGTTAACATAGTTTTGAAATCCAAAGAAAAATATGAATTGATTTTTTGGTCACAGGGGCACTTTAACGAGTGCTTCTATGCAATAAAGCCAAGGTATCTTAAAACTATCGGAGACGCACGTTTGAAATCTACCTCATTGACCACCATTTTGAGAATTTAGCTCCAACGAAATATGAGCCACGCAAATTTTGGTCAGCGTAGATCACTTAATAATGTATGCAAAATTATTCCGGAACACGATTACTAACGGTAAATCACAGACGCCCCTCTCCGATTTTTTTTTTTCGGAGAGCAGGCGGCTGTACACAGGCTACGGTCAACGAAGAATTTGCGATTTCATTATTTTGTACCAGACATTTGATTCGCAGGATCTGAAAAAATGTTGGAATCTATTGTTTCAGCTCTGCCCTTTGATTGGTTTTCATTATCTAGGTGGCCCCGGTTTCAGTGAACACACTGTAACGTATTACCACTTAATCTGGCATTTCTGCAGGGCTTTGGACACTCGTAGACTGAAGCGAATACAGGAGAGGGAATTGCAGGGGTGTAATTTTTTCAAGGACAAGACTTCTAGCTACCAACAGCTGCTAAAAAAGCCAAGTTATCATCCTTCTTTAATAGGAGACTACAAGTTATATGTATTTTAATGTATAAAGTGGAACATGATTTGTGCTCGTGGACAATTTGTGATATATCTTCCTAGTTTTAGCACTGCCAAGTATGGAAAACATTCGATAAAGTACTTAGGCCGTAGACTCTGGAGCAAGGTATCGAGAAAGACAAATTGGCTGCCAGTCTCAATCATTTTAAATCTAAGTAACATCTTAGACGGATGCAGTGGGTGTTATTTATCTAATTATGATTTTGAAGAATTTAAATTTCGTGGCTGGTATGACGCGGCGTTTCGTCTCGGCCAAGAGACTCATCAGATACTTTTGGAATTCCAGCAAACTCGTTGAGCATTGCGCTCAAAGACCCGTTCGCGAAGTCAAGATGTTAGCAGTCTGGCCTTCTATCACAGAAGGATTCCCAACCGCAAAGTTCACGAGTTATATGCAATAAAAAATTGTCAAGTACTTGTGAACGAATCCTTTCAAATTTGCAGTAATCCAGATAATTGGGAAACTTTAAGGCTACAATTAGTTCCTACGGAGATTAAAATCTCAAACGCCAATCTTCACCCTTTTTCGATAAATTCGCTTTAAATGTAAAGTAATAATGAAACAGTGATAGCACACGACAAAACATTTAATGAAAAATATCATTAATCATTTAATGATGCTTTCAACAATGCCAGAAAATGCAAACTGAATTTTACACTTCGCAAGCTGATGGGGAGATAACCCTTACATTGCCTCTGATTCCTACTTTGAAATCAGACCATTTCTTAACGTTACCCTGCCCCACATGGCACGATTTCGACATTTCCAAGATTTTACTCGGAGAGAGAACTCTGTTCCAAATATTCAGGCCCGTCAGTTCTCCAAGGAGATGTTGACTTGGGTCAAAGCCGCCACCAAAAGAATCTTGTTCTTGCCCAACAATGAGGATTCCGTTCGTCTTTGTTTTATAACCAGACTTCAACCTAGAACCACGGGCTTCCTCGCTACCATCTTTGTAAACTTTCCAAAATCCATTCGAGCTCTCCCATGTGGTACAAACATGATGCCAGAATCCGTCATCTACAGATACACCGCTATTTCTGCGAAGAAGATAAAACAAATGCAATAGACGTTTACACAGTAAAACATGCAGTTTTCCGTTGCGTGTTGAAAGAAATCTACTTATTTCTTCATTGCTGGATTCGAAATTTGCGTTCTTTTTCAGGCAAGACGCTAAAAGAGTCCTCATTTTATTCTTTTGTTAAAATCCAAATATTCGGTGTGGTGAAATGTACGCTACTCCAGAGTAAATGGAAATGGTCCACTGAGGACCCTGTTCGCAGTATATCCCGATTTAGGTATTGCGACATATACTTTTCTTTTGGTTTACGATAGCTTTTATGCTACCCTGGGTGCAGTAACGATCGGTTTGTTGTTTTGTTTGTTTTCTCTGTCGCAAAATCGCTCCAAAGCCAAGCAAAAAACGAAACAACCTCTGCCTGGCATCCAGGGAACTGGAATGTCGACTTAACTTCAATAAATTCTGTTGTCTGTTATCAAACAATCAACCCGGCCTCTCAATCGTTTCTTAGAATTGCTCGAATTTAAATTGTTTCTTCCTTACACTGCTTTGTCGTTGATGGTAAGATGAATTGATGACATCCTGTCCACCAGGATTTCGTTGAAGTTCCTTGATGAGCTGTAACTCACGACAGTCAGGTCGTTGACTGTCTTTTCAGTGGTACGCACTCGAAAGCAGATCGTAAAAGCGCTGGTTACTGCCAGACCATGATGGATAACGTAATCATCGATTCCAACGTTCGTGAAATAAAGGTCGAATTCCCTCGAAGGCAAACCTGTTGAGACATATAACAGAAAGCATTTTCGCACAGCTTGTATATTCATCCATCCCGACACCACCTACCCACCCCGTTATATTACGACCGCGTTTCTCTTGTATGAAGTACCACAGTACTGTATATCATAAGTTAGATCAACCTTGCATACGGAACCAGCCATCGCAGTACGCGCGGCAGTCAAAACTGTGCTATCCTGTCAATCGTTTTCCCTTGACCGGAAACGGTGTATTAAGTGCGTAAACGACGTTGTTGTCGATCTACCCTGTCGAAAGGACGCCATCAAAGTCAGTTGACAGAAAAGTTGCCACAAAACCTGTTAAATGGTTTTCTGGCCATTTAATTGCGAACAATTGATGCGACGTCGGATAGCACAGTTTTTCCCGCTCGCTGAAGTCTGATAGGCCAATTTAAATTTCAGTAGCTCTCTCCTTATGCACGGAGATAGTCCGAGCGGAACTGAGCCGTCTTACAAACTGTGTAAAAATTCCAGATCATTAGTTATTGCGTTCGAAGTTAGGAGAACAAAATTTCTAATCTTGTGTTTCCTGTGCATAGGGTAAGCCTTAGCAAGTTTTCGTTTTTTGTTCGTCACTCTGCTTTTTCAGCGCTATCTTGAATTACATGATACGTGCATGTGCATCTTGGTTTTGATAAGTCATTTGCGCAAATGACCATCGCTCACTTCGTGACTGATTTGCACCAACACGCTGGCATAGTTTTTGGCAAAGGACATTTTTTAGTACTAATCTCTAAGACAATTTCAACAAATTCCAGATCTTTACGAATTTAGTTTTTGTGGGGTCATCTCTTTACTCCAATTTTCCCATTTTAAGCCACATTCCACAAGGCTCACATAACAAGAGGCTACGGGTAGCCTATACATGTACTTTGTTCGAAGGATATTTAGCCGACTTCCAGTATTTCAGTATGCTTTTTTAAATGTTACAAACATCCATTTTAATTTCCGTAGTCGAAAGTCCACAGTCCACATTCCATGACCCAAATGATAGGGTTAATTGCGATAGTGGATAGATTTACTAGCGGATTTACGAGCAGAAGGAAAATGACAGTTTTACACCTGCCGATGACTTTAATTTCCATTGAGGAAAAATTGAAAGAAAGCGTGTGACGAAGACTTAAATTTCAAGTGCGGAAAAAAATTAGGGCGAGCTAGCTGACCTTTAGATCTGCCTAATACTTCAGTTTGCATTGCGGATAACTTTAATTAAGGAGAGCATAAGAGCTTTGTATCTGCCCAGAAATCAAATTTCAATCGATGGAAAATAAATCTGATAAGATCAAACGTGCCAGCGCAGAGTGTGAAATCTCTACGTTAATCTTAAGTCTTAAGTTCTATTCTTCCTATTCGTCAATCCACATATTTGAAATATGGCTCAAGGATCCGTGATTTACGTTCGGTGAGTGCTTCTCCAAGATTCCGCTGGGCATGATGAAAAGGCTTTTTGAATAGCAGAATGATGGAGCGATCATTGAGCGATCCTTGAACCCAACTAGAAAATGTAATTTCGTCAAGAAGCCTGAAACAAAAACTCAAGCGCTGCAAGATTCGCAACCAGGGGAAAGTAGTCTCTCAATTCCTCGCACTTAAAAAGAGCACCTATAGCAGTCTCAGATGAGCAAATGGTTCCCTAGGAAGTTCTTAGAAGTTAATGTTCAACATGTTTCGCTAAGAGGAGCTAGCAATGTCTCTAAAAGGCCTTTAGCTTAATTTTCGATTAATTTGCTCGTTGGGTGGCCTTGATCTTCTACGGCTACGTGTTGGACTACAGTGACAAGTGGATGGAGTAAGATCGCTAGATTTGTGTGTTTCTGGCAAAGAACGAAACACAACCGCGATAAACAGACATAGAGCCCAAAGTTTACTATATTGTCGCTTGATCAAGTGAGTAACCGTAGAGAGGTAAACTGTTCGGTGCATTGGGTGTCCACGAAAAAAAATTGATTTACCAACAGAAGAAAAAATCTTTACCACCTTCCCGAGACTAATTTCCACTGCGGAAAATTGAAAGAAAGCAGAGCAACTACGCGTGCGACGAAGACTGAAATAAATGTGACCTGACCTTTAGATCTGCCTAAGACTTCAATTTCCATTGCGGAAAAATTAAAGGAGAGCAGAAAAACTTTGTATGTGGCTACGTGCCCAAGACTCAAGTTTCAATCGATGGAAAATAAATCTGATAAAGTCAGGCGTGCAATCTCAGAATGTGAAATCTCTACGTTGATCAGTTCCCCCGGGTGATCTTCTCCAAAATTATGAAAAATGGCTTGAGGGTTCGTGACTAACGTTCGATGAGGATTTCTCGATATGGGCATGGTAAAAAGGCTTTTTGAATAGAAGAGGAAATGATGGAGCGATCCTCGCACCTGAGCTAGAGAATCAATGCGAATGTCATTTCATCAAGAAGCCTGAACAAAAACTCGAACGCTGTGGGGGGTTCGATTCTATCACCTTTTTCGATAACGGTACAATGCTACATGAACTGATCGTAAAAGACAAACCTATAGAGAAGTAATTGCAATTTACCTGGCTGAATTTGACTGCTTCTATTTTTCACGGTCTCAATTTCTTTCCTCAGGTGGTCGATGTCTTGTTGGAGTTGTTTGTTTGCCTTGCACAAGTCGCACTTGTCAATAAGTTTTAGTGATTAGGGTTAAATGCTCAGCTTAGTGATTAGGGCCAAGGACTTCACCCAAAAACCAAGACAAGGGTTGCTTTAAACTAAACGCTGCAAATACGTGTATACTCCTATCACTACCATACGTGCCAATCCCTTACCTGGAATGCAGTGTCTGACACTGACTAATTTTGAATGGTTAGCTTTCATGTAAGGTTAGCCCTTCGTAAGAGCCAAACCTTTTCTGTCCTTCACAAGTAGGGCTACTTTTCAAAATGAAAAAACAGTGATATTCTTTAATCGTTTCTTTGGCAATATAACTTGTATAATACAAGATTCATAAACATTTGTCTCTCAGATTTTCAATTAAACAGAGCAGTATACAACTGGAAAGTAACTACGTATACATTACCATTAAAAGTAACAAAGTTATTACAGTTAATCTTATAAGGAAATTACTCATTTTTCAAAACGGCCTATTTACAAGCTAAATGTAAAGGAAATTTCTTTGAAATAATCGAAAGTAAGATTAGTAGCAATGCACGGGTTTAATGTTGTAGGAGAAATAAGTCATTGGACTTTTCCAAACTTGGTCTCTACTCGAGCATAATGGTTTTCGATCTCAGTTATTTTTGCTAAAAGTATGTTGGGGTATAAGGGTGACATTTTACTATCAAGTCGATCTCTGTCAAAGAGAGGAACTGGATGTGTTGACAACTTTCCGGCTGATTTCTCCATAAAGTTTTTGAGGCCACTTTTCAGTAATTTGCTGTCCTCTGTGAGAAATTCGACTGTGTGCTCGACACACAGTTCAAAACTACTTTCTTGTTGTTTCCTGTGAAGAGTTTGCCGTTGCTGTAAACTCATTTCCTTCGAGTTATCATCTGTTGTTCCATTTTGTTAATTGTTTCGGCTTACGCTGATCCTTAATTGTTTCCTGGGCGGAGAAGCTTCTCTGTTTTTTCTTTCAAGAAATGTTTGGCCTTGTTGTAAAAATCATCTTCTAATTAACATTTTTTTTAGTGAGTCTTTCATCTTTAGGTGGCCTTTCAATTCCTCTATTTCTCTTTGGAAATCGATTTCATTTACGCAATTGCGTTGGCGTGACTCTGCCATATGTGGCTCTGGTGTCGTATTGCATATATTTATGAATAAATAAAATTTTTGACATAGCCCTAAAGATAAGAATTTGATCGGACTTAACGGATACCGGGTCAGGAACCCATGACGGGCTCCTGATGTTACAACATACATCATGAGAAGTGATAATTATTCAATTACATGTACAGATAAATTTAAATTCAAATATACCGTTGAAATGGTTTGGGAACTAACGAATTTGAATTTAAACGACAAGAAATACGCTTATAATAGAGAGAAAGTTTCTCACTACCAACGTTTTCGTTTAAGGCTCTATTATTAGCGTATTTCTTTATGCAGTTCAAGCAAATGTTTGTAACCACTGTTTGTTTTTTTATTCTTATTGAAACTTCAATTGCCCAAGTCAAAGAATCTTTAATAGGAGTATATGGGCGAAAGGGTCAACTGGAGTGGTGACCTGTATGGAAGCACTTCAATCCCAAAGACATTTGTTTATTAAACTTCAAAAACCTCGGTACAAGTAGACTGAAGGTGTGGCTATAAAAACTATCAGAATAAAATAAATTAGATTCCCGAGCATACAAATACTGCAAGACTGGTAGGATATGTGAACAAATGTTCTTCGGTGTACAAAAGTCACTCAGAGACATAATACAGAGTCTTGCGTTACTTAAAAGCCTGACAAATATTCAACAAGAAACCCCGGGGGGGGGGGGGGGGGACACCCATATGAAACAGACGGGGATGCTCGTCGTCTCGCTTAGGGGTGTAAATTTTGGATTTTGGTCTCGCTTAGGGTGTTCCGGGCAAAGCGCCAATATTTTATGCCACCAAGGTCTCGTTTAGGGTTCCGCAAAGTAACACAGAATTACGCGAAGAGAAACAGAAGTCAAATTTCCTTATAAATTTTCTTTTTAGATAAAGGCATTCGATGATTATGCCTTTTTATCATTAAAACTCATTGCGTGTCGTATTTTTGTGTTTTTAAACGGTCTCTTTTAGGGGTCAAAATTTGCTTAAGCCACGCCTAGATTGGTCTCCTTTAGGGGTTAAATTCAAAATTTCCGACGAAGAAACATTAACAAGACGATAGGGAGAACTGTGAAACGGAGAGATATAAAACAGCAGGAAGGGAGGGTGGTTGGGGGATTTTACAGTAACTTCTTAAGTCGAAATCGCAAACAACAAAATGTGTGCTCCCCGCACCAAGCATGAAATTATTAGGGTCAGAATATTCAGTGGTGTGCAGTGACAGCTTAATTACATATGATTGGCTGAGCCCGATTACTCCGCAGGAGAATATCACATGTAGGAAATGATCCATGACCGGAAGTGAAATGGTTTATTCCTCTCCATGAGAAATTAGGGCGGGTCTATGCGGTTATCGCATTAAGGTCTTGTAAATTAGCTTTAACCAAAACTCCATAACCCAGAAGTATGGAAAGTCATAACCTTTTTATGTAATCTTTATTCCTTTGGTCTTTATGTGACGAGGTTGGATCGTTAGTGTTGTGTTTCCATCATGATGTGTTGGAGTCTTCTTTTGCATTTTATGTGGTGGGGTTGTAATTATACACAGCACGTCAAAAGTAGACCAAAACACATCTGAGTGATGGAAACACAACAAGTAACCATCAAACGTTGTCACATAATGACAAAACCTCACCCCATAAGGACAAAACCACACTAAATAATAATGTTGGCACAGTACACCGTGACAAAACTCCAAAACGTCAAGACGAAAAAAAAGTAAGGTTACATAAGAATGAATTATGGCTTTCCATGCAGAAGGGTCAATCTCTCCCATTTGGACTTTGCCCATCAGTTTACGTTATTAGTATTTCACGACGATCGCATTATTGCTTATGTTCTGCAATATGGGCAAACTATCCTACATCAACCGAATTGGTACGTACGGATTTGAAGTAAAGAGAGAGAAAGAAAGATTCATTTTAGTTTGTCCACGTTGTCGTCAAAACCGTAAAATTGGTCATTTCAAGTTGTTGCTTTGACGAGTACGGGAGAAAAATGTGCAATAATGCGTACAGCACGTGCAGCAGGATTTTTCCCTCTTTTTAGCCTATAGTACTACTGCTTTTTGGTGTTGTTGTTGCCGTAGCATAGCCCGTCGTCGTTTCTTGAACTCCCTATTATCTAAATTTGGAATACAGGACAGGTCCCGCCAAATAATGGCCAATCAGATTGGTCCTGTTGACCATGAACTCTCCTGATTGGTCCGCAACCAAGAAGCCGCACGGGAGATTCCTCGCGCTAAATGCAAAATCGCGCGTGGAACGCAATGAAGCTACGTTTTGCTACCACAACAATCTAGTAGTAGCCATACTGAGATGGTTTTCAAGTTAAGTCATGGCCGCCATCAAACAAAAGATCTCTCATTAGCTGTTTTTGTTCGTCCACCAGCAATTGTACATTACATCATTGTTATCTGTGTCGCTAGAGATTGGTTTGCAAACCCCCTATATCGTAAACTAATGTACCTCATTCCATCGCAGATCGAGACTTCCGGGTTAGTAACTTCTAGCTCCAACCCATTCGATTAAGGACAATATTGCGCGATCACTGTACGTTTGTAATTTGTTCCAGTTCCCAAAAAATATTTTGGGTGTAGCAGACGCGTTAATTTTCCTCAATTTGAAAATGTACCCCTTTTTTGCGTTACTTTCCGCAGGGCAGGGCGTGCAGAGATTTTGATTTTGCTTATCATAGGTAGTGCTTTTTGGCGTATTCGTATTCGTCGTCGTCGTCGTTGCGTAAGCTCCCTGGTGGGGGAGGAACTTGTGACGAAGCCCTAAGAGCGTGGGAGGCTGCGTGGGATCCGCAGGCTATGTATCTCAGTGAGACTTTTTTAGCTCCCGGCAAATCACCTGACCGTTTTAACGGAATTTTGTTTGTTGTAGTCGCATTCGCTCGAAAGTCCTACACGCTAATTTAGCCTGGCCGACCACATTTCACAAAACCGGAACACCTTGTCCTCCTCTTCGCAAACAAATTGTATGTTCTTAAACCAAACAGGTGTTAACAGTTAAAGATCGTGAGACAGAGGCTATGGTTAACAGTCCTTGTTCGCAAGACTTGAAACTCTAAAAATTGAGTATATAATTTCAAAGGCAGCACATTTCCGCGGATATTTCAAGAATTTGAGAGTTTTTCTTAACGCAATCCGAAGGATATTTGACCTCCTTGGGAGGCCCCTCATACTATAGAAAGTGCTATTAAATGTTCATACATCAAGTGTGGGTATTTTATTGAAAGTTGCAGTACTGGCCGGACGATTAAAAAAGGCTGTAATTGTTTCAAAAGTTCCAACGTTTAATCGACCAGATGTGATTAAAATCTCAGACACCAATGTTCACCCTCCTTCGTTAAATCTACTTTGAACAAAGCCAATAATGAAACAGCGATAACACAAGGCAAAACATTTATTGAAAAGAATGATTCATGATGCTTTCATGAAGCAATGCCAGACAACGAAAGCTGAATTTTACACTTTGCAAGCCGATGGGGAGATAACCCTTACATTGCCTCTGATTCCTACTTTAAAATCAGACCATTTCTTCACGTTACCCTGCCCCACATGGCACGATTTCGAGATTTTCAAGATCTCCCTTAAAGAGAGAACTCGGTTCCAGATATTGAGGCCCGTCAGCTCTCCGAGGTAACTTTGAGTTGGGTCAAAGTCGCCTCCAAACGAATCTTGCTCTTGCCCGACAGTGAGGATTCCGTTGGTCTTTATTTTATAACCAGTCTTCAACTGAGACCCTTGGGCTTGCTCGTTGCCATCTTTGTAAACTTTCCAAGAGCCATTCGTGCTCTCCCATGTGATACAAACGTGATGCCAGTTACCGTCATCAACAGATACACCGGTATCTCTGCGAAAAAGATAAATTAATGTCATTCATTTTCACTTGCCAAAGAGTTTTCAGTTTTCAGTGTTGAAAGGAATCTACTTTTGCTGCAGTGTTGGTTTTGCATTGACGACCTTTGTAAGTTAATCAGAACCATCAGTCAGGCACATAATTGCATTTTAAAATTATGGCCAATAAATGGAAGTAAGCCTGCCAGTGACCTTCTCCGATAGAAATCTGTACTTTTCTTACGCAGATGTTGACAAACGAACAATGCCAAAACACGGTTTACATGCTTAACAATATACATGAAAACAATACTCAGTTCTTAATGCCTAAAATAGAGTGGACTTCTCATAAATCAATTTGTAACACGAGTGCAAATAACAGCAAGTTTCCAAGTTTACAGGTGAATGACACTAAATGTCATCAAACATTCAAGCCTCTCAATTGTGCTTGTAATTTGTGGTAGTACACTTTATAAGCGCACTACACACAATGTCATCGGGGCTGTCTGTAGAAAACAATTTTCATCGTTATCATTGTGATCGATAAGATTGTTTGTTTTGAAATTCCCACGGAGCTGTGCGCAATAGAAATTATGAGCTCTTCATTCAGAATAAACGAAACAGTAAAATATCGCACCTTAGTTTTCACAAATTGCCTGTGAAAGCGGCCAGAGACAGAAATTTTGCCATAAAAGCGTGGAATAAAATACTGTCAGTTCTGTTTCCCGGATTGACCCTGTGGTTTCCTTTCGAGGGAAAAATGCGTGGGTTTTTATATCAGTTACCTCTTCCCACGGTCTCTCTTTTCTGCCTGCATTGTCGTTAATTTGAGGCAGAGAAGAGAAACCCTGGGAACAAGTTTAAGTCGAGGGCTTCCTTTGAACTTTGTTCGGTGGCCAACAAACTTTGGTGTCGGCGAGAATTGCAACTTACAGGGTTTTTTACGGGTCCGTTGGAAGCGTGCTTGAATTTCAACAAATGGCCCCAAAAGCGGCAAAAATTTGTGACGCGGATGAATAATACAGCAGCTTCTATTTCAAACAATGGAATTACCTGGTGATTAATAACCTGATCTAGGAGAGTGAATTTTTGACTTTGCAGAGACAATAGTCAACTGCAAGAGTTGGACGATAGTGATCTTTTTGTTGAATTCACACATTTCTTCTCGCATCGTGGCTTTACAACACTTGAAAGAACAAAAAAAGCAAACCAACGAAACAACAATCCGATGTCTTGCCGTCATTTTGTCACAGTTGAATCCAGTGGATAGTAACACGCAAGGTAATTTGATCACAGGCGGCCGGTGAAATCGATGTCACTTTCGATTTTGCGATTTAATTGTGCAGCCAAAAGTACAATAGAAAAATTGAATGTAATAAAAATCTCCCAAAACGTTTTTCGCTGATGGCAACTTTTATATTCGTGGCAAAATATTTATGTTGTTTTCAAATTTTGTTGCTGGTGACAATTTTTTTTTCTCGATCGACACTTCCTAAAAACGTCCTTGCGCTCTTGCTACAAAGTGTGTATCAATATTTATTTACTTTTGCGTCAATAGTTGTTTTGCATAAGGCAGGCTAACAAATTCTGTAGCTTGCTTAGTTCGTATTTTTGAGCGTTAAAATAGAATTTTCGGTCCTATGTTTCTGGTAGCAAGTCGTATATTTTGAAGTTTCCCATCCAGACACTAACCCCGCCGGATAAGGGTTAACTTCAGTGAACTTTTGTCGTGGAAACTGTCAGACGCTCAGAGCACACGCTTAAACTTGTCACGAAAAAGAAGTTGAACTTCATGTCAGCCTGGAAGCCAATGTTTCTCAAGTTTCTTTCTGGGTTTAGCATTTTACTAGTAACTACGTGTCTTCTGAGGAAGCTATTTTCCGAAGAAACCTACGATGGCACAATATCGTGTACTATTACAGCTACATATTACGTTCTGGAAAACAAAAC
>NC_090884.1:27009756-27022256 GCF_036669925.1 Montipora capricornis
GGTTGATAGATCGGAAATGCTTTGAACAAAAAACCAACGAGATTTGCCTTTCATTATATAATGCAAAAAGAGCCAGGGAGTTCCCATTTGTGGCAGCGAGTAGTAGTGATTTGCCCGAAAAGGGTTGTGATATACGAACAGTGTGGCGGAATTGTCAAAACGTTTACAGTACTAACTGAATTGTCGTGGATTTCTAGCAAATTAAGGGAATGCTTCCCGACAATTCTTCAATTTACATGTTTGAAAGAAATGGCTAAAGGGTCCGTGATATACGGTCAATATACCACTTGGCATATTGAAAAGGCTTCTTGAATAGGAGATAAACTGATGGAGCGATTATTGAGCGATCCTTGCACCTAACTAGAAAATCAATGCGAATGTCTTCATCAAGAAGCCTGAACAAAAAACTCGAGGCCTTTGGGGGGCTCGATTTCATCACCTTCTCGATTAACGGTAAAATGCTACATTAACTGAGCTAAATCTATTCATAAGTAATTGTGTTTTACCTGGCTGAATCTGACTGCTTCGATTTTTCACACTGTGAAGTTCTTTCCTCAGGTGGTCGATGTCTTGTTGGAGTTGTTTATTTGCCTCGCACAAGTCGCACTTGTCACCTTCCACGGACACCTTTATCGATGGACTACAGTGACAAGCGGATAGAGTGAGATCGCTGGGTTTTTGTGCTTCTGAAAAAGAAGCAAACGCAACCGCGATAAGCAGGAAATAGAGCCCAACATTTGCCATCTTGATGCTTGATCGGAAAGAGAGCAACCGTAGAGATCGAGAGGTACACTGCTCTGTGCACTGCGTGAGCCGGAATGACCAAATCGATACTTTTGGGATGAAAAATAAGTTGACGTGGGAATGTGGCGTCAGGCAAACAGCCAATCAAGTTAGACTGTCGCTGCTTGTCTTTTAGCAAAATGCCTTGTCAATGGGCGGGATCTATTTTCTGACGCATATTCGCCAGCACTCATGTCTTCATGCATGTCAAAACATACGGATTCGAGGCCACATGACGGAGTCAAATACACTGTCGTAAATACGAAATGTGAATGTGTGGAGCTGGAAAATAAACCGGCCCAAAAACCCATCAAAACACTCGAGACAACATAGAAAATGAAAAGTACTTAAGTGAATTTTATTTATCTGACTGTCATTAAAACGGATTGCAATTTGTACATATTGATTATGGAAGATTTCCCTTGATCAGTTTAATCGAGCCGAATTTGACCGTTGGAAATTATAGTACATGTAAGAGATCAATAGCCGTATCAAGTACCTTGTGGTCATGATGTGGCCTCGAATCCCCAGTGTTGTCTACCTGTGGTTGCACAGCGTACTTGCACGTTTAACGACTGCAGAATTAAAAATAAATTGCCATGCTTGCCGAGCAATTGTCGTTGTGTAGGCAGAATACGTGTTTCTCCCACATTAGTACAAATTAAATCAGGGGCACCCAACGTCAATTTTCGGAAAATATCTGTTAGGAAGACGATTTGAGATCTAGAATTTTCGGATCATTTGTTGTAAAATTTCTTGCTTGCCTGCCTGTCCTAGGATTTTCAATTGCCCATTTTAAACGGATTTTTACCCTAAAAAGGTCACCTAGAATTTTCAGGAGCTTTTTTTCTGGCTGAAATTTTCGAAAAGGTAAGTTTTCAGCCCTATAATTTTCGGATCACTAGACTTTCAGCTAGGAAATCCGAACAGATGAAAAATTTTTAGGGGATAAAAATATGCCTATATCTACCGTTTAAATACTAAAATATGTTTCACGAAGCTGTGTTTAAGTGGTTTAGGACTATATTCTCGTTGGATGCCCCTGTTAAATAACTTACCCTGGCATGCAGTATTGTATCCGCGTTCTTCCCAGTGTCGAGAAAATCGATGCTAATGCGATCATATATCAGAATTTTAAAATATGTTTAATGATATGTCCAGGATTAAAAGCGTTAGCAAACAATTGTTAGCTGGTTTTGCGATTTTGCGATATTTGCGGCTTTTTGAGGGCCCCTCTGACTTTGTCACTCTGGCGTTTGTTCTCTTGCTAAATTTGCTGTTTCTGCGATATTTCAGATTCTTCTTAGCAACGATTTTGCCGTCTTAAACAAAATCCGTGTTACTTTTGCGAATTTTGATAAATCTGTGGCTTTTTGAGGGCCCTTCTTTGCCTTTGTTGCTTGCCGGGCCTGGTGTTTCTTTTCCTGGCCAAATTTGTTACTCTTGCGAGTTTGCGATAAATGTTGGTCGGGAGAAAAGCAAT
Source organism: Montipora capricornis (assembly GCF_036669925.1). Taxonomy (NCBI): domain Eukaryota; kingdom Metazoa; phylum Cnidaria; class Anthozoa; order Scleractinia; family Acroporidae; genus Montipora; species Montipora capricornis. Next base: position 27,012,023 of record NC_090884.1, read on the forward strand.
TAGTTATAATCCACTTTCGCTATAATTGTTGGAAACTTTTGCTAGCATGAAATTTTCTTACGACGGCAAAATCTTTGCTAGCAAGAATCGCAAATAACGCAGAAACAGCAAATTTAGCAAGAGAGAAAATACCAGGGCCCTGTTGTTCAAAAGTCCATTATTGCTAGTCCCAGATCAAAAGTTAACCAATGAGTTTATTTTTCTACTTCTAAATGTTGTTCAACGCTGATATTCCGATCGGCAAAACTTTACATTCGGAGAAGTCAATTTTGAAAAAAAAATAAGCAAAAGAAACTCAAGCCATGTCAAATTGTCATACTGAATAAAGAACTTTTGTTTCTGTCGTAAAATCAGGCAAAATTCAAATGTTTCTCCGAGTGCTAAGGATTTTGTGATTTAGAGATTAATATGAAAAGTAAATAGCGGAGCCTGCAAGCCCGGCGGGTGAGAAGAATAGGGCGAGGAAAAGTGTCCTGTTTATCTGGTGCGTTGTTTATCCACTGCTCCACGGCATCTATTTATGAAGTAAATCAACTAAATTTAACAACGGCCAAATGTAAAAAGTTCCCCATAGGTGCGACTGATCGTGATACCAATAACGCGAGTTTCTGTTATGAAAAGTAATGACGTCAGCGGATGAACACAACAAAAACATCAGCTAGGTCCATGTCTGTGAAAAAAAAAATAGATAACAGTTGGATTATAACGATGCACATAATCCTAAGAGAAGTAAACTACGCAAGCGCAGTAAACTCCAGAGTCATTAAGTACATCAGACATCCCTTCCACAAATGAACGACGCATGAAACATAAAAAAAGCATTACATGGCCGGAAAAAAGAATATCATGACTATTGTCTTGCACGTATACATGTGACCATGTTGCGTTTACAATGTTAGAAAACTGGGATAAGGAGAAATCAGTCCAAACCTTCTGCGACAGTTCTCCGATTCAGGAGCTCGATGTGCGTACTTATGAAACAAGAGTGAACATCGTTCTGCGTATTTTTATCTTCAGTTATCAAATGGTCTTGATAGCACAAGTGTTATTAACATTTTTAAAAATGCAACCACTCTTTTGAGTTTAAGGAACATGTTTCGATGTTTCAAACAACGAACATGTTCCTAAACTCTTTCCCACATCTCGTACCCAGGCCATGTGTACAGTTTGGTCGTATTTGAATTCTTTTGTCGCAAGCAAGGCTGACGTTTACAGGATACTTCGCAAAATTTCGGAGCGAAGGAAAATTTTGCCAGCTTTTTCTTCCATGTAATTAGCCAGGTATCCTTTTTTTCTTTATTTTAAACGATAATTTTGCTTCAGAACGTCCATGATACACATGATGAGTTGTGTTTGGTAAGAGTTACTTTCCAATTTTAGTTAATCGACTTGGAAGCCTTGGTCGTGTTAGTCTGTCCATGGTTTTTAGTGCTAGTTTTTGTCCAGAGTTGCGGCTTGCTGTTCTTCTCTTTCTCCTTTCTTGACTCGGCACGAGGGGGTCGGATAGAGGTCCAGCGCTGGACTAGAAACCCCCTTGCTCGGTTGCGCCATTAGGCTCGTAAATGGCTGCGAATCTTCAGGGGTATAGCGCAACCGAGCAAGGGGGTTTCTAGTCCAGCGCTGGACCTCTACCCGACCCCCTCGTGCCGAGTCAAGAAAGCCGGGAAAAAGAGAAGAACAACAAGCCGCAACTCTGGACAAAAACTAGCACTAAAAACCATGGACAGACTAACATGACCAAGGCTTCCAAGTCGATTAACTAAAATTGGAAAGTAACTCTTACCAAACACAACTCATCATGTGTATCATGGACGTTCTGAAGCAAAATTATAGTTTAAAATAAAGAAAAAGAAAAAAAGCTGGCAAAATTTTCCTTCGCTCCAAAATTTTGCGAAGTATCCTGTAAACGTCAACCTTGCTTGCGACAAAAGAATTGAAATACGACCAAACTGTACACATGGCCTGGGTACGAGATGTTGGAAAGAGTAGATCTGGGAACCATTATGACAAAACATGGATCGTGGAATGCCCAAAGCAATTTAAAATACTTGTACGAAATTAGGAAGCTAAGGAAGGGGCAATGACCCAGAAAAGATTTTTTGCATAAGTGAGATTGTGTAGCTTCTGATCCAGAGTGTATTGTACCAGTAAAATCATTCGTTCTTTTGGATGGAGCCAGGAAAAAGCCTGTAAAGCATGGATAAATCATTCGTTCCTTGGATGAATCCTGGAAAAAAGCTGATCAGGTGTATAGATTATTCGTTCTTTTGGATAGATCATGGGAAAAAAACCTATCAGGTGTCAAAACCACCTGTTCTCTGGGTGGATCCAGGAAAAAACCCCCTAAATTTTAAAGCTAAAAAACTGAAAAATGACATCTCCCTACATAATCCCACAAAAAACATAAATATATTCAGAATCTATTGAATCAAAGTAATAATAATGATGACAATGAACTATCAAAGCTGCCTATGAGTTAGTGTCAAGTTAGTGAGTTAGAAAAATAAATTTAAATTGTATCTGTGTGCATAGTAATGTGAAGTGTGAACACCAAGGCCAACAAAGTGTTGAACTAGGACTGATGGTGTATCTCTGCTAGTAGATACATAAAAGGCTTTTTCTTTAATATGAATATATGATGCAGCAGATAACCTAGGCCTAACATAACCATTTACGAGCCTAATGGTGTCGCAGTCAGCTTGTCTTTATCGTCAGGATTTTTGGATTTGCCTCGTGGAACTGGTGTTTCATATTCCATGGGATTTCTTTAGTTTTTTCCATATACTTTTTAAGAACGAAGATTTTAGTGTAAAGATTTTTCATCTTTATTATTCCCATTTTAAAGAACGAATAATTTTCATGATCAAATATTGATTAATCCCTCCTACGTGATTTAGTTGTTCGTACATGTACTATCTGACTGTTTCTGAGATTAAATTTTTAATTTCACACAGAGTTTGTTTCATTTGTTAACCTTATTTTGGGGTTGAGAGTTTGCTTTGTGAACATCTCTCCCTCATTTTACAGATTAACCATAACTTTTGTCTATGATTTTCTCTCAACTCACCATCCACACACACACTATTCCCCATAACTACCTACTGATTAATGAATGTTTTAATTAGTAGAGAGAAACCCCTTCTTGTAAGGCGGATTCTTCTATAAACACTAACTAGGACAGCCACAGAGGTTACTAGGTTATCTGCTGCATCATATATTCATATTAAACAAAAAGTCGTCGTTTCTTGAACTCCCTGTTATTACTGGGTTGCCTATGGGCGTGTCGGTAAAAGTCTTGCCTGTCACTCCCCTGGTAAGTGGTGTCTTTGTGTATAGAGCCTTCTGCGCGTATTTTCTTAGGATCGAGAGGGTAGTGGAACTGCGTAGTAACTTAGCCTGCAATGGCGTCGAAAGTCATGCAACGCGAATGCCGGGCGTTTTAGTGGATGCTTAAACAAAATATACCCTTATGGAGCTCAATAATGGAAAGTCAGTTGGATAAACTAGGCATCAATCTCAAAAGCGACGAGTACTGGACTTCGACAACAATCTATCGCCCGTCGAGACGAAATCAAAGTGAGCAGTATTTACCTGAAGTACATGGTAATTTGACACAATTGAGTTTCTTGTCTTCACGCACGCAATGAAATAGGAAGAGGTTTTCGCCTCTAAGAGCAAATATGTTGTTTGTTTCAATAAAATTTTCGCTGGAAAAGGATTTTGTGGTATTTTCTGCCTTTGTGAATTATAATATCATGTTGTGTATTGAATTTTCGAGCTTAAGGTTGAAATGTGATATGGGAGAAGTTTTTTAGTATTGCTCTGTAAGCAGGAAGGTTTCACAGGCCTGTTGGAAGCGTGCTTGAGTTTCAACAAAATGAGCCCCAAAATCAGTGAAAACTTGTGACGCAGATGAATAATAAAGTAGCTGCTATTTCCAAAATGATGGAATTACCTGGTGATAAATAACGTCGTACGCGTCTTGGAAAGTAAATTTTGACTTTGCATAAATAAGAGTTGGGCGATTGTGATCTTTGTTTTGACTTCGCTCATTTCATTGTCAAACTTTATAACACTTGACAGAAAAAGAAACTTACAAAAACGCGGTATCTTGCCATCATTTGACACAGATGCTTCACTGTTTGGCGAGTAAGCATGCCGCGGTAACTTAATCACGGCGCCCGCTGAATTCCGGCCATGTCACTTTTGATTTTGCAATTTACTTGAACGTTGCATAAATCTACCCAACTGTTTGTCGATGATCGTAACTTTTTACATTCTATATTCACCGTTCATATTTAATGTTGTTTTCATGTCGTAAATATTTTATTCTCGATCGACCGTCCGGGAAACTTCCTTCTGCTCTTTCTGAAAACTGAGGGGTTTGTGAGGGGTTTATTGTTTTGGTCTCCTATCCTAACACTAACCCTGCGAAACAGGGCTTGACTTCAGTGAAGTTTATCATTACAAAGCTGTCAGATCCTCAGAGGGCACACTTGTGGTGAAAAGAAGTTGTGAGGGAACTTGAAAATTATCAACATGTCAGCCCAGAAGCCAATGTTTCTCGCTTCTCTTTTATTTGTTATTCTTCAGAGACTGGAATGCTGTATTTCAATACCACACAATTCAGTGCCTTCTGATTTTCTGTAGCACGTACCACAGGCAACCCAGTGTATGCTTCACGGAAGCATCTCGTCTACATTTAGAATACAGGTCCCGCCAAAGAATGGCCAATTAGATTGGTTTTAATGACCATGAACTATCCTGATTGGTCCGCAACCAAGAAGCCGCACGGGGGATTCCTCGCGCTAAATGCAAAATCGTGCGTGTAACGCAATGCAGCTACGTTTCGTTCTCGCAAAAATCTATCAGGAGCCGTTCTAAAAATAGGCAATAAGAGGTGGTTTTCACGTTAATAACAAAGAGGGCAAAATTACTGAATGCTGATCAGTCAATGAAGAGGGTATTTTTTTCTTAATCTTGCTTGAGAAGAGGGCAAAATTACTCGCTCACGATTGGTCGAGCGCCAAAAATTCTCGCTCCTGATTGGCTGAACGTACGTCTTCCACACACAGCTGGTTTCTTCTGTTTGAGCAAAACAACTTCGTCTTCATCGAAGTTTGTCTTTTAATTCGCGCTGCATTTGCCGAAAAGGCATAAAGATTAAGAATTGGCTTTAAAAGATGATCTGAAATTTGAATTTTCGAGTGACAAGAAGAAGGGCAAAAGGTTTTTTTCGAGAAAAACTTAAAACTTGGATCGGCTTACATGGCGCCCGGCGTAGCGGGATTGTGTGGTTGAAAAACAAAATGATTCCTTTCGTCAAGGGCTTTCAGTTTACCACGACATCTTGCACCTCAACAAAAAAGGTCACAGAACAATTTGCCATTGACAGGAGGAACGAGTACCTCAAATTTGGTGGATTTCTTTGGACAAACTGTTTGCTATGTTTACGGATGCGTATTTGCAAGTGGTAAAAACCTCTACAGCACAGGTGAATAAAATAAATTGAAGCTTAACATTTGGTTTAATCGTTGTTACAGTTGTTCACGAATGAAACTCGTATTTTCCTCTCGAGTGGATGTAAATAACAATCATCTATACTCGCTTTGGACGCAAAGAACAAGTTGACTTGCTTGTCTGTTTGTCAGTTGTTTTGCTGCCGAGCGAACGAGTGTTTCCGCTTAGCTGTCTGTTTTTCGAGGTGCCTCAACAGTGTTAAGAAAATTTTGCCCTCTTTGTTATTAACAAGTAATCGCAATGGGTCCTCGTAAAATTAAGGATTAATATCACTTTTGTTTTCAGAAGTTGCTGAAATTGCCCTCGTCGCTGTGCGACTCGGGCAATTTCAGCAACTTCTGAAAACACGCGTGATATTAATCCTTAATTTTACTCGGCCCCATGCGATTACCTATACTAAGTCATCGCCGCCAGAAAACAAATGATCTCTTATTAGCTCTTTTTGCTCGTCTACCAGCAATTGAACATTACATCATTGTTATCTGTGTCTCTAGAGATTGGTGCAAAACCCCCTATATCGTAAATTAATGGACCTCATTCCATCGCAGATCGAGACGTCTGAGTTATTAACTTATAGCTCCAACCCATACGATTAGCGCCAATATTGCGCGATCATTCTTTGTAATTTGTTCCAGTTCCCAACAAGTGTTTTTTTTGGTGTAGCAGACGCGTTAATTTCCCAAAATTTGAAAATTTATCCCCTTTTTGGAGTTATTTTCCTTTGTTGGCAAGCAAATTTCCCTTCGCGCATCGCGTAAATTGAAGTCTCATTGATTTCCAATAGGCTAATTGACGCGAGAGTTAATTTCCCATAGCTACAGCATCTTTTGGTAGACTTAGGAAGAGAGCATGGAACAACAAAATGCTCACAATGAAGACCAAGATCAGAATGTACGTAGCATGCATACTGAGATTCCTTCCTTTATGGCTCGGAACAGGAGAATTGAGAAACGACTTAATGTGTTCCACCTGCGCTGTCTGCGTAAAATTCTGGGAATCATCTGGCAAGACAAAGTCACCAATAACGAACTCATAGTGCGCGAACATTCTTCCACATACGACTGCAATTATCTGCAAGAGGAGACTAGGACGTGAGGCGAAAGGACGATAATGAAACAGTGATAACACACGGCAAAACATTTATTGAAAAGAATGATTCATGATGCTTTCATGCAGCAATGCCAGACAACTAAAGGTGAATTTTACACTTCACAAGCCGATGGGGAGATAACCCTTACATTGCCTCTTATTCCTACTTTAAAATCAGACCATTTCTTGACGCTACCCTGCCCCACATGGCACGATTTCGAGATTTTCAGGATCTCGCTTAAAGAGAGAACTCGGTTCCAGATATTGAGGCCCGTCAGCTCTCCGAGGTAACTTTGAGTTGAGTCAAAGCCGCCACCAAACGAATCTTGCTCTTGCCCGACAGTGAGGATTCCGTTGGTCTTTATTTTATAACCAGTCTTCAACTGAGACCCTTGGGCTTGCACGCTGCCATCTTTGTAAACTTTCCAAGAGCCATTCGTGCTCTCCCATGTGATACAAACGTGATGCCAGTTACCGTCATCAACAGATACACCGGTATCTCTGCGAAAAAGATAAATTAATGTCATTCATTTTCATTTGTCAAACAGTTTTCAGTTTTCAGTGTTGAAAGGAATCTACTTTTGCTTCAGTGTTGGTTTCGCATTGACGACCTTTGTCAGTCAATCAGAACTATTAGTCAGGCACATAATTGCATTTTAAAATTATGGCCAATAAATGGAAGTAAGCCTGCCAGTGACCTTCTCCGATAGAAATCTGTACTTTTCTTACGCAGATGTTGACAAACGAACAATGCCAAAACACGGTTTACATGCTTAACAATATACATGAAAAAAATACTCAGTTCTTAATGCCTAAAATAGAGTGGAGTTCTCATAAATCAATTTGTAACACGAGTGCAAATAACAGCAAGTTTCCAAGTTTACAGGTGAATGGCATTAAATGTCATCAAACAGTCAAGCCTCTCAAATGTGCTTGTAATTTGTGGTAGTACACTTTATAAGCGCACTACACACAATGTCATCGGGGCTGTCTGTAGAAAACTATTTTCATCTTTATCATTGTGATCGATAAGATTGTTTGTGTTGAAATTCCCACGGAGCTGTGCGCAAAAATTTTGTCCGGTAATAGAAATTATGAGCTCTTCATTCAGAATAAACGAAACAGTAAAATATCGCACCTTAGTTTTGCTAAATTGCCTGTGAAAGCGGCCAGAGACAGAAATTTTGCCATAAAGGCGTACTCGCACCATGGAATAAAATACTGTCAGTTCTGTTTCCCGGATTGACCCTGTGGTTTCCTTTCGAGGGAAAAATGCGTGGTCACGGTCTCTCTTTTCTGCCTGCATTGTCGTTAATTTGAGGCAGAGAAGAGAAACCCCGGGAACAAGTTTAAGTCGAGGGCTTCCTTTGAACTTTGTTCGGTGGCCAACAAACTTTAGTGTCGGCGAAAATTGCAACTTACAGTGTTTTTTACGGGTCCGTTGGAAGCGTGGTTGAATTTCAACAAATGGCCCCAAAAGCGGCGCGGTGACGCGGATGAATAATACAGCAGCTTCTATTTCAAACAATGGAATTACCTGGTGATTAATAACCTGATCTAGGAGAGTGAATTTTTGACTTTGCAGAGACAATAGTCAACTGCAAGAGTTGGACGATAGTGATCTTTGTGTTGAATTCACACATTTCTTCTCGCATCGTGGCTTTACAACACTTGAAAGAACAGAAAAAGCAAACCAACGAAACAACAATCCAATGTCTTGCCGTCATTTTGTCACAGTTGAATCCAGTGGATAGTAACACGAAAGGTAATTTGATCACAGGCGGCCGGTGAAATCAATGTCACTTTCGATTTTGCGATTTAATTGTGCTGCCAAAAGTACAATAGAAAAATCGAAAGTGGCAAAAATTTCCCAAAACGTTTTTCCTGATGGCAACTTTTATATTCGTGGCAAAATATTTATGTTGTTTTCAAATTTTGTTGCTAGTGACAATTTTTTTTTCTCGATCGACACTTCCTAAAAACGTCCTTGCGCTCTTGCTACAAAGTGTGTATCAATATTTATTTACTTTTGCGTCAATAGTTGTTTTGCATAAGGCAGGCTAACAAATTCTGTAGCTTGCTTAGTTCGTATTTTTGAGCGTTAAAATAGAATTTTCGGTCCTATGTTTCTGGTAGAAAGTCGTATATTTTGAAGTTTCCCATCCAGACACTAACCCCACCGGAGAAGTCTTAACTTCAGTAAACTTTTGTCGTGGAAACTGTCAGACGCTCAGAGCACACGCTTAAACTTGTTGCGAAAAAGAAGTTGAACTTCATGGAAGCCAATCTTTCTCAATTTTCAATCTTTCTGGGTTTAGTATTTTACTAGTAACTACGTGTCTTCTCAGGAAGCTATTTTCCGAAGAAATTTACGATGGCACTATAATAATTTACGATACCAAAACAATATCGTGTACTATTACAGCTACATATTACGTTCTGGAAAACAAAACGTAGCTCCGTTGACAGTTATGGAGTAAGTTACTGCCCTACCACACGTACGCAATGCGTACCTATTTCTTATAACATTGCATTACTAATTCGATTAACGTTAAGTGCGTTACGCGACCAAGAGCTTCGCGTGATGACGTACTCGTTTCCGAAAGAGCGTTTACACACCAGAGATTGAGTCTTGGTTGGAGTAAAAATTTGGCCACCGCTAGGCGACGGAGTTTAAACAGTTCAAAGGACTACCGCCACATCACAGGGTAACACAAAGCATATGAAAAGAGAGGTATACAAACAATGGCAGGCAAGCAGTGGAGGAGGTGAAGGGAAATGTGAAATTGCGATGAGAGCCAAACGATGATCACTCTGTGATGGTGAGCACTAAAAAGGGGGCCAGCACATGTTAGCTCGGGCTTATATTCGCCTCCTGAATAGCTCTCAGACATGATTGGTCAGAAACCTGATACACTTATCAAACCCACCCGAGACTGCAAACCGTAAATCTACACGAATGCCTTGCCATAAAAATTCGATTATGATATATTGACATAATCTTGACTTTTTCCCTTACACTGATTGTTCGTTGACGTAGAACCGAATGTCTGACATCCTGCCCATCACGATTTCATTGTAGTTCGTTGACAAGCTGTAACTCACGACTGACAGATAATTGGATGTCTTTTCAGTGGTACGCACTCGGAGGCAAATCGTAAAAGCACTGGTTACCTCCAGACCATGATGGATAACGTAATCATTGATTCCAACGTTGGTGAAATAAAGGTCGAATTCCCTCGTATGGAAACCTGTTGAGACACATAACAGAAAGCATTTTCGTACGGCAGCTTGTATAGATTCATCCATCCCCACGCCACCCACTCACCCTGTTATCTTACTAAGTCGTTTCTCTTGTGCAAAATACTGCTAACTACTGTACTGCACAAAAAACTTTATATTATTAGTTATTTATATCTGTAACGAGAGAAAACAAGGCCAAATGATATCAAGAATGCGAGTTTTAATAATACAAGCTAAGTGAATAACGAATTCAAAGTCACTTCAAATCATCATGTAGGTGTTGATTGAACAAGCTATTAAAGAATCAACTCAGTCCAGTGAACTTATTTAAAATTACCAAAAAAAAAGCGTAAAATCGTCTATAAATAATAGGCATATCACA
>NC_090884.1:27027256-27039756 GCF_036669925.1 Montipora capricornis
GCAAGCAAGGCTGACTTTACAGGATACTGCGCAAACTTTTGGAGCGAAGGAAAATTTTGCCAGCTTTTTCTTCCATGTAAGTAACCAGGTAGCCTTTTTTTCTTTATTTTAAACTATAATTTTGCTTCAGAACGTCCATGATACACATAATGAGTTGTGTTTGGTAAGAGTTACTTTCCAATTTTAGTTATTAATCGACTTGGAAGCCTTGGTCGTGTTAGTCTGTCCATGGTTTTTAGTGCTAGTTTTTGTCCAAAGTTGCGGCTTGTTGTTCTTCTCTTTTCTCTTTCTAGACTCGGCACGAGGGGGTCGGGTAGAGGTCCGGCGCTGGACTAGAAACCCCCTTGCTCGGTTGCGCTCTATCCCTGAAGATTCGCAGCCATTTACGAGCCTAAAGGTGTCGCAGTCAGTTTGTCTTTATCTTCAGGATTTTTGGATTTGCCTCGTGGAACTGGTATTTCATATTCCATGGGATTTCTTTTAGTTTTTCGTACATGTACTATCCGACTGTTTCTGAGCTTAAATTTTTAATTTCACACAGAGTTTGTTTCGTTTGTTAACCTTATTTTGGGGTTGAGAGTTTGCTTTGTGAACATCTCCCCCTCATTTTACAGACTAACCATAACTTTTGTCTATGATTTTCCCTCAACTCACCATCCACACACACACTATTCCCCATAACTACCTACTGATTAATGAATGTTTTAATTAGTAGAGAGAAACCCCTTCTTGTAAGGCGGATTCTTCTAAAAACACCAACTAAGACAGCCACAAAGGTTACTAGGTTATCTGCTGCATCATATATTCATATTAAACAAAAAGTCGTCGTTTCTTGAACTCCCTGTTATCTAAATTTAGAATACAGGTCTCGCCAAAGAATGGCCAATTAGATTGGTCTTAATGACCATGGACTATCCTGATTGGTCCGCAACCAAGAAGCCGCACGGGGAATTCCTCGCGCTAAATGCAAAATCGTGCGTGTAACGCAATGCAGCTACGTTTTGTTCCCGCAAAAATCTATTAGGAGCCGTTCTAAAAATAAGGAATAAGAGGTGGTTGTCACGTTAAGTCATCGCCGCCATAAAACAGATGATCTCTTATTAGCTCTTTTTGCTCGTCTACCAGCAATTGAACATTACATCATTGTTATCTGTGTCTCTAGAGATTGGTGCAAAACCCCATATATCGTAAACTAATGTGCCTCATTCCATCGCAGATCGAGACGTCTGAGTTATTAACTTATAGCTCCAACCCATACGATTAGGGCTAATATTGCGCGATCATTGTTTGTAATTTGTTCAAGTTCCCAACAAGTGTTTTTTTTGGTGTGGCAGAAGCGTTAATTTCCCAAAATTTGAAAATTTACTCCCTTTTTCGCGTTATTTTCCTTTGTTTGGAAGCAAATTTCCCTTCGCATCGCGTAAATTGAAGTCTCGTTAATTTCAAATAGGCTAATTGACGCGAGAGTTAATTTCCCATAGCTACAACATCTTTTGGTAGACTTAGGAAGAGAGCATAGAACAACAAAATGCTCACAATGAAGACCAAGATCAGAATGTACGTAGCATGCATCCTGAGATACCTTCCTTTATGGCTCGGAACAGGAGAATTGAGAAACGACTTAATGTGTTCCACCTGCGCTGTCTGCGTAAAATTCTGGAAATCATCTGGCAAGACAAAGTCACCAATAACGAAATCCTAGTGCGCGAACAATCTTCCACATACGACTGCAATTATCTGCAAGAGGAGACTAAGACGTGAGGCGAAAGGACGACTGTAGAATTCCGAAACAGCCAATACAATTACATGCTGTGAAAGAATGCCATGATACAAAACACGAGTTTACCAGAAACTTGAAAACGACCTCTGATTGGTCCGTAATTTACGACCGGAAGTGGTATTTCGTTTCAGCAGAGGTTAGTAGGGACCTTATGCAAGGACGATGACCACGGCTACGAGAACGTTGTCTAAAAACATCAAAATGGAAAACGCACGCGCAGGGTGTGCAGAGTTTTTGTTTTTGCTTATCATAGCTATTGTTTTTTGGCGTATTCGTACCCGTCTTCGTCGTCGTTGCGTAAGCTCCCTCCAGGTGATCTGGTGACGTAATTTGGAGGACTGGGAAGAAAAATTTCAACGCCGTATCCCACAACCGCGCGCGGCCTTAGGTGTTGTTTTTCAAACTCCCTGCAGTATTTCAATCGCCAATTCTCAACAGATCATTCAGTGTCTACCACATTTCCTGTTACTGAAAGAACATTCAAGTAGACCCGACAAGCTCTAATCTCGCCTTTGCCATGTTAAATTCGAAAAAAAGGCCGCGCGCTTTTGTGGGATACGGCGTTAAAATTTTTCTCCCCAGTCCTCCGAATTACGTCACCAGATCACCTGGCTGGTGGGGGAGGAACGCGTGACGAAACCCCAAGATCGGGGGACGCTGCGTGGGATCCGGAGGCTATGTATCTCAGTGAGATTTTTTAGCTCCTGGCAAATCCCCCGACCGTTCTAAAGGGATTTTGTTATTGTAGTCGCATTCGCTTAATAGTCTTACACGCTACAAAAAGTTAGTCTGGCCGACCACATTTCACAAAACCGGAACACCTTGTCTTCCCCTTCGCTAACAAATTCTGTTCTTACACCAAACAAGTGTTGAAAGTTAAGCATTGTGAGACAGGGGCTACGGTTTACAGTCCTTGTTCACAAGACTTGAAACTCTAAAAATTAAGGATATAATTTCAAAGGCAGCACATTTTCGCTGATATTTTAAGAATTTGAGAGTTTTTCTTAACGCAATCCGAAGGATATTTGACCTCCTTGGGAGGTCCCTCATACTCTAGAATGTGCTATTAAATGTTCATACATCAAGTGTGGGTATTTTATTGAAAGTTGCAGTGCTGGTCGGACAATTAAAAAAGGTTGTAATTGTTTCGAAAAATCCTACATTTAATCGACCGGATGTGATTAAAATCTCAGACACCAATGTTCACCCTCCTTCGGTAAATGTACTTTAAACAAAGCCAATAATGAAACAGTTATAACACACAGCAAAACATTTATTGAAAAGAATGATTCATGATGCTTTCATGCAGCAATGCCAGACAACTAAAGGTGAATTTTACACTTCGCAAGCCGATGGGGAGATAACCCTTACATTGCCTCTGATTCCTACTTTAAAATCAGACCATTTCTTGACGTTACCCTGCCCCACATGGCACGATTTCGAGATTTTCAAGATCTCGCTTAAAGAGAGATCTCGGTTCCAGATATTGAGGCCCGTCAGCTCTCCGAGGTAACTTTGAGTTGGGTCAAAGGCGTCACCAAACGAATCTTGCTCTTGCCCGACAGTGAGGATTCCGTTGGTCTTTATTTTATAACCAGTCTTCAACTGAGACCCTTGGGCTTGCACGCTGCCATCTTTGTAAACTTTCCAAGAGCCATTCGTGCTCTTCCATGTAATACAAACGTGATGCCAGTTACCGTCATCAACAGATACACCGGTATCTCTGCGAAAAAGATAAAAAAATGTCAGTGATTGTGAAACAGTTTTCAGTTTTCAGTGTTGAAAGGAATCTACTTTTGCTTCAGTGTTGGTTTCGCATTGACGACCTTTGTCAGTCAATCAGAACTATTAGTCAGACACATGCATTTTAAAACTATGGCCTGTAAATAGAAGTAGGCATGCCAATGACCTTCTCCGGTACAAATCTCTCTACTTTTCTTACGCAAATATTGACAATTGAAAAATGCCAAAACATGGTTTACGTGCTTAACAAGATACATGAAAAAATGCTCACTTCTTATTGCCTAAAATAGAGTGGACTTCTCATAAATCAATTTGTAACACGAGTGCAAATAACAGCAAGTTTCCAAGTTTACAGGTGAATGACACTAAATGTCATCAAACATTCAAGCCTCTCAATTGTGCTTGTAATTTGTGGTAGTACACTTTATAAGCGCACTACACATCATCGGGGCTGTCTGTAGAAAACTATTTTCATCTTTATCATTGTGATCGATAAGATTGTTTGTGTTGAAATTCCCACGGAGCTGTGCGCAAAAATTTTGTCCGGTAATAGAAATTATGAGCTCTTCATTCAGAATAAACGAAACAGTAAAATATCGCACCTTAGTTTTCCTAAATTGCCTGTGAAAGCGACCAGAGACAGAAATTTTGCCATAAAAGCGTACTCGCACCATGGAATAAAATACTGTCAGTTCTGTTTCCCGGATTGACCATGTGGTTTCCTTTCGAGGGAAAAACTCGTGGGTTTTTATATCAGTTACCTCTTCCCACGGTCTCTCTTTTCGCTGCATTGTCGTTAATTTGAGGCAGAGAAGAGAAACCCTGGGAACAAGTTTAAGTCGAGGGCTTCCTTTGAACTTTGTTCGGTGGCCAACAAACTTTGGTGTCGGCGAAAATTGCAGCTTACAGGGTTTTTTACGGGTCCGTTGGAAGCGTGCTTGGATTTCAACAAATGGCCCCAAAATCGGCAAGAATTTGTGACGCGGATGAATAATACAGCAGCTTCTATTTCAAACAATGGAATTACCTGGTGATTAATAACCTGATCTAGGAGAGTGAATTTTTGACTTTGCAGAGACAATAGTCAACTGCAAGAGTTGGACGATAGTGATCTTTGTGTTGAATTCACACATTTCTTCTCGCATCGTGGCTTTACAACACTTGAAAGAACAAAAAAAGCAAACCAACGAAACAACAATCCTATCTCTTGCCGTCATTTTGTCACAGTTGAATCCAGTGGATAGTAACACGCAAGGTAATTTGATCACAGACGGCCGGTGAAATCGATGTCACTTTCGATTTTGCGATTTAATTGTGCAGCCAAAAGTACAGTAGAAAAATCGAAAGTAGCAAAAATTTCCCAAAACGTTTTTCGCTGATGGCAACTTTTATATTCGTGGCAAAATATTTATGTTGTTTTCAAATTTTGTTGCTGGTGACAATTTTTTTTTCTCCATCGACACTTCCTAAAAACGTCCTTGCGCTCTTGCTACAAAGTGTGTATCAATATTTATTTACTTTTGCGTAAATAGTTGTTTTGCATAAGGCAGGCTAACAAATTCTGTAGCTTGCTTAGCTCGTATTTTTGAGCGTTAAAATAGAATTTTCGGTCCTATGTTTCTGGTAGCAAGTCGTATATTTTGAAGTTTCCCATCCAGACACTAACCCCGCCGGATAAGCTTTAACTTCAGTGAACTTTTGTCGTGGAAACTGTCAGACGCTCAGAGCACACGCTTAAACTTGTCGCGAAAAAGAAGTTGAACTTCATGTCAGCCTAGCATTTTACTAGTAACTACGTGTCTTCTCAGGAAGCTATTTTCCGAAGAAATCTACGATGGCACTATAATGATTTACGATACCAAAACAATATCGTGTACTATTACAGCTACATATTACGTTCTGGAAAACAAAACGTAGCTCCGTTGACAGTTATGGAGTAAGTTACTGCTCTACCACACGTTACTAATTCGATTAACGTTAAGTGCATTACGCGACCAAGAGCTTCGCGTGATGACGTACTCGTTTCCGAAAGAGAGTTTACACACCAGAGATTGAGTCTTGGTTGGAGTAAAAATTTGACCACCGCTAGGCGACGGAGTTTACTCAGTTCAAAGGACTACCGCCACATCACAGGGTAACACAAAGCATATAAAAAGAGAGGTATACAAACAATGGCAGGCAGGCGGTGGAGGAGGTGAAGGGAAATGTGAAATTGCGATGAGAGCCAAACGATCATCACTTTGTGATGGTGAGCACTAAAAAGGGGGCGAGCACATGTTAGCTCGGGCTTATATTAGCCTCCTGAATAGCTCTCAGACATGATTGGTCAGAAACCTGATACACTTATCAAACCCACCCGAGACTGCAAACCGTAAATCTAAACGAATGCCTTGCCATAAAAGTTCGATCATGATATATTGATATAATCTTGACTTTTTCCCTTACACTGATTGTTCGTTGACGTAGAACCGAATGTCTGACATCCTGCCCATCACGATTTCATTGTTGTTCGTTGACAAGCTGTAACTCACGACTGACAGATAATTGGATGTCTTTTCAGTGGTACGCACTCGGAGGCAAATCGTAAAAGCACTGGTTACCTCCAGACCATGATGGATAACGTAATCATTGATTCCAACGTTGGTGAAATAAAGGTCGAATTCCCTCGTAGGGAAACCTGTTGAGACACATAACAGAAAGCATTTTCGTACAGCTTGTATAGATTCATCCATCCCCACGTCACCTACTCACCCTGTTATCCTACTAAGTCGTTTCTAATGTGCAAAATACTGCTAACTACAGTACTGCACAAAAAACTTTATATTATTAGTTATTTATATCTGTAACGAGAGAAATTTTTATTCTAAAAATACCGCCTCGGAGTAGGAAACAAAAAGGGAATAACATGACTTTCTTCGGGAATATTGTTTATTTGCGCCCTAAAATGACACTACAAGGGCGCAAATAAACAATATTCCCGAAAAAAGTCATGTCATTATCATTATTATCAATAAACAAGGCCAAATGATATCAAGAATGCGAGTTTTGATAATACAAGCTAAGTGAATAACGAATTCAAAGTCACTTCAAATCATCATGTAAGTGTTGATTGAAAAAGCTATTAAAGAATCAACTCAGTCCAGTGAACTTATTTAAAATTACCGAAAAAATGCGTAAAATCGTCTATAAATAATAGGCATATCACAAAGTTGAAGCAAGAACCAATCAGCTGTAGGGCTGATAATGCATTAGCAGCCCGCTGTCAGTCTTTTGCGGCCCGCTGAGCGTGTGTTTTGAAGAGGCCGATTTTCTATTTGGCCGCGGATATTTATAATAATGACTGTTACATTTCAATGATCATGTTACAGGATTAATTACACATCAATGTGTCTTGCTCATCTATTTGTTGCTGCATTCCAAGCTACAAATGCTATTAGACAAAAAGAAAATATTGCCTGACCTTAAAACGTTTTTGGCTCAGAGCTATAGCCGAAAATCTGGGGAAGATAAGTTAGCTTTTTTCTGAGAGGTCCTTATGTCGGCACTTTCATTTAATACAGTGGGGTGGATTTTAAATGCGAATACTGAATGGGCGATTGCATGGTGAATTGAACCTGGCATATTTATTACAAGGGCACACAGAGTATATCCTAAAACTTACTTCTTGAGCACTAATGAGGAGAAAAAAAAAAAGATTTACCAGCAGAAGAAAAAAGAGCAAGACTTCAGTTTCCATTGCGGAAAAAAATTCAAGTAAACAGAGCAACTTCGCGTGTGATCAAGTCTTGAATTTCAAGTGCGCCAAAAATAAAGGCGATTTGACGTATATATCTGCCTAAGAACTTAATTTGCAATGCGGAAAAATTGCTTTGCATCTGCCCAAGACTTAAAAATATAAATCTAATAAAATCGGGCGTGTCAGGGCAGGATGTGACCATGAATTCTCTACGTTGCAGATCATGTAGTAAATCTGAAAACTTTATTCATTGGACGATTATGTCGAATATTGATTAATTAGTATTTCAATAGAGTTCAAGTTCGGTTGATAGATCGGAATTGCGTTGAACAAAAAACCAACGAGATTTGCCTTTCATTATATAATGCAACAAGAGGCCATATTCGGCCTACCCTCTGGCCGATTCCTATGTTTTATTTAAGAAATGCTAGGATGAAGGTGAATCATCTTTGCTGATTTTTTTTTTTTTTGTTTGTTTGCATCACTCCTGTACTTTTGGCATGAAGATTCACTTGCACCTTTACTCCTCAAATGGTGACATATTTAGGTAAATCATTACTCTGGCCGCAGGCACGGCGGCCAGAGTTGAGTTTTCGGCCAGTTTTTTCGCGTTTCCACCACAAATCGGCAAAGCCTGCTGACCAAAAGAATCGTCGGCTCTAAGAAGGTGATGTTTATCGATAAATACGGGAAGGGCTGAAAATTGCAGTGGAAAGTTTATGGACAGAGAAAGCACTGTTCGGAGTGAATGCACGCTAAAAGGTATTGAGCGGTACAGGAACGAATCGGTCAGTGAATCGAAAATATTGCCAAGTTGCATTCAAAGTATGTCACTAGTGATCATGAGTTGAGATTATCTGTGAGCACAAAATGCGAAAGTGATGAATTAGTTTCGAAAGTGACAAATGTCAGAAGTATTACGGAAACCTATAACCATGCAAAAGTGTGTACTACTGCAACTAAGAAAAATAATGTTGATCTACGCAAGAAGTACAAGAACGAACATTATCTTGTTCTGAGAGGTAAAGTCTAAAGACGCCATACCGGAATCTGTATTATGATAATATTTGTGTTTCTTGTAACTAGTTGTTTTGAAATGTGGAGTACCATCGCTTGGATCATCTACAAGCAGTACATAAGTTTACGTACAGTATACATGTGCGATGTTCAGAAACATTCAGGTGTACAAAATTATTCAACGCGGCCCCAATAAAATTAATAAAAAAACTTATAATCAGGTCTTGTTATGAGATGTTTGTTTACACAACAATAAGAATTTATGCGAACGCCGTGTCCAGAAGCTGAAAGCGTTTTCTTTTATAAAATTCGGAAAAATACGCCAGTATCACCCTAAATACATCGCTATGTTTAATTTAAATCGAAGAGGCATCGAAGAAGATATGAAGAGATGCAGAAAGTTAAAAAAAAAGTATTTTCATTTATTTGTGCTTTATGCCAAAAGTACAGGAGTGATGATCTGTGATTCAACCTTTGCCCCATATACACTTCCAGGATAAATGTATTGGTAAGTTTTCTACCTATAATATACATTTGCTCACAAAAATGACTTGCTTTTTCTTTAGGGGTGTCAGCATTCCAACGTTTACAAACATTTGTGAGGCTGACAAAATAAAATTTGAATACATATTTATTATGAACTATTACCTTCAACGCATTGCCAGTTCTTTTTCCCGTAATTTCTTTAATATTTACATGTACGAACTTGTTTCATCAGGGCTTAGCTGACTTGCAGTTTAAAGTTCCTACTTATTTACTTAAAACCAGCCTTAAAAAAAAACACCAGCAAAGATGATTCAACTTCATCCTAGCATTTCTTAAATAAAACATAGGAATCGGCCAGAGGATAGGCCGAATATGGCCTCTTGTTGATTGTAAGATGACTGTTTATACACCAGCCATAGTAGAATTTAGTCCCAATGTTCACAATAGCAGCTAATGTATTAGAATCCCAGTAACTGCAGGGCTTGATGACAGAGTAACACAATGAATATAGTGCCAGTGGACAACACTGCTTACGAGGACAAAAGCTGTTGTTTTCAGCAATATTAAGATTAACTTTAGCAATTTTTACTCCATTTATCTCAAATATATCACTGATATGATATGTAAACTTTGAATATACTGGACTAAACTGCTTATAGATGGTACCTCTACAAGGACAGGTGTCCCTTGAGGGTGACTGTTACCATACAAATCTCTACCACGAGAGTCAAATATTTTAAAAGCACCATTATTAAAACAATAGATTCCAGCAACAGTGCATCCTACTGCTAAAATGAATAAAGTATAGCTTTGATCCATAAGTGATTCGAAACTTCCAAACAAAGACATACAGTAATGGTGTCCCTGGAATCCACTATTACTATTAACATTTCCAGTGTAGCTCTCACTGCAAGAAACTTGGTAGCCAGTATCAAACACACTTAACATTGATGGTAACTCTGCCAACATTAGAAAAGACTTACAGTACCAGCTGACTGCAACAACCTTGAATATAACTGATTACCAACATCCATTATTTGTATCAAATCATTAATCCCCCCATTGTCGTGGTATATTAAATAACTCAAACTCATCGCAACACACTGTTGTCCAGCATTTTAACGAAATACTCTAAAGTTGCATTGGCTGTAAGGTGCTCTTATAGTTTTACTGGGGTCCACAATGGGACCAGGGTTCTTCTCTATATCGGAACTTAGTTTGAACTTACAACAATTAATTCTGCGGTTATGACTCGTGAAAAGGGACGAGGGTAAAACACATGTAAACAAAGAATAATATTTTTTAACTTTCTGCATCTCTTTAAATCTTTTTCGATTCCATTTCGATTTAATTTAACATAGCGATGAATTTTAGATGACATTGGTGTATTTCTCCTAATTTTATAATAAACAAACGCTTGCAGCTTCGATTTTTCTTCGACAGTCGCTTTAGCTTTTTCACTGGTACTGTATTCTACTTGGTTCACGTTCCCGTCTGGACCTGTGGCGTTCGAATAAGTTCTTATTGCTGGTGTAAACAAACATCTCATAACGAGACCTGATTCCAAGTTTCTTCGTTAACTTTATTGGAGTCGTTGAATAATTTCGTACACTTGAATGTAAGTGTTTCACTTCAGGCAGCATAATATAGTTAGTCTTCAAATGAATTAGAAACCGTTTCTGAACATCGTATGACTGTAAATAAACTTACATACTTCTTGTAGATGATCCATGCGATGGTTGTTATTATAATGACACGACTGAAAAGTACAATCGTTAACGTTCCTCTAATTCACATTTCAAAACAAGTAATTACAAGAAACAGAAACATTATCATGATACGGATCCCGGTACACACTTGTTTTGCTTTCACATGGGACTCGCGCTGTTGAATTTTCAATATGGCGTCTTCAAGGTTCTCTTTACCTCTCAAAATGTTCGTTCTTTCTTCGATCAACGTTACTCTTAGTTGCAATAGTACACACTTTTGCATGGTTAGAGGTTTCCGTTTCCGTGATACTTCTGACATTTTTCACCTTCAAAACTCTTTCATCACATCCGCATTTTGTTTTCACAGATAAACTTGATCTCAACTCATGATCACTAGTGCCATACTTTGGAACACTTTCGAATCCACTTTGCATGCAACTTGGCAATATTTTCGGCTCACTGACCGATTCGTACCGTTCCTGTACCGTTCGATATTTTTTCGCGTGCATTCATTCCATGCACTTTTCTCTGTGTCCATTTTACCGCTCTTCCCATATCGGACAAATAAACGTCACCTTCTCAGAGCCCGCGATTCTTGTGGTCAGCAGGCTTTGCCGATTTGTGGTGGAAACATGAAAAACTGGTCGAAAACTCAAATCTGGCTGCTGTGCCTGCGGCCAGAGTAAAAAGAGCCAGGGAGTTCCCATTTCTGGCAGCGAGTAGTAGTGATTTGCCCGAAAAGGGTTGTGATATACGAACAGTGTGGCGGAATTGTCAAAACGTTTACAGTACTAACTGAATTGTCGTGGATTTCTAACAAATTAAGGGAATGCTTCCCGACAATTCTTCAATTTACATGTTTGAAAGAAATGGCTAAAGGGTCCGTGATATACGGTTAATATACCACTTGGCATATTGAAAAGGCTTCTTGAATAGGAGATAAAGTGATGGAGCGATCATTGAGCGATCCTTGCACCTAACTAGAAAATCAATGCCAAAGTCTTTTCATCAAGAAGCCTGAACAAAAAACTCGAGTGCTTTGGGAGGCTCGATTTTATCACCTTCTCGATTAACGGTAAAATGCTACATTAACTGAGCCTAAAAGCTAAATCTATTCAGAAGTAATTGTGTTTTACCTGGCTGAATCTGACTGCTTCGATTTTTCACAATCTGAAGTTCTTTCCTCAGGTGGTCGATGTCTTGTTGGAGTTGTTTATTTGCCTCGCACAAGTCGCACTTGTCACCTTCCACGGACACCTTTATCGTTGGACTACAGTGACAAGCGGATAGAGTGAGATCGCTGGGTTTTTGTGCTCCTGAAAAAGAAGCAAACGCAACCGCGATAAACAGGAAATAGAGCCCAACATTTGCCATCTTGTTGCTTGATCTGAAAGAGAGCAACCGTAGAGATCGAGAGGTACACTGCTCTGTGCACTGCGTGAGCCGGAATGACCAAATCGATACTTTTGGGATCAAAAATAAGTTGACGTGGGAATGTGGCGTCAGGCAAACGGCCAATCAAGTTAGACTGTCGCTGCTTGTCTTTTAGCAAAATGCCTTGTCAATGGGCGGGATCTATTTTCTGACGCATATTCGCCAGCACTCATGTCTTCATGCATGTCAAAACCGTCCACAAAGCTGTTTGCCAGTAATGCGTCAACCCCAACGAAGACCACGAAAGGGTGGCCGTCGCATCGCCGTGCCACGGTGAAAGGAGCCATGCGGCGCCCTCCAGCCAAATGACTTACCGTTGCACCAGTTCGTCCCTGTTCAAAAACGATCCTCATGTTTCCCCGAATTAAGTGATTCTTAGGGATAAAAAGCATATTTACCTAAACAACACCAAACAACTAGCCTACTTGAAGCCGTACGCCTCCCCAGAGGAAAAACAGTTTTCCTTGGGGAGGTGAATGGATGCTGTCACACGTGGACTACCTTATAAGTAGCGCGTCAATTTGCGCGACCTTAATTACCATTACTTTCCTCCGATGACCTGTGATTCACTCCAGACATTCTTGACACCTAGCCA
>NC_090884.1:27047256-27069756 GCF_036669925.1 Montipora capricornis
GCACCTCAGCTTTTTTTACAAACTAAACCCCTTTATCCTACATGTGAAAGAATGCTTTTCTCCCATCAACCATGAACCAGTATTCTTAACCCAACAACCAAGACAACGGTTGTTTTAGACTAAACACTGCAAATAACGACTTAGCACCCATTTTAAAACGGTTAACTTTTACTGCGTGTTAGCGTTAGTCTGCCGTCTGCACGTGCACGATTTGCACGCATTGTAGTGATTGGAGTAAGACTTAAATACTGCTTCTCAGCGCTATTTGAAATGGGTGCTTTATAGACTTAAATACTGTTTATCGGGGTTTTTTTTAGGCAGTCTGCAGTCGTCATACACCTCCGAGGCTAAAATGCTAACCGGTTTAAATATAAAGTGCGTAAACCTAATTGAGAGCTTAACCCTAATTACATATATTATTATTGCGTTTGATAGCACCAGAGACAACAATCCCTCATAGTAATCTTAAAATAATCTCTCTAGTTTATTTTATACATACTCACGTAAAAGTAATTACAGAAAGATATCCAAATGTGTTAACTTATGGGTACCAACCCATAAAAAAAAAAAAATTAAACTGGTTTGAAAGAAAATGAACTTTCCAAACCAAAAACAAAATTAAACCACAACAAAAGTGCATCAAATATTGGAAGGATCAGCAATGAGAGGAGCTGCAGTAAGAAGTCTGTCTAACCTATATACCATGCCACCTTAAGTACGTTTAATGCTTCCAAACTGCTTTGACCGTCTGTCATGACGAAAAGAGCCATAGTAGCAGTAGTAATTTCTATAATAAGGTATATACATCATAACAGTAACATGTTTATTCACGTCTTACAGATGAATAAACTATTGATACCTGAAATACTTGATGACAGATGGGAGCAAACAGACAACCCATCACAGGCAGACAACCTGTCAAATACACTGTCGTAAATACGAAATGTGAATGTGTGGAGCTGGAAAATAAACCGGCCCAAAAACCCATCAAAACACTCGAGACAACATAGAAAATGAAAAGTACTTAAGTGAATTTTATTTATCTGACTGTCATTAAAACGGATTGCAATTTGTACATATTAAGGAAGATTTCCCTTGATCAGTTTAATCGAGCCGAATTTGACCTTTGGAAATTATAGTACATGTAAGAGATCAATAACCGTATCAAGTACCTTGTGGTCATGATGTGGCCTCGAATCCCCAGTGTTGTCTACCGGTGGTTGCACAGCGTACTTCCACGTTTAACGACTGCAGAATTAAAAATGAATTGCCATGCTTGCCGACCAATCAGTGAAGTTATGACTCCGTCGTTGTGTAGGCAGGATACGCGTTTCTCTTGCATTAGTACAAATGAAATAACTTACCCTTGCATATGGTATTGTATCCGCGTTCTTCCCAGTGTCGAAAAAATCGAAGCTAATGCGATCATATGTCAGCATTTTAAAATGTGTTTAAAGATATGTCCAGGATTAAAAGCGTTAACAAACATTTGTTAACTGCTTTTGCGATTTTGCGATTTTGCGATATTTGCGGCTTTTTGAGCGCCCCTCTGACTTTGTCACTCTGGCGTTTTTCTCTTTCTAAGTTTTGCTGTTTCTGCGATATTTGCGATTCTTCTTAGCAACGATTTTGCCGTCCTAAACAAAATCCATGTTACTTTTGCGATTTTGGAAAATCCGTGGCTTTTTGAGGGCCCTTCTTTGCCTTTGTCGCTTGCCGAGCCTGGTGTTTTTCTTCCTGGCCAAATTTGTTACTCTTGCGAGTTTGCTGTATTTGTTGGTCGGGAGAAAAGCAAGCAGTTTTAATCCACTTTTGCTATAATTGTGGGAAACTTTTGCTAGCATGACATTTTCTTACGACGGCAAAATCTTTGCTAGCTAGAATCGCAAATAACGTAGAAACAGCAAATCTAGCAAGAGAGAGAACACCAGGGCCCGGTTGTTCAAAAATCGATTAACGCTAATCCCAGATCAAAAGTTAACCAACGAGTTTATTTATCTACTCCTAAATGTTGTTCAACGCTGATATTTGGCAAAACGTTACATTCGGAGAAGTCAATTTTGAAAAACAAAAAATAAGCAAAAGAAACTCAAGCCATGTCAAATTATCATTGAATAGAACCTTTGTTTCTGTCGTAAAATCCGAGTGCTTAGGATTTTGTGATTTAGAGATTGATCTGAAAAGTAAATAACGGAGCCTGCAAGCCCGGTGGGCGAGAAGAATAGGGCGAGGAAAAGTGTCCTGTTTATCTAGTGTGTTGTTTATCCACTGCTCCACGGCTTCTATTTATGAAGTAAATCAACTAAATTTAACAACTGATCGTGATACCAATAACGCGAGTTTCTGTTATGAAAAATAATGACGTCAGCGGATGAAGACAGCAAAAACATCAGCTAGGCCCATGTCTGTGAAAAGAAAATAGATAACAGTTGGATTGTTACTAGACAAAGTTCAATAAGTACTTCATAAAACAATCACCAGGCATCCTTTACCCCATTTGACTTTTTAAAACAAACCTACGACACGTGAAACATGAGAAGAATAAAAACATGAAAAAAGGAATCGTGCGCATCTACGTGTGATCGTGTCGCGAACCATGTATAACGAAAAGTCAGTCGTTTTCCTATTGGCAGCGAAAACTCAAGCGAAATAGGTCCAAGCTTTCTCCGAAATTTCTCCGATTCAGGGGCTCACTTCGCTTGCGTCTACTTTTGAGACAAGTGTGAACATCGTTCATGATCAGGGTATTTTTATGTTCATTTATGCTTGTACGTCAACGTGTGAACAGAGCAAAATCCAGCACATGGAACCACAAGGAGGAAAAAATGCTCTCCATGCGGCGGCAAGATTTGTGGTGATATCTAGGAAGATTCTTATAGGGCAGACTGCTGGTTAGTGAACTGAAAAAAGCTTACGCTTGAGGAGAAGATATCAAAGACCCCACCTATAAGCGACTGACTCCTTAATTTTAAATGACAAAAATGACATTAATAAAAAGACACTTTCCCTATTCCTTCAAGGACACATACACGGCCGCTGTAACGTTAAGTAAATCCGGCGAATTGCGGAAGATTCGCCTGACGGCTTCTCATTCAAACCTACAGACGACTTGCCCGATGTTAGTTAAGAATTAGGGGCGGACTAAGGACGGTGGATTCGGCCCGTCACTTCCCTCCTTTATTTGTGTATTGTTTTTAGTTCCTTATACTGATTTCTTTTTCGAGTGGTAAGCGGGGAGAGGGAGGTGCGGTCTCCTTCTGCTGAATTTCCCTAGGGAACAAACACGCGTCGATCCGCTACAGCAATCCTTAGTTGCAATCTTTAGTTGGGATTTGTCAGCCTTACCCTCTGAGTTATACACGGAGGAACCTTTCTTCTTGCTGTAAAGGATGCTCAGGGGATTTTTTATTTCAAAGGCACAGGGGTTAGTATCAGTGCTGATCATTAACCAGCCTACATCTTTTGCACAGCCAGAGTACTTTTCGGATATCTCAAAAGAGCGGAGAACATCTTTAGCTTTCTCCGTGATTGGTTGAAGCTCAAAGTGCTCCAGACTTGAATTACTCATGAGGTCATCCCACGTTGAAAATTTGAGATATTTCTTGGTAAACCATTCAACATTATCATTAACGGCATTGAACTTGAGAGATTGCACTTCTTGACCATCCTTGTAGAGAGCAACACGAACCTGGAAATTGATAGCAAGAATACCTTGAGTAAAAGACGTGGGTGTTTCAATTGGCTGGCGTGGAACCAACACCAAAGGTAATTACTTTAGCCAATCACAACATATACAGAAAAAAGGAAATGATCCAGTGATAATCAAAAGCCATCCAACCGCGTTACCTCCGCCGGCTAAAGTTTCCGACAGAGCAGGACTTGATGATTTCTCAATGCAGCACCGAGAGTAGCGCTTTAGTTACTTAAAAACTTCGCAGTTTTGTAAAATAGACAAAGCAAAAGACGGATGTCCAAAACTTTGGACATCTTCTTGGATTAATTGTTTTACCAAGCATTTAGACCATGTGTATGCCACATGACGAAATGGACGTTTCATGTTACGATAGTTAAAGCGACAGTTCTTCCAACGTCGCAAGACTTTCAGGATTAGTTTTGAACCCTCGAACACGTCATGCAGGTACGTAGCATTGACCAATAATCTTTTCTGGTCAGGGAGCAGCACAACAGAGCACTTCCCAATGGCGATGCAGGAAAATGAGAGATGTAAAAAAGCTGTATGTTATCTTACTTTTTCCTTTCAAAGTTGTTCTCATACCTCCTTAGGATTAAACGTGTTCCAGTTTTCAGAAAGTACCAGACGGTTTTTATAGTGTCCATTAAAAGTGGAAGATGTATCCAGGGCGGCCGTCACATTTTCAGAAGTTGTATTTCGTGATTTCCACATCTCCGCAACGTACAAAGGCGTTGCGTTTGCAACAACTTTAAATATCATCGTCCAACCTGCAAATATTAGTAAGAAACGTCATCCATGTCACTGCACGGAGAACAAAAAGCGTTTACAAATGATCCACCAGTTAACTAACATGGGATGTTTCTAGTTGGTAAATCTCTTCACACTTTGCAATTCCCCCTCGAAATTTCGTATTTATGCGCCTGAGAACCAGCACTAATTATTTGCCCGAAGAACAAGTATTCGCATAGATGGGTTTATTCCTGAGATGATTTCTTTTGTGATACCTTTTTTTTCTCCACACTTCAATGGAAAGCAGTTTGCGATGTTAACCCCGGGATGGAGACAGCCGCTAATTTCTTTCTCAACTTCACGTCAGTTACGCACCTCGATCAAACCGAATCTTAGACACTGTTAGTCTAATTTTGCTAAAGTTTAGCTTGTGTGAAACGTGTTGAGATTCCCTGCATTAAACGATGGCCGTGTTTCCACGACAGCCGTTGTCTTGCTTAATATTCCTGAAAGTGCTTTGTTTGCAGCCTTCGTTAAGCGACTTAAAAATGATACACGTTTTCATGGGTAAGATTAAATGAGGAGAGAGCAACTGCCAGTACAATAATAAAAATAGCACGCCTGTTGTATTTCCGACTTGACTGCAAGCGACAACTCATTGGCCGAAAATAAATGCCAACTCGCTCAAGCGACTTGGTTTGGTGGCTTAAGGACGGTGCCTACTATTGTTATTGCGCATACGTTCTGCGCATCTCGAGATACTCGGATTTCCTATTGCTAGTGCTTATTGATAAAGGGATATTTTTGCGCGGGCCAAAACTATGCGGAGAAAGCAGAACTTAGCAAGTGTTATTGAAATCCAAAAAGAAAATTGGGGGTAACCATGCATTTTTCAGAGATTTGGATTTCAATAACACTTGTTAAGATCTGCTTTTCCTGCATATTCAGTAAACTGCGCAAAAATACTTTTGAATTAGTAGGCACCGTCCTAAAATATAATGAGAATTCTATTGAAATTTGCCGACTCGCTTAACTTTAAGCGAGTTGGAAAGGAATTGTTTTCACAGGATTTTCGGTTGTCACTGGCTAAACCACCTGAAAAACCGCTCGTGAATACACGGCCAATTACACTAAGAATTTGAATTTTCTACGGGTCAATAAACCGATTTGTCTCAAGGAGCAAGATTGAGCCTTATTTTACCCACAGAAAACGAGAGTAAAAGAAATCGAGTACCTCCTCCATCGCTTGTCTGGTCACAGTAAACAGGAAAATGTCCGAATGTGTCGTTCAGTCGAATGTTATAGATTCCGGAAACACGTGGATTTGGAACTTTGGAGCAGCCGGTGACTGGATGAGATAAACACATATAAAAGTAGATCAAGTTTTTTGGAAATTAACACGAAAACTGTGCTTTATCAGTGCATTCTTTCCAAACTAACCACACATTTCCCTGGCATGATTGAAGTAGTATCACCATCAGTCGGCGGTACAAATCATGGCCGTTCTTACCTAGAGGCTTCAGTGACGCACAAAAGCCGTCCCCCGCTCCGTTGAACCATAGACCTTACTCAACAACCGGGGATATTTTATTCAAGGCATCACGAACAACCGGGCTCGATTTTTTGCTCATACAAACGCTGTATTTGTTTCCTGTTTTAGGCGGCCACTTTGTGGCAGTCCCATGTTTGTCTTTCTTTGTTGTTTTTACCTGTATTAAGCGGCCACCCCTGAACGGAAACTAGGCCATACGTCATTTTATATGGTGTTTTATTGTATTTACAATGCAATCCATCATCACTATAAAGAAACTTTGCAAATTTACTGTTAATTGACAATCGGGTACTTGTTGGTCTCTTTCTAAATATGTGTCCTGGCACTTTTTGGTTTTTAGTACCGTTGTGGAACCACAACATGCAAGCGATGGAATTTAGAACGCGTTCGATTCCGAGTGAAAAAAACTTAGAAAAAACTGAAAAAATGTGGTATTTTGTTTCTCACATATTTTGCAAGTCTCTTGCATGTAAGAAATTTCCTTTTAAGCAGAAAGTGATAAGATTTGAAACGCCTTTATTCTGTTTTGTGGTCAATGCGAGATGATTGACATGTTATGTTCATTGCTGCGGAGCGAGCGCAGCAAGCAAGCAGCAACATATTCTGGATTCGGGAGAAGGTTGGAAGAATTCCAAAGCGAGATTAAA
This sequence comes from Montipora capricornis, assembly GCF_036669925.1. Classification (NCBI taxonomy): domain Eukaryota; kingdom Metazoa; phylum Cnidaria; class Anthozoa; order Scleractinia; family Acroporidae; genus Montipora; species Montipora capricornis. The sequence continues at coordinate 27,053,879 of NC_090884.1, forward strand.
TACTCCCACATAAATTTTATTGCGCAAACCTCTGCAACTAAATGTTTCTGTGTTCAGAAAGATAATAGTCAACTTCCATACTTTCATACACCCATTTTCACTCCATTCATGTGCAATACACCAAAACTGAGTGGATTCGACTTACCAGTTGCGATTCGACTCGGAGGTAGCATAGCAGTGATGGTGATTCGACTCGAATCGATCAAATCGAGTCCGTTCGACGTACAGTTACCGACTAGACCAAAAGCACAGTAAATTTCCAAAAAAACTGGAGAGGACACCAATAGGAGTAAAAGGAAATGTTGGTGATTCGACTCGAATCGATCGAATTAAGTACGCTCGACATGCAGTTATCAATTCGACCAAAAGGATAGTCAATTTGCAACAGACTCGAAAGGACACTAATAGGGGTATGCTTGGGAATGCCAACACAGAAATTCTTGACACGTCTCTTAACACAACATTTAGTTACTGAGAATCCACGATCCAACACATTGGCGATAAGATAACAGGGGCACCCAACGAGAATATAGTTCAAAACCACTTAAACATACAGTTGTTAAACGTATTTTGGTATTTAAACCGTAGATATGACATATTTTTATCCCTAAAAATTTTTCATCTGTTCGGCTTTCCTAGCTGAAAGTGATTATAGGGATCAAGACTTACCTTTTCAAAAATTTCAGGCAGAAACTGAAGGCTCCCGAAAATTCTACTTGACCTTTTTAGGGTACAAATCTGTTAAAAATGGGCAATTTTACCATTTTTTAGATGTTCGAAAATCCTAGGAAAGGCAGGCAAGCGAGAAATTTTACAACAAATGTTCCGAAAATTCTAGATCTCAAATCGTCTTCCGAACAGATATTTTCCGAAAATTGACGTTGGGTGCCCCTGAGATAAGCAAGATGAATGATCAGCTAAATACACGCATAAAAAAATTAAAAAAAAACACCGGAATACAAAAGCCAAAACTCACAATTCTGTGGGCTTCCTGTTCTACGAGCTTGTTCGTCAAACAGAACGCAAAATACCCATAACGAAAACAATGTTTGCTCCCAAAACGTGAGCATGTGCTCGATAACTTAATCTAAAGGAATTGTCTTAGAACAAATCGTCTGAGACGGGGCCACCGATTGGCCCAAACATTCCTCCCGCCTCGGGGCGATCACATAGAGAGTCCCAACAGTAACAAGACTGAGTCTGAATATCAACTCCGCACATTGATGAGATATCATTTTCCAGCAAACAAATCTGAATGGGACGGACGTAAACAGCATCGTTGGTTCTGACTTTAACTGTTTTCACGAGAAACCAACCGCACGGGTATACTTCAACAACACGACCAAGGTTCCACTGGCCTCTTGGCGTGTTATCATCAACCAATAGAACCAACGCGTTAGGTTTAACATTAGGAAGTGCTTGTCTCCACGTGCCACGCGGCTGAAGGGAAGGAACTTATTCCTTAAGCCACCTATCCCAGCAAAGGTCAGCTAATATCTGAACCTGTCTCCATTTCTTTCTATACATGTCTGTCTTCCCTAATACACCGGGCGGTAAAAGAATTATCTTTCTTTGCATTAAGAAGTAAGCAAGGGTCAATGGTTCGAGGTCATTCACATCATCAGAGTTTGCCGTCAGTGCCCTGCCATTTAGTATACGTTCCACTTCACTAAACAGAGTCTGTAACACCACATCTGTCACCATCTGTGCACCAAGAATGGACTTGTTAACTGTCCTCACACTTTGAACTATGCGTTTCCATACGCCAAACATACTCGATGCAGTCGGGGGTTGAAACATCCATTTACAGCCTCATTGAGTCGTCTGTCTATCGGTCTGGTTTTGATTCCATATTTCAAGACTCTCCTTCAGCTCTCGCCTGGCACCCACGAAATTTGACCCATTGTCACATCGCAACTCCTTAACGTCACCCCAACAGTTGACGAAACGTTTCAGGCACATGATAAAATCATCAGTATCCATCTAGTTGACTACTTCTAGATGTAACCCCAACGCTTGGCGGTTCCTCGACCATCCTTGACGTAAAGCGGGCCATACAAGCCCATACCAGTGTATGAAAAGGGTCGCTCACATGCCATGAGCCTGGACTTTGGGAAGGGTGCCATCTGTTGTGTCATAGGTCTAGCATTGAACTTCTTGCACTTGAGACATCCATTAATGACCGAGCGAACCAAGACGCGTACTTGAGGGATCCAAGCGTTCTCTTGCAACTTTTCAATCACGTATTCTCGTCCCAAATGACCGATGGTTTGGTTTGCTTTGAAGGCTACATGCTTGCCTTGGACGCGACCATGCACCCTAAAATCTCCCGCAGGGCATCAACTTTCATATACAGAAGACTGGACAATCCTTGCAATAACTAAAGTCGCTAAATTTAAGTCTTCGATGGCAAGCCTTCCAGGTTTAATCTTCCCCTTATCCTTAATAAACTGCGTATAGAGCAGAAGACAGACCACTCTCCGCTTAAGGCGAGTCCAATCAGAGTAGCAAGCCAGGAGAACTTGAATGGGATCGTCTTCCAAATTCCGAGAGGGATCAGGCAATGGGCTTCCCTCTTTCTTAGGAACAGTTTCAGAGGTCACGTCGGCAGAATGAAGGTGAACTTCTCTTTTAACTCCAAGTTGTCCTGACAAACAATAGGGTTAGCCTCCTTTGGCCAGTGGTCTTCAAAGAGCCACAAAAATTCAGCTCCACGCCGCCAACGATGGTTAGAACCCAGCCTGGCAGGATGTAGTCCGTCACCGGCAGGGTTCAATAATCCTGGTATGTGCCTTCAATCTTGCACAAGTGAAAGTTCCTTTATCTCCTCAACTCTATTGGTCACAAAGGTATGCAGTCTTCGTTTGTCGTTCCTTAGGTAGTGTAACATTATCTCATTGTCTGTCCAAAGGCATGCCTTATCGATTAACAAGGTCAGTTCCTCCCTCAACATCTTGTATATCAGTGTACGGACAACAAGGACAGCTGCCTGCAACTCCAGTCTGGGAATACTGACGAATTTGATTGGCGCGTTCCTGGCCTTCCCCATAACGAACGCGCAATGAATACGACAATCAGGTCATTCAATGCGAGGGTAAGATGCCATATCCCACCTCTAACGCATCCGATAACAAATGAAGTTGCAGCTTACAATCAGAGGGGTCGATATCAGGTAGGAAGTAGGACCTTGGAATACGCAGCTCGGACAGCACAGGTAACTGAACCTTCCATAACCTCTATTTCTTAAGGAGTTCTTCATTAAGTGGCTCATCTCATCCAACATGGGCCCTCCACAGGTCCTGTACCAGAATCTAGCAACCAATGTTACTGGAGCCGCTAATCCCAATGGATCAAACAATGAACGAATGGTCGACAGGATACCGCGTTTTGTCTCGGGACGATTGAGTTCTCTTACTTCAAACCCCAGATCATCATTCTCAGCAAACCAGGGCACCCCTGGTGCCCTCTCGCTCTGTGGACCATCTAAGTCAAGATCAAACTTTGGCCTAGCTCGTTTGTCACTAGGAATTGCCGCAATGACCTTCTTGGAATTTGATGTGAACTTTGTCAGGTTAAATCCACCTCTGCTGAGCAGGTCAGTCATGCCTTGAGCGGGGTGGATTGCAGACTGTTCATCATTTGCGGAAGGTAGAGCGTCGTCCACATAAAAATTGTCCTTCACTACTGCAACAACACTTGAGTTAAAATCCTCATCATGGTCATTTGTGACTCTCAACAGGATGGAATTGGCGATACATGGAGAAGATGCAGCACCAAAAATATGTACTTGCATCACATAAACATCAGGTGGGTCATGATAATTATTCCTCCACCATAACAGCCTCTGAATCCTGATCATCCTCCCGTGCGTGTATCTGATGAAACATCCCTTCAATGTCTGCTGCAATATCAATTTTGCCTTGTCGAAAGCGCAGGAGGATACAGTCACATCAAGTTGTTGGTCATGTCAGGCCAGCTTACGGAATTTCTTATTTAAAGAGGCTCCCCCGTACTTTGCTACTGCGTCAAACACCATCTGCAATTTCCCTGGCTTGTTAGGGTTAATCGCAGGATGACGAGGAAGAAACCAATGCCTATTACTTTACTTTGTGTCCCCATCATCTGATAGTCTTCGGGTAAAACCCTTGCTGATGTAAGTGCCCATTGTTTCATGGTACTTGGCGGCCACACTTCACCTCCAACTTCCAACAGACAATGTTTCAATGATTCAAGTCGTTTCTTAGCCATATGGAAATTATTTGGACATAGTGTCTATCAATAATGCGGGTGGTTTCTTCAAGGATTTTCAGCGCCCTCTTATCTTCGACTGAGAAATATCTCCCTTGTGACCTCGATGTGCCATAATCTCCAAGTTTCCAGAATTTCGCAACAAGGTCATCTGATCTACCACTGATTGATACAAAATTTACTGAGACTGTTGGACAGCGCAAGCCACCGAAAGGACCGGAAATACACCACCCCAGAAGTTATCGGCAGCCATAAACTCCAGTCTTCTCATCTTCGGGAACTCTGTCCTCCTTCTGAATGCATATATATGTGGGCGTATAGCGACTGTACATGTTACTACCCACAAGTATTGAGATACTTTTGATGTTAACTGCTGAGAGCTTGATGTCACATAAGTGTGGATACACTTTCAGGTCGATCTCTTCTGGAAGGATTTGTTGCGCCCATCTCACGTGCGGCAAGACATAAGATTCCGATATAGTAATACTTGCCCCAAAGCCATCAGTGGAGGTCAATGTAAAGGATACGCGCTTAGAGTCCACAATATATTCACTACTTGCAATCGTGTTGATTTATCAGTGGTTTCCAGATAAAATTCAGGATTTACATATACGGCAGGAATATCTTCTGCTAGTACTTGCGCAATTATTGTAAAGTGTTCGTTAATAGTTTCTGCTATATCAACCGGATTGATAACAGTTTTATTGTCAGCTTTGATCTCCAATATATTGGACGTCTTACGGCTGTAACAGGAAGTTAGCTCGTTAATTAGTTTCCATTTTTAATCGACTTTTCGCTCGATCGAATCGCTCACTTCACGGTGGAACCGAACGAACCCTGAGATCCCCATTACTTCCACTTACACATCTCTCTCAAATCGACCGAATCATTACAATGGAGTCGATTTGTGAATATTCCTTGCACCCCTATAACTACTCCGTCGCTCACTCCACTTTCCATTTGGTCGAATCTTTCACTCCTCGGTCGAACCGAACAATCCATCGATTGGAACAGAATTGCCAACATTTCCTGATTTCCCCAGTACTCCCACATACGATCTCTCGCAAATCGCTTTTCCAAGGAAGGCGAATAAACTCGAATTAAGTCCAATCGCAGCATTTACGCCGAATTCCTTCAGTTTGGGTGTACTGGACAAGCCTCGTCCAAAAAGGGCAATTTGTCAAAATACCAAAAGTTGTTTCGGGTATGAGATATCGACGGTACTGAATATTGAAATTTACGAGTAGCACCAATTTGACTATAACCATCCTCACATCCTACAATTAAGCCCAAACGAAATAATATATGTTATTACATATATTACATGAGCAGTTAACAGAGGTTTCGTGAGCCACTCGGAACGTCACAGTGAAAAATTAATGTTAATTATTAATTGTAATGGTTTGCAACCAAGTTTTATTTTATCTCTCTCATAGTACGCCGCTGTGATTGGGTAAATTAGCGGGCCGTATTCTACAGTCTGTTGGTCGGTCTGTGGTTAAGTGTTCCGTGTGGAATAAGTTCGTTTCAGCGTTCGCATCTTAAAAATACCGGAGATAGGTTTTTATTTTATTTTAAAGAACGGCCACTAATATCTTAAGCAGAAAAACTTGACCCTTGAAAATGGTTATGATTTATAACATCATTTTTTTTTGTCTTCCCACGCATTATTTTACCTATGCATTTTCTTCCATCTCCTGTATATCCCTCGTGACAAGTGCAGTAATAGGATCCCTCAGTATTCGTACATAGAGCAGTTAGGTCACATTTGTTTCCAGCAGAGCACTCGTCAATGTCTGGAAAAAAGAATGGAAAATGGCACTTGATTTATTGGTATTCCGAATACTGGGATGCGGTTTTGATCCCTTCGTTGTATTTTTTAACAGGTTGATCAAGTTTTCATCACTGAGATGGATCCTGTGTCTACCATCCCTGTAATAAGCTTAATCTCGATCTCCTAAGTTGATCTGGTCTGGATCCTTGAAAGGGAACATTCTTCCCCTAACAGTATATTTGATTATTTGATTTGGTGTTGGTGTGAACAAACGGATGAAGTGCTTGGGTGGTAGAAAGCAATTATTCGTTATTACTAGAAGTTACTTATACCAAGCGAAGTGCTGCGAAGTGAGTTATAAAAATAGGGGTAACAATAACAAAGATGATGACTGATGTTTATAATAACAATTTATTCCTGGACATTTTGTTGCGTATTGAGTGAAAGTAATGCCTCAATATGAAAAATGAAGAAAGCTTAGTGATAGCAAGGGAAGGAAAAAGTGTAAACATAATAGGTAATCAACAACAGAATGCAACTATAACTTGTTTTATTCCACATATTCTCCTAGTCATGAGGGCACTCTTGGTAATCAAGAGGGCATGATTACTTGATCCTGATTGGTTAACGCTTGCATTAATTTTTCTGATCAACCGAAGTTATGCACCTATCAATTTTAAGCCCCAGGGTAGGGATTTTGATCGCATGACATATCCCCAGGGTGGGGAATTTGACATGGCCACCATCTTGGATAATGAAGAGGGCTTGGAAATCAACCTTGTTCCCAGGGCTTTTCCCTCCCCAAGTAATAAGGGAAAAGCCCTGGGAACGAGGTTCCTTGAAAATAACTCCGCCATGTTTAATAATTACTAGAAGGCGTTCGAATGAACTTTCTGCGTTCGTGAGAGATGGCTGAAGGAAAGGTGAGTGGTACTTAAATTGCACTCTTATTGTGTGCAGCAAGGTCTAAAGGGCATTTTATTGGCCACCTTTACTCACCCCATTATGGGGGCTTTTGATACTTTTGGCCTTTTGGGAAATTTGACTCAACTTTTCAGAAAATGTCAAAATCCCCACCCCCATGCCCGACCTGCCCTCCCCCCTGGGGCTTAACATTGATAGGTGCATTACATGTACAAGAGAATCTTCTTCCCGATTAAAATGCTTTTTGTTCACACATAAAATACATTTCAAGCACTATTTCTTTTGTCAGCAACGATTTATTGAATTGAACTCTAACGGAATGAAAGCGTATTAATTTGATTGTCATTTGCCGCGGCATTGAACAGGTTTCATTCAATAATTTTGCAATAATTTTGTAATCGCAATATGTCTTCATGCAATTAAGGATTAATTTCACTTGTCTTTTCAAGGTTTTGCAAACTGCCGTCGTCGCTTGAGAAAACTTAGAAAAGACAAGTGAAATTAATCCTTAATTGCCCTTGAGCCCATGCGATTACATATACAAATAAATAATTATAAGGAAACTTTCAGTAAAAACAATGAACTAACCGTTTTAAATGGTTAGTTGGTAAAGTTTTTCCTATCAAGGAGCGGCCTCAAAACCTTGACCCGCACAACACTTATCAATGCGTTTGTCAGGAGTTTTTCTTACCGTTTTGGCAGTTTTCACCGGTGAATCCTGTTTTGCAGACGCACACATAACTGTTTTCTGCGTAAAGGGGCATACACTTTCCATTGCCATTGCAAGACCAACTGCTACACGGTGACTAAATATAAAAAAAATGTTTATAATTGTTGCAAACGATGTAAAGTTTACTGTCACAACCCTTTCAGTATGGTCATAGACTCATCTATCCTATCATGCAAGTGTTAAGTCTTCACAGCAGCCCGTTGTTTAAAGCTCTTTTCTGTGAAACCCGCCTGGAATGATTCACCCACGAATTATTCGGAAACATTCGGGACAAATTCGGCGTTATTCCGGTCGTCACCTAACTTCATCAGTAACGAAGAATGGCAATTAGCCAATCACTAGCCAGTTTTTAGTAATATCGGCTGAAATGACATCATACTCTGATGTTCCGAAGATCCCATCGAGCGAGACATAAATGGCCTTCAACGAGGGATAAACCAGAGAATTTTAGTTGGAATCACGCAAAAAAATTACATAGAGATCTCCTTTAGAGCCTAGCGAAGATATCTGGATGGCTTTTGTGGCAATAGTAAAGGACTATCATTTGAAATGAGGTTAGCGTCTCTTTCTGTTGTGTAAACTGTTCATCACTTATTCCACGCGGTTGTCTTAGCCTTGGGCTGTAAACTTGGTTTCCACTATCAAATTACCTCCAGAACCTACTTTTTGCGTTTAATGAGCTAACCCTAACCACTAAAATTAAATCTACGTTGTATCAAAATATTTACATTTCTACTACCCCCTGAAACCTACCAAAAATACGAGCAGAAGACTTAGCAGGGGAGTGACAGGAAAGACCTATTGCGCACCTTTTCCACAGGCCACTTCGAAAAATACCATAATACTCTTTGTTTGTCTCCCCAAATTTTGCATAAGCATTGTTTCCAGTTTCTCTTGGGACTTACAATGGTCCCAAGAGAAAACAAAAAGAATGCTTATGCAAAATTTGGGCGGATAAACAAAGAGTATTATGGTATTTTCCGAAGTGGCCTATTATCTTGACACGGGAAACGAAGAAAATTTAAGTCATTTTCCGACTTTGTTGCCTATGGCAACTCAGTAATAACCTGCAACCTGCACTTGACACCCTCCGCTTTCGTCACCTCATTGAAGAATATTCGTAAAATATTTGCGGCTGGATAGATTTCTGTGAAATTTGAAAGGATGATTGCCAACGAATAGACAAAGAATGTTTAGAATCACTAAAATATCCTGTGTTTTGCATGAGAATGCGACAAAGAGGTAAATGCGAATAAATTTGCTGCCTGCGTGGCTATTTTTGTCTTCAGGTTGTTATGCAAATTTTGACAGAGAATATTAAATTCCAAAAAATATCTATAGAAAGATCGTTTAACACTTCGCAAGAAATAATATTTGGAGCAATTGAAGAATACCCCACAACATCTCACCACTATTAATACATTAATTGTTTCCCCTAGACGGCATTCTCTGAAGAACGAGTCGGAATACAATAGAGCTTTTTCTTATTCAATGAAATGCAAACAAGTTGCGGGGTATTCTGCAATTTAGACTAATATTTTAAGTGAATAGCTTGCTTTGACAATTGCCTTCGGCTTAAAAAGAGATAAATTATTAAACCGAATGCACTTTAAGATCTAAAGCGCTACTATTTCGGGGGTCAGCTGTTCCTAGAGTTATTTTCATAGAGTTATGTCGTAGAGTTATCCTGAATTCACGATTTTGGTAGTCCAAAATCTTGAATTGAGGACTCTAAGTCAAAACTCTACTGAAATTATACTCTATTCAAGGCTGTGCTCTAAGGAAAATTTCGGCTCCCAAGCATTTCAGCTGGGGTGCCCACCCCTCCAAGTTGGTCGCCCAACTTTAATTAATTATCTGAGATCAACAACGCAGCAAGATCTTCATCCATCTTTCTCTCAAAAAAAAAAACATTGCTGCTACTGCTCTGGTGATCGTCGAACTCGCTAGTGCAAGAAAAACCCGCCACCCGTCAAATTTTCCACGCCATACTTGAGAAAGACGAGAAAAATGGCAATGCCACCGATGTTTTTCAGGTTTAAAATTGAAAAAGTAAAGATTGCCGCAGGTTTATGTAAAAACGTTTGGGTCTAATGCAGGTAAACCTTTTTACTGGTTAGTTGGGTTAAATAAATTTTCCAAGCGTGAATCAATGCCGCTTGATTCCCGTGGAGCTTCTGTAAAAACTACCGTGAAAAAATGAAACCACCGCGGCCCAAAAGCTATCATTTTTTTCTTTTAGCAAGTCATCTTGATCTGGACGAAAATCATCGCTACAGGACAGAAATAAAGTATTTTTTTCTTATAATATCAGTAAAATGTTTAGTAGAATGAGCTTTTTGTTCGGTCGAAGCGCCAGTCACAGCGTTATTTGTTTAGGGCACGGAATGATTTGTCACGCGAAAGACAACGCGGGATTGCTCTGTTTCTAAAACAACAACAAATGTCATGATATCTTTCCCTTTTTTATTTCGTTATTTCATATACAGGGGAAAAACAACCATAACCAAAATATATTTTGGCCAAGCAGGCGCAGCCGCGAAAATTCGTAAAAAAATTACGTTTGCATAAACTGCGATTCCCGGGTTCATACAAAAGTAAATTGCACCGCTTCGCCGGCCGCGCTTTGCCATTGTCAGAGCAGAAGTAAGAACTCTTTTTTTAAAACTATAACCAAAAAACTTCACGTTCCAAATTTAATGCTATTTTTTGAGATTCGTGCGGCCGCCGGCTACGTGCAAAGTCACGGATTATGTTACATGTGAAGTCATGTGGAACGGCCTTTGAACCGATTGTTTCGTACGAAGAAAAAGCAGTTTCTGAGAGGTTTCGTAAACTATAACCACCAGCATATTAAATTTTTTAGCCTCGTTATCTGCTAGAAATAGAATAAGTATGAGTGCCAGGCCGGGCGACCGGGTAACTTTCTTCACTCGCCCGAAGCCAAATGTTAGTCGCCTCAGGCGACCGGGCGCCGTTAGAGCACAGTCTTGCAGTATTTAACAATTATTCGCCGAAGGCGAAGTGATTATCGGTGAATATTCACCGAGACGAAGTCGAGGTGAATATTCACCGATAATCACTGAGCCTGAGGCGAATAATTGTTTTAGTATAAATACACAGGTGATTATTTCAAAAAAGGGAAAAAAAGAAACATTTCAACGCGAAAATCATCTTCACTTACAGTGGCAAAACGACTACTGGCAGCCCTTTTGTCTGTCGAGGTGATTATTGGCTGATAATCCGAGATAGCGAGCCAAATGAGAGCGCGCGATTTTGTATAATCACCTGTGTATTTATACTAATGATAGTTAACCTCCTATTTCGGAGACTTGTGTCACAAGGCATGTGCACCAAAAGCAGAATCGTATTCTTTTTTGTTTTGTGCAAGTTGTCTCATAAGGAGACAGTGTATCATGATTGCAAAAGCAATAGAGAAAACTGTGTGGCGTATTTTGAGCAAAGCGCTGCACGGCATGTAAAAGTCGCCGACGCTCACTTTCAAGCAAACTGTTGCCACATCTCGAGACAAGAATCTGCTTTGTCAAAACTTGGTTATTTCAACAGATATCAACTTTTTTTATCGTACTTGTAGGAGATGCTGATGTGGTGGAAAACTTTGCTAACTGTCCCTTAATTTCACCACTAATCGCAGCGAAAGCCAATTTTAGTTTTGACCTTTAGGTCTTTCTTTCTTTCACTTATGTCATACAATTTTCGGCAACGTGGTCATTCCAACTAACAATTTCATTACGTGATTTTATTTTGAGTTGTCTTTCTCAACTCATCAGATTTTGGAATGGTAAAAAAACTTTCCGAGCAACAAATTTGCGATTTTTTTACTACCTAATTAAGCACACAAAACTTCACCGGCCAATTTCAAATTCCACCAGGTGTTACAACGACTTCTCTGTTCACCTCCCACTAACGTTATAGGTTCGCCCATTCTATAAAATCGGGGATGGAAGAGGAATAACGAACAACAAATAAAAAATATTTTAGCGTTGGAACATTCGGAATAAAGAATTTTTTACGATTTCCGTTAAAGAATAACGAATAAGGAAACTTGAGTATCGAACAAATTTCAATAAGGAATAATAATTAACTCGCAAAAAAATGGAAGGAATAATGAAAAGGTGAGATCCAATTATTCCCCTTCCACCCCCGATATAAAACCAGCCCTTTGCAACTGTCCTTCATGAATTTCCCTGTTAAAAAGATATACTTTAAAGCCTACTGGCGCTGTTATTTGTTTCACTTGAATCGTTAGGCATGTGCGCAAACTAGAAACTCTACGTGAACTTGTCTCGTAAAAAGAGACAGCAAAACAAAGCGTTACAGAAAACGGAGAAAAAGAATATCTTATCGTATTTTTAGGAAATTTTCTGAACTCACCAAGATGCTGAAGTGGTGAAAAACTTTGCTGGCAACAAATTGATCGGAGTTGTTGTACTTGTCAGAAGGAAGGTGTTCACACAGTAGTTTATCGTTGCTGTCCTGAAAGGCTGCCAGGTTAAATGAAAAGCATGGAAGAGTAACCAAACACGACAACGCGCACTGGATACTTTGTTCAACGAGCCTTTTACGAACAGGGGTGATATTTAGGTACACGAATTTGTCCTGAATGAAGTTTGCATAACGGACACCTGGAGTCGGTTTTCCGCCACTGACGTCCATGAGCGCTAGAGTCTCTGAAAAATAGATATAAACTATTAGAAAGAGAGTAGAAAAATAGCCTTGAAAATTCAACAGAATTGGTCACGATCGGATAGAGGGAAAGGAAAGGAGAAATTTATCATAATACTTTTAGCACCTGTAACAAGAGCATATAAAAGGAGAATTGCCAGAGGGAGGCGAAAGGCTTTCAGAAATATTTTGAGGCCAACGGCATCCATTTTCTTGGCTTTTAGCACTTTAAAACAGCTTTCTTGATAAGCCTGAGCTCATATCATAGTCATCAGTCTGAATCGATCGAGAAATGAGACCACGACTGGCTTAAGAGACGTGCTCGCGATATTAATTTGAGAATGCAAGTTGTTGACAACTGGTTGTCATCCGTTTTTGAAGTAATTATTTTTTATCTTGAGTCATTTGCAAACATTAAGACATCGAGAGCTCCGCAAGGCGCCGCACTAGTTTGCTGAAGAGATTGGTAGACGACAACAGAAACAAATCGTTTGGGATAAATGGCCACAAATGTGACGAGTTTAATTGAAACTAATGTTACAAACAGAGATTAAAATCTCTTCAGGAAAGGTGGGGTTAAAAATTTCGGCCCCAGTAAAAAACTACATAAGTAATATATTGTCAGTCTGCGGGTCGGAGACTGGGGAGGTGGAGGGAAAAAGAACAATACAACTGAAGGCTAAAAGGCAGAGAAGTTCTTCTTGCGATGATGGCAATAGTAGAAAGGGGCCGCGTGTACGAGATAACCGACCTTTTGTACTTAACTTTAACACGCGCCCATTTTTCATTGGACAGGAGACTTCCATAGTTGCCAGATTAGAGCACAACCCGCAAACTGATAAGACAACCGGCGGAAATGCCTCGCGATAAAATAACATTATGCTTTCGGTCAACGGCATAATGTTTGTTTATTACGTGGAAGAACGTTAGAGGCCCACCTTCAACTGACAGGCTTTTCGACCGTTGTTTTTGTTACGGAAATTCGCATTGCTTATTGTAGCAATTTGATTGGATGAATTTCAGCTTTGGTGGGATTTTCGTATACGAAAATTGTTCAATGGCACGCAATGCGTGTCGGCTGAAGGTGGGTCTATAACTTTCATTTAACAAGTCACTTCCAATAACTAGTTTACCTAAATGGTAGAAATGCTGCCGAAGGGAAGGGAGATGTTCAATTATTCTTGTGGTAATTAAACGACGGTTCGTGCGTGGAATTGAAGGGAGATATTCAGAGGTGCTGAGCAGGGACGGTACAAAGCGTGAACCCTCAAACTGGATCCCCAACTGGATCTCCTTCTGGATCCCACTCCAGAGAAGAAAGGAAACAATAGGTGGTTTTCACAGTGACGTCATCACATTCTAAAATCAAAATCGTAAGGTCTTCTGAATTTGTATGTAAAGGAGGTTGAAGATGACCTAGAAATAAACCTTTTTTCAGGTTTCCTGTTCCGTGATGTCTTTCGTTTCGAAAAGACAGCATTTGTCGCTTTGCGTGACACCATGATACAAAGCTATTTGGTAAAAAAAATACTGTCTACCCCAGTGTTCTCAGCAGTTTGGGAGTTTCAATTATTGAGGATGTGTTCATACACATGTATTTTATTTCATGAGCGAAAAGTAAGCGCTTTCATCGCAAAGTGAACTCCAAGTGTTTTCCGTTGATTATAGGCCGCCATATTGTAGGACCATGTGGAGTCTCCATGCAAAACTCATTAAGGTCGCACGAAACGCTTCGACCAGTAACTCAGAAAGTATGTACCTCACAGGCCTGAGAATCAGAGAGGTGGTTAAGAGATTTGTTTCCTACAACACCCCAAGTTCTTGGCTTTTTTCGAATTTATTTTTTGGTTGCGTGACAGTGAAACTATCTATAGTTTGAGGATATGAGGCAGAGCAGGCTCTAATGATCATTCCGCGAATCTTAATTCCTCCATTCGCGGCTGAATACAATTCCTTGCACCTTTGACAACAATCTCTTGCGTTTCGGAGAAAAATGTGTTCTTCTCCCTATTAGAGAGCTGCCACGTCCGTTCGCTTCAGGCTCACTCACTGTGTCAGCAATAATATTATCCCTGGTGCTAATTTAAGGCATAAACACGAGAATTAAAGTGTCTAATGAAACACGTCAATAAATGGCGAACTAATGATCGGGTTAAACTGGGTCAAAGCAGTTTCAACGCTTCCAAGTGATGCCCTTATTAGAAGGATCGGCACCACAACGTTGTATCATGCAACATTGTGGTACCAAATGAAACACGAATTATTTCTGAACAAGCTACAGTCATTATTGTGACGTGATATGTCACCATGGCAACGGGCAAGCCCTGTAAAAGCACCTTTTATTTTGTCTTTAATTGCTAATATCTCAAAAACGAACTCGGTGACCCCCATTTTTATTTCTGAAAAGTAATCAGAAGGGCAAGATGAAACTTTCTGCAAAGTTTAAAAATTCTGTCTAACGGATTCAGGGCCACCTTAAATTCTATGATCTTTCTAAGGTGGCTCTGAATCTGCTAAACAGAATTTTGCCGAAAGCTCCATCGTGGCCTTCTAATCACTTTTTAGCAACAAAAAAGGGGGTTTATCGGGTTCGTTTTTGAGATATAAGCAACTAAATCCAAAATATAGGGTGATTTTGCTGGGCTTTCCCGTTGCCAAGGTCACATGTTGATCACATGTTGTTTGGAAATAATCAGTGTATCATATGGTACCATAACATCGCTGTTACGTGATACACTGTTGTAGCGTCATTCGATAGAAAGAGAGTGTCTTTTAAGTTTTGAAGCCCTTTCGAGCCTCCTTAATTTGCTCTCGGGGATAGCCAGGAGCCCATTACCCGGAGCCTCCATCTTCCATGTTATCCCTCCGAGTCAACCCTTTCCCGTATCTTTCTATTTTTAGAAGCACCTCGCAGGGGGGCTTTACTGGGTGTTTTCACAATAGCCAATCATAAAAGACCTATGGTCAGCCATTTAATACGTCACATACGTATGTGGCGTATGTGAACCACTTCACGTATGTTCTCAGTCACATACGTCACATACGTCACATACGTCAAGATGTAGTAGTTCTAAAAATAGAAAGATACGGGACAGGGTTGACTCAAGGGTACAATACAGATGGAAGCTCCGGGTAATGGGCTCGTAGGATAGCTTATATGTTTAAAAGAAGAAGGACCTTTGGTAACGTTCTTACAAAAACAAACACTTTGTAGCGAGTTAAAGTTTGCGCTGGAAGCTCCTCAGTTCTTTGCAATATATAAATGGCATTTTGTTTCTCACATGTTTTGTAAGTCTCTTACATATAAGAAAGTTGCTTTTAAGCAGCAAGTGATAAAATTTGGAGCGCCTTTATTCTGCTTTGTGGTCAATGCGAGGTGATTGACATGATATTTTCGTAATTTTTAAGAACAAATAATTTTCATGTTCAAATATTCGTAAATCAAATACTTGATTCCGTGTTTTGTACATGTACCGATACTACCTGGCTGTTTCTGAAATTAAAGATTTTAATTTT
>NC_090884.1:27074756-27077256 GCF_036669925.1 Montipora capricornis
AATGTCATCGGCCGGTTGAAGAGCAAATTGCTGCAGATGTGAAGAATTTATGAGGTCATCCCACGTGGCAAAATTGAGATTTTCCTTGGTAAACCATGCAACATTATCATTAACAGCATTGAACTTGAAAGAATGCACTTCTTGACCGTCCTTGTACAGCGCAACACGTACCTGCAATTGATAGCAAGAACACCCAGTGAGTAAAAGCTGTTGGGGGTTTTCAATTGGATGGCGGGGAACCAACACCAAAGGCAATATACACAGACACAGACAATGAAATGATTCAGTTATAATCAAAATTGATATGTTATAGTCAATAAACGCTTACTTTAGAACGTCGCGGTTTTGTTTAAATGCACAACGTTTAAGGATGGATTGGATTAGATGTTTTACTACGAATTTAGACCATATGCTAGGTTACGAGATGCTTGCCATGTTTCGATAGTTAAAGCGACAGTTCTCCCATCACAAAACTTTCAGGATTATTTTTCGAACCCGCGAACGCGTCATGAGTGTCATGCAGGTACGCTGCATTGACCGATAGCCTTTTCGGGTCAGGGATCAGTACAATAGAACTTCTTTCAATACCCTCATACAGGAAAACGAGATGTCTATGTTTTCCTACCTGCTTAGGATTAAACGTGTTCCAGTTTTGAGAAAGTACCAGACGGTTTTTATAGTGTCCAGGAAAAGTTGAAGATGTATCCAGGGCGGCCGTCACATTCTCAGAATGTGTGTCTGGTGATTTCCACATCTCCGCAACGTACAAAGGCGTTGCCTTTGCGACAACTTTAAATACCATCGTCCAACCTGCAATTATTAGTAAAAAAAAGTTATCCATATCAATGGAAAACAAAACACAAAAATAACGCATACAAGTGCTTTACTAGTTAACTAAAGATTTTTGGTTGCTAAATCTCCTCACACTTTGCAACTCCCCCACGAAATTTTGCATTTATGTACCGATTATTTTCCCGAACAACAAGTTCAGTAGTGTTCCCATAATTGGGTCTATTTCTGAGAATAGATCACTTTTTGACACACTTTTTTTCTTTTCCACACTTCATTGCAAAGCAGTTTGCAATGTTAACCGCGGGAAAGATGCACCAGTGAATGTGGCTACAATAGCTGGATCGCCCGGCAAACAGCTGCTAATATCTTTGTCAACTTCACGTAACTTTAATATGCACCTCGATCAAACCGAATGTAAGGGCCCAAAGACAAGCTATTAGTCTAAGTTTGCTAATAGGAATTTTAATTAGCTTCTGTGAAACGTGTTTAGGTTAGTTGCATTTAAATCATTACAATAGGAATTTGAATTTTCCATGGGTCGATAGAAAGACCAGACGGGATCTTCGTTGCGCAGGGTTGATCAATATTTTACCCATAGAAAACGAGAATAAAAGAAATCGAGTACCTCCTCCATCGCTTGTCTGATCACAGTAAACAGGAAGATGTCCGAAACTGTCGTTCAGTCGAATATCATAGGTTCCTGTAACGCTTGGAGCTTTGGAGCAGCCAGTGACTGGAAAGGATAAATATCTAAAATTGGATCAAGATTTCTTTGCAAATTAACAGAAAAACTCTGCTTTATCAGGGCATTCTTTGCAAAGTAACCACATTTTTCCTGGCATAATTGAAGTAGTATCACCATCAGCTGGCGGTACAATTCATGGTCGTTCTTTCCTAGAGGCTTGACACATCAAAGCCGTCCCCCGTCCTGTTGAACGATAGTTCATAGGATGATGGTGGCTTTTTACCTGACGCCTTTTTTATCTTATTAAAGTGAAATTTAATGACTGCACCCTTCTCCCTTTTTATGTAAATTGGTGAGCATCTAGCCAGGAGTGTCGAAACGTTGCATGAACCTTTGCAGTTGAAGATGTTTTAGTTACATTCAAAGCGGAGCTCCTCGTGTGGAAGGCACACTCGGAGTCAGAGTACCAAGGTTAAGAAAATATGATAACCCTTGTTTATGACGTCATCGTACGACAGTCCGTCCGTCCGTACGTTCAACTTTTCATGTTAGTCAATACGCAAAATATTGCACTAATGGAATCCACGCTTTTTTGGCGGGAAGTTGCATGGCCAGCGTTCTGCATTTGACACTGCATTTTAGTAACAAAAGGAAAAAGTTTAAAGACAACCCGAAAAACAAGCTAAGGCCATCCCCTTTATTTTTTCGTTTAGCGTCGAATGCGTTTCCTGATATTGGGTCGGTCGGTTGGATTAAAAAAAAAAAACCTATAAAAAAAATTATCACAAGTAGTCTTGGAATCGGAGGCCGGCTACGCCTGCATCTTTGCTGCGGAGCCTGAAAAACAACAAGACGTAAATCGTCCCCAAATCAATATGGCGGAAAAGTTGGTTGATGTTATTGTAAAATTAAGACAACATGGGATAAAGGATCAACCACCGAAACTCCTATGAGCCATAAGAATGGTTTAACTACGTTGGTTTTTTTGGAAAATGGCAAAAATTTGTGTCGGTCGGACGACTA
>NC_090884.1:27084756-27092256 GCF_036669925.1 Montipora capricornis
TGTTCCTTGGAATCCTGTTCCTTTTTTGGGAACATTTCAAGGCAAAAGGATTCTCTTTTTTCTCGTATTTTTCATCTTTCAGCTTTTTCATAAATATTTCAAGTTCTACTTCAGTTTATAGTTCTTTCTCGCATCATGTACTGGGTCAGATAATAATGATATGGTTTTGTATAATATTCATGCTGATTTCAAAACCCAAGCAGCTGTATGCAGTTGAACAACATTAACAATAATAATAATTCCGATCCCGGTCACATTTCTAGATCTAGTATAGGTGTCCTTTACCTCAAAGGAAGGAGGTCTTGTAAGAGGAAAAGAAAAGGTTATTGTCTAAACAAAGAAGTCATTTGACAATCATTTGTATGATCTCTTTCAAGTCCAGTACCAAAACGAAGGCATTTATTTGCATGGTTTTATTGCATCATCACCTTAATTACATGACCTGGTTCCTGTAATCCCCGGTTGACATAAGTCTGATGGGCGTGTCTTCACGCTTATGTGCTAACGTTAAATGTCTTTTAAATTATAACTTTTTTGTCTTTTTTTTTTCTTTGTTTGTGTAACTCATTCCTTTTTTTGGCTACTTTTAAGAAGTAAAATTCCCCGCCTATTTTCGCAAAGTGCCTCGATACGCAACTTAGTAGTGAGGGAAAAGCCCTGGAAATGAGGTTGTCCAATACGGTGAAAAAATTGGCTTCGATGTTAGATCCGATTTCTTTGCGGCTATACTCAGCCTAAAATCGAACCAAAAGGATAACATAGACGAGAAAGCTTCATGAAAAAAAAAACACATATAAAAACGTGGACAATAGCCCTAATTGGGCTTGCAAAACTTTATTGAAGGTACCATCCTGATATAACACCAAATTCTCATGACCAGCCAACGAAGAAATCTATGAAAGTAGTTAGGAGAATGAACTTTTAGATCATGGCAGTCAAAGGATTTTTACATTTTAGTTCACGGTTTCTTTGCTTTCCCCTGTAAAACAACGATCAACGCTGTAGTTTATGGAAAATGTCAGCACATGGGAACATAAGAATACATTTGTTCATGTTTTGTTCATGGTTTGCACTGACGAGATATAATCGTTTCAGTCTGTTGTAAAGAGACAGCTTCAATTGATATTTTTCACGTTATGTCATTGGAATGTCCGGGATCTCGGTTCCAAAAAGCGATATTTCCCGAATCTCGCATTTGCAAAATTCCTCAATCCCTTACCCCGTTCATATCCACAATATCGACTCTTGTTCTCTATCTTCCCCAAATCCCGAATCCCTGCTCCTAAATAGGTCAAATCTGGGAACCCGAAAAAACTATTAGGGTCCCTTTATTGTCAGTTAAATTACCTCTGTTCCTACATAGATAAACCCGGTACTCGCTTTTAGGTCATCGGGGTGTTGTTTGTGGTCAGAATCACTTAGTTGACAGACGAAATTTCCAAAGTTGAAAGAGAGACAGTTCTCGTCAAGGTAACATGCAATACGGCAGGTGTCCTGTCCGTCAAGGCTTATATTTTTGATACCATGATTCATCAGAGCTTGACCTTGAATTGCTGGAATATACTCCAGTCTCCTGCAAGCCTCTGCAAGATGAAAAGGTAACTCATTAAATGACACACTTCAGTTAATTAACCAAAGTAACTGTGGCGAAAACAAAACTAATCAATATAATAATTAACTAAAGAAATCACGAAGGAAGACGAAGTGGAACACAAAACGCAGGGAAA
Organism: Montipora capricornis; assembly: GCF_036669925.1. Taxonomy (NCBI): domain Eukaryota; kingdom Metazoa; phylum Cnidaria; class Anthozoa; order Scleractinia; family Acroporidae; genus Montipora; species Montipora capricornis. Next base: position 27,086,484 of record NC_090884.1, read on the forward strand.
TTGAGTCACGCAAAAGTCGTTGATAAAGCGTTTATTCGTATTAAACATCGTCCAGCCTGCGTCGCTGGCGGGATATTTTATCGTATACTCGCGAGTGGGCGGTTTGCGACTCGAAAATCCATCCCAGCCAAGATTTTTTCACGCAAAGCTAAGGCCACATCATTTGCGAACCTCCGTGAATGTTTCATCGTCAAAAAAGCCCACGCACTTGGCTGGAAATGAGCATTTTCTGCTTCGATTTCCACGATAGCTGATGAATTTAACGGCAACTGATCACCAACGAGGACACGGAGCTTGGGTCCGAGGTCAAATTAACTCCACCCGATGGAGGTACAGTCATTACAACACTTACCCCATCCCCGCAGCGGCTTCTCGTAACCATGGAGCTGTTACGAGAAGCCGTTGTGGGGATGGGGTAAGTGTTGTAATGACTGTACTTCCATCGGATGGAGTTAATTTGACCTCGGACCCAAGCTCCGTGTCCTCGTCGGTGATCAGTTGCAGTTAAATTCATCAGCTATGATCAAAAATAAGACACAAACAGCAGTGATAAACATATTGAACTTGTTCATTTTGACTATGACTTGACGTTTCGTATGTGCTCTACATACATATTCAAAAGTAACCGTTGAAATTTAAAACAGCTATTTATATCAACAAAGCAGATGAGGGGACTAGAACCTAGATTAAGCAAATACTTAACAGTAAAATATATAATAATAATAATAATAATTATTATTATATTAATAAAAACAGAAAAGATTAATAAAGCATCAGCTTTTCACTTCCGGGGTTGACTATTCCCATCGGGCCTTGACTGAAACTGAGAAGTGTTAAATGCTCCTTTGAATTGCTTCATCGTGATTTAATTAAGCTCGATCTTCCGTTAACCGATGAAAACCATGATCAACTCAAAAGTAAATGAAAGAATATATCTTATAGCTACAATTACTCATATGACTTTTCTAAGCAAAAGAACATTCTAAGCAAAGACGAATGGAAAGCCTTAACTGATTTACGCAATGATGACAGCATTATCATCACGAAACCGGACAAAGGAAATGGCGTTGTAATAATTAGCAGACTTGATTATCTTAACAAAATGAAACACTTGATTTCTGACACCACCAAATTTGAAGAGCTACAACACAATCCTACTAAATCCAGGGAAGAAAGCCTGTCAACTTATCTTCGGAAACTGAGAAAGGATAGAATTATTGATGATGCAACTTTTTACAAAGTCTTACCGAGTGGATCTTCTCCTGGCGTTTTATATGGCCTTCCTAAAGTTCATAAGACTGGTTGTCCTTTCCGCCCTATTGTTTCATCGGTTAACACCTATAACTACAATCTTGCTTCTTACCTTGTTTCTATACTTCAGCCAATCTCGACCAACCATTACACTGTCAAAGACTCTTTCAGCTTCGCGGATTGGGCTAAAAAGTACAAGCATAAGAATGGAATAATGTGCTCTTTGGATGTCTCCTCCCTATTTACAAATGTGCCACTCGAGGAAACACTAAACATTTGTCTAGACAAATTGTATTCTCTTGCTGATCCTCCGGCTTTACCCAGGGTTGTTTTACGCAAGCTATTGGAATTTGCCACCAAGAAGAGCCACTTTCTTTTTGATGGTAAATACTACGACCAAATCGATGGTGTTGCCATGGGTTCACCATTGGGCCCTGTCTTAGCCAACATTTTTATGTGTGCCTTTGAAGAAAAGTGGTTGCTGAACGCCAAAGTTAGTCCTTTATTTTGGAATCGTTACGTTGATGACACATTCACCATGTTCCACAACAAAGACAGTGCAAATGACTTTTGCACTATTTGAACGGCTGTCATCGCAATATTAAATTTACCATTGAATTTGAACATAACAATGCAATTCCGTTTTTGGACATTCTTGTCACACGTAATCAAAACAACGCTTTCACGACATCCATCTACCGAAAGAAAACTTTCACAGGTCTCTACACGAAATGGGATTCCTTCACTCCACGAAAGTACAAAATAAACCTCATCCGCTCCCTCACTTATCGTTACTACCGTCTTTGTTCAATGATCTGGCTCCTTGCTACAATCTGCCCTCAATGATCTTCGAAAACTCTTTCTTCAGAACGGCTACCCACAAGGCATAATCAACTATCATATCAACGATGTTTTGAACAAAAACAGACAACATCAGCATAGCAATCCAGTGTCTACAGTTCCTAAGAAAGATATTGTTATCCTACTTCCCTACTTAGGTTTGCAAAGCAACCAAGTCGCTAAACGCCTGAAATCTTGTGTGTACAAATTCTACTCTTGTGTTAACCTTAAGATTGTGTTTCAGAGCACTCGATGTATAAAATCTTTCTTTCCTTACAAGGACCGTATTAATCGTTCACAACAATCCAGAGTTATTTACAGAGCAAATTGTTGGGATTTTAATGGTTTTTACATCGGTAAAACTAAACGGCGGCTTCACGATAGAAAAACCGAACATTTTAAGGCCCTAGCTAAAAATGACAATACTTCAGCCATTGCTGACCACGTCAAGCCAACTGGACATACCTTCAAGTGGGATCATTTTGATATTTTAGCGAAGGGCAAAACTGACTATCATTGTAAAATAAAAGAGACCTTCTTTATTCAAGAACTTGAGCCAGCTTTCAACGTCAACGTCGGAAGTGAAAAGCTGATTTCTGTTTTTATTAATATTATAATTATTATTATTATTATATATTTTACTGTTAAGTGTTTGCTTAATCTAGGTTCCAGTCCCCTCATCCGCTTTGTTATATATAAATAGCTGTTTTAAATTTCAACGGTTACTTTTGAAAATGTATGTAGAGCACATACGAAACGTCAAGTCATAGTCAAAATGAACAAGTTCAATATGTTTATCACTGCTGTTTGTGTCTTATTTTTGATCAAACTACGATGGCCCAAGAACAAAAGTATTTACGAAACAGTTTTTATCATCAGCTATCGTGGAAATCGAAGCAGAAAATGCTCATTTCCAGCCAAGTGCGTGGGCTTTTTTGACGATGAAACATTCACGGAGTTTCTCAAATGATGTGGCTTTAGCTTTGCGTGAAAAAATCTTGGCTGGGATAGATTTTCGAGTCGCAAACCGCCTCTGAGCTGACAACGGTCGGAATCGTAGTGTGCAGCCTTGACTTCGTCTTAGAACATTGAAAACACTGAAAACACAGAATTCCCGAAACGGTGTAATAAGCTCCAAAAGGCACAAGAATATACCAGAGGTGAGTCATTTTTATTCACTTTATTGAATGAAAGTTAAATTGAGCATTTTTTAGGCTTTATAATCGACGGTATTTGATTTCCCATACAAAGTCTTATAACGCGTTTAAATTCTCAACGGCTGTCAGTAGTGACGCGAGCTTGGGCTGCCTATGGTACGAGCTGCAAGTTTCGAGAAGATGGCGTGGAACTAGCCGACGTCATCTTGTTTGAGCAAGTGCGTGAACGGCCTCTGAAAGTTAACCGCTGACCAGACCTCTTTCGAATCAGTTTGGATGCAGTTCATATTCAATTCAATTACAGAAATCTTTCTCTCAAACACAAAAGCAAATCATCACAATGCTTTTTAATTCTAAAATTTGGCATTTAAAATCTTTGGATTGCTGAAATGTAGATCAAAGTTATTATGGGCATGCAAAATGCTAAATAATTCTAGCAATTCTTTTTACAGAAAAAGTGTGAAAAAAATGCTTGTTTAAACAAATACTTCCAAAAAATGCTAGCATAATCGGAAAGGGCCTAGAAGCTGCCCGCGTAATGCTTAATTTAGGTCCCTAATTAATCCAGCGGGAAGTTAAAGAGCCAACATATATTTTGCGCAAGTGAACCAGCTGGAAAAACAAGTTTATGAAAACAGAAGCGAATCGAGGGTCCCCGTATCATTGCATGATTTATGACCAAAAAAAATGTTTTCTCTTGTTCTGACACAAAATCTTAAAATTAGTCCCAGAGCTCATAACTTTCACTAAACTGATTTCATTTCCTCGCGCTTTTATTTTAATGCGAGGAATAGCTTGAATTCTCAACAACCCAAATTGAAGGGTTTTTTGACTTTTACGAATTAAAAAGTATTTTAGTCGTTAATGGCAGGATATCGTTTACAATGCGGCAGTTTTGAAACTTTTCAGTTTGAACAAATAAAAGGCATTGAAATTTTAAATTCAGTTCGGATTTTTCTTCCCTCAAAATTTCACAAATACATATTAAACGTAGAAATGTTAAATATCTTATTCTCGGAGAAAATACTTTTTAAAAGTATTAAATTTCATTTTTTTCATCACCAGATTCAGGAGGCAAATGCCAGCAATTAAAGAAACAATACCTGCTTTTCCATTTGTGTTTGTGTACAATAAGAGAATAACCCACAAATAAAGCGCAATAGCCTGAGTTCCGAGGAAGATTTGACTCCTCAATATTCGCTTTTGAAGATTCATCAGCAACGACTGTTTCCGCAGAAAGATGAGATTCAGCGATACTCAGTTCACGCAATCCATATTAAGTCGTGTGGAGGAGCATGTCAAAATGTCGCTGAAAGTGATGTGAGATCATTAATAATTGAAATCCAAATTGTTGCCTTGTTTGTCAGGGTAATACCATGTAAAATTTGCATTTCAACATTTTTCATACTATTATTTTGGCGAGAATCCACAGTGAACATAAAATCTAAACTGTCCCAATCCGGGTCTGGCCGATGGCCCCTTCGTGTTTTGCTAAACTTCAAATTTATTTAAGATTTTAAGCCCTTTTATTTTCCCTGTTTCCAAATCTAAAAATAATGCAGTTTGTTTACTAAACATCAGAAATATTGTGGTCGAGAAACATGGCGGATGTGTGGAAATGGAATGAAACTTTCTCAAGAATATTATGAATGGCCTCTCTTACACTTCTTCCTGTCAGCGCAAACGAGAGGACAAAGGAGCAGCAGCCTTGCGGGGGTAGGCATATTTCACTGACCTCTAATCCATGGACTTTCCCGGTGGACCAGGTGGACTACTAAAAATGGACAACATTAATACATAGAGAAATCCTTTTGTCACAAGTACACACCTTGAACATTTGCTTCAACATCCGCTCAATTTTGGACAACAGTGACGTTGAAATCGTTACCCCCTCTCCTCTTTCAACCGTGTTGATAACCTGCAAGCAGGGGTACTTTTCCTTAGACATGATGCGAAAAGGTACTTTTTAGCGCCCTGTCTCAAGAAAGTACGCCTGATCGCAGGTTACCGTGTTGAAACAAGTTGAATCGATGTTGAACGAGTTAAAAAGCGTTTGAACTTTGCTATAACAATCATTCTACATTTCTTTTGTTTTCTCGAATATTGAATTAAGTTGAAGCCGTTTGCCCTTCTCTTTCAACATTGTTGAGCATGCGCCGTGCGCACTAATCAGTGTCTCAATGACGAAGAAGGAAGACAAGGCGGTGAACGTGGACTTAATTTACTGTCCGCCATGTTTTTGGATTGATTGAAATCTGGAATCCAGAATGCGGAAATCTTTCAAATACTCACCTGTTATAGTGTTCCTTTTTCATTTGCCGAAAATCATTTCGCATTTACCATAATTATTTTATCTTTTACTTTACAGGATATTGAACAGAATTTCTAAGAAGTCTTGGCTGATCAAGGCATTAAGGAACCCCTGCTATTCAAACGTGACTCCAGCTGTTATATAAGTAATTATAGAAAATAAGTTGTCAAAACAGTACAGAACTTTGAATAGTTCCATTCTTCAGCTACATTTA
>NC_090884.1:27097256-27139756 GCF_036669925.1 Montipora capricornis
CTTTTTCTGATTAGTAAAAGTTAAATAAATAAATAAATTAGAATGAAAGGAAAAGAAAGGAACTTTATTTAAGTGTCTAATCTTCTAGCGCCGTAGAGCACTAATCGGGGACACTATAAACTGAAATTAACAAGTTAACGCAAATCAAATCAAATTTTGGTTTTTGAGGAGAGGGGAAAACGGAGTACCCGGAGAAAACCTCTCAGTGCAGAGTAGAGAACCAACAAATTAAACTCAACCCACATATGACGCCGAGTCTGGGAATCGAACCCGGGCCACATTGGTGGGAGGCGAGTGCTCTCACCACTGCGCCATCCCTGTCAGTTGTATTAGGTTCGTATTATGAAGCTAATGTAAGAGGAGCTTCAGAGGTGGCTTGAGAAAATCGGAAATACCGATACATTGCCAACCTCGACGCGCCTTGCCACACCTAAACCAAACTGAAAAAAAAAAAAAAACATTCACCGGAAGACAAGAAAACACTTCACGGTCTAATCGAATTAGCGTTACAAGATAGGGGCACCCAACGTCAATTTTCGGAAAATGTCTGTTCGGAAGACGATTTGAGATCTAGAATTTTCGGAACATTTGTTCTAAAATTTCTTGCTTGCCTGCCTGTGCTAGGATTTTTTTACCCTAAAAAGGTTACCTAGAATTTTTGGAAGCCTTTTTTGTTGCTGAAATTTCGAAAAGGTAAGTTCTGATCCCTATAATTTTCAGATCACTAGACTTTCAGCCTTAGGAAATTTTTTCAGGAGATAAAAATATGCCTATATCTACCATTTAAATACCAAAATACGTTTAACAATGCTATGTTTAAGTGATTTTTGAACTATATTCTCCTTAGTCTCTCCTTGAATGCTCCTGGGCAGTTGACCTGCAAAAGTTAGAAGTCAACACGTGCCCTGCATCGTTGCAGCCGTGCGCCGCGTTCTCTTCCTGAGAATGTGGCAAGCGGAAGGAGCGATGAGGGGTGCCCGTATTCGTGGGATACAGCTGATGACACAAGTTTACGACTCACCTAAAGATACCGTGGCTTATTTTTCAAAGTTGATTAAGCGCTTTTTTCTGTTTAATTTACGGCATACGTTAAGCAGTTTTTATGAAGTATAGTTACTGATAAATGAACAAGAATTTCTCGGCTATTAATCTCTTATCTCGAAGTGTCGAAGCAGCCAGTTTCTTTTAGTCAAAACAGTTGTTTTTATGGGTTCAGTTGCAAAAAAACGATACACTCTTCCCTGATCTGTGTAACTGAGCCGGTAGTGCTATTCCGATATTTATTTGACCTCTGACATGTATATAGCCGACAAATTGAGCACAAACGCCCGCTTGAACTTGAAAAAATATTTCACCTAAATCACTCTAACCAAAGGGTCGTAACGTTGAAGATTAAAGCGTTATTCTCTGGCAGCACTTAACAATCTGTCGAATATTGCGAAGAAATACTGTGCCTGGCGAGTCTGTTGGCTACCCGTTTATGCAACAAAGCATCGTGTTACAACTTCTTGGGTGGAATCTGTTCGTCACAACCACAAATGACAAGAATTTAATGTTTAACGGATCAAATCACTGAAAGCTGTTTTGCGTTGTGATGTGAAGCGATGGCCATTTTGTCGAAGTGTGCGAAGAGCCTTATAATGCGTTCAGAGCCTTCCATCTTCGTGGTATGATTTTCTCCTTGACATTTTACAGGAAATCCCTCTGACAGCTTTCGGAACAAAAATTCCACAACTTTCGCAAAATTCCGCGGGGCATCTCCGCGTATGAATCACAATCCTGACTTCGTTTCCGCGCATTGGTTTGTACGAACATGAGAGAATCATCGAGGAAGACCCTGCATTGGCCAAGGTAAGGACGGCGTGGTTCGTCATACAAGAATTTCAGAACTTGAACGCATTGGTTCAAGACAGGGCCGTGAACTTTAAAATTTATCATTGTATCTTTTCGGCGGGTATATAGTAATCGGTGTTGAGAGCAGTGTTCTGTATTCTAACACTAACCGCTTTTGATCATTTTTTTGTCATCAGAGTCCTTTATGGGGGCATCTTTACAATTCTCTTTGTTAATGCTTCAAACGCAAGACAACAAGAGGTAAACTGAAGTTGATTCGTTTCTCCTTCTATAGCCTTATTGTTATTCCAGTTACTTGCCATCGTGATTCGAGAACATACCATGTGGCTATTAGCGAATATCTCTGATACACAGATATGTCTGGCTTAAGCAATTTTGTGACAGGTCGAACTGAAGACTGAATATTTGTATCGCATATCTGAACAAAGAACTGAAACCTCGAGATCACTGATTTGCTCCGAGCTATCGAGGAAGGAAACGACTTGATAATAACTGCCAACTCCACGATGGCATCCTCTCAATAAATAGTTCGTTGCAAAGGAGATACTAAAAAAGCACAACAGACACAATAGCCTAGATTTAACCCGCCAAAGCTTGAAGTTTTTTTACTGACACGAAATGTATGTAGATGTTATCTTTGTTTTCCTTGTAGAAATAAACTGATATATAGGAGATGTTTGTGTTGTAATTACAATCAGCTCCAGTGATAAATCGATGACACATTGTTTTCGAACCAGTTTTATAAGTCTAAAGGTTTTTTTTTTTAAGAAATACCAACAAAAATTTATAAATGCTTGCTCTTATTTTTGGCTTTTTATGTCTGAGAAAGTCACTTTTATTATATAAGAACATCGAAAAGTAAGGGGATATCCTAAGCGAAAGGGGCATCAGTTTCGTTTTGCACGTACGACTTATCTGTCGTTGCGAAAGGATTTACATTTGCCGAGAGAAAAGTATACTGACTAAATTTGTCTGCAAGCTGATGTGCCGTTGTAACTCGGCCTTAGTGCCTTGTTAAGTTGTTGGGCCAGAAATACTCAATGTCACGGACTTTTTTCCCACATAAACCACTTCATTGAAGAGACCTGTGACATAGATCAGTTTGATCGGAATGGCTCTGTACCTGGGACGGACAAATCCCTTGACAATGCCCACGGCAGCGATTATCCGTAAACTCACGCAATGAGATTGGTCGTTGTGGAACTTATCACTGAGCGGTAGGCATTAACGTTCGTTTTAGCGCTCGTTCTGTAGAAGTCAGTTCTGTTGCACGTTCTCCGCAGTTGATGATTTAACGCCGGATTCTTTTGCCATTTTCCTCCGGAATAACTGAAAACTTTGAAGGTTTTTTTAATGTCTTTCCTAAATACCTATTACATGGTTGTTGTATTTTCTCGGAGTAACGAAAAGAAAAAGAAAACAAAAACGTGTGTAATTTCAATTTTAGCTGCTAGCTTTAAAGTTGCAAAATAGAGGTTACAGCAAAAGATGTTTACTTCTCAGACTGAAAACTACGCTGTGCCGTAAAATGGGAAGAACTGCCCAGCCATTTTTGTCATTTCTCTGTCGTGAATACGCTGGGTTATTAATCAACTGATTGATGAGACGGTAAATGATCATGATTATTCAAACACAAAGAGACTATAATGATTATTTAGCAAAGTATTTTTCTGTAAGAAAGGATTGTTAGGATGCCATGCTGTATTTTGTGTAGTGATTAGAAGATAGTCAGTTTTTGAACTATTAGCAATTTTCTGTGAGGTAAGGAAGACATTTTTCTCAGTCTTGCATTGTAACCTTAAACCTACAGACAGCGATCTTTTGCCACAATATTAAAATGTCTTTAAAGTCGCGTAACATAAATTTGAAATTTGTTTTGTCGGCTTCTTCTGCGTGATGAAGTTCTTCGCCGGGAGAACTGAATCGATACGAAATGGGACGTCTGTGCATTTTCTTGCCTTTACGGGTATTGTTCACGTAATGTGAGTTTTACAACAGCCTGTGCAAAGGAATTCGAATGGATAACGATAACACAGCACAACGCATGACAATACTATTTTAAGATCTTATTTAATTTGCATGCAAAAAAAATATATATATAAGCAAATCTACTGAGTGTGAATCTGTTGGAATTTAAGAGGTTCGCGTGTAAAAAACATCTATAATCTGTTCGAGAATGAGCTGCAGAGCCCACTAATTATAACTAACCCTAACTCTTGAAAATTAAAAAATATCCTATTGCTTTGTTTACATTCCCAAACCGTTGTGAATATTTCGTTTAATTCACTTTCCATGGTGCCAAAAATAAATAATTGAAAAACAAATAAATAACTCCTTAAAGTAGTGCTAAGATGTTTTTTTTTCTGAAAATTATGGAACTCGGTCCTACAGGCGTTCACAGTTAGGTAAATATGCCACTGCATGGCGTCTACTGTAGTCCAGAAAATGCATCCAAACAGCTACAATACTTTACTAAGGTTTGGTGAACTGATTGGAATATTTTTCATTTACCTGAAATATGGTTATTCAAATGTGCTAAATATCTTTAGGATTAAATAAATAAAGTTAATTTGCCGCCTGAATTAAGGACTTTCGTGACCTTAACGTTTCGTTTCGAATGCCAACCCAAGAGGGGACTCAGTCTTTTTTGAAGGAACCGGCCCATTCTGGTGATGTGTAAAAAACCTTACTATGACTCCAAAGAGTTTTGAAACAATTTTTACGTGATTATTAACAAACATGGCTTTGTTTTCCTTCTAATTAATGGTCAAGATTATAGTGTTAAAGGCTTAAGTCAACGCCCTTAATAAATGCTAAGCTGCAAACTGAGACCTTCCAGGTCTCAGTTTGCGTCTTGTTTAAATTTGCTTAACTCCTGATCATAAATAGAAAAGTCGATGAACTCTTTGGAGCAACATTTTTGTTGGTACTTTAGTAAACAATTTTCTCGAAATTGACTTAGTTTCTAAACGTAAGAAAAAGTATAAAAATGTATGCACAATAGTGTTAGCAATAGTATCAGCTGTGAGTTTTAAACTCTCAGAGCGACCAAACCCGTCAGTTTGCAAAGAAAATGCAACAATTTGAAGGAACACTTGCATGATAACCCCTCGCATTCTTCTGGAGGAGTATATATCATCCTCGAAGTGTGTTAATTTGAAGGCGTTTCCAAATACCCGGTCTGGCCGGTCAGTTCTGTTAGATAGCAACATGTTATTCCTTTACGGAACAAAATATCGTAGTGTTGGCAAAAAGTGCCACTATCCAGATGAATTGATGTAAAGTTTTAAAATGCGTCGGGCAGGGTTTTTTTTTTTAATGCTACATATAATTTTCGGGCATTCACGGGCATTCACGAAGTTCAGTGGACTGGGGACCTAAGGGCAGCAGAAAGGAAGCCATGCAACACTAATAATAATAATAATAATAATAACCTTTATTTAAAGAGGGTAACACCTATTACTATAAAAGTATTCTCCCTAGTGGCCCTCTTGTAATCTTGCCCTTTTCACGTTTTTTTAAAAAAAAAATTGTTCTACAGTGGTGTTGTACCGTTTCAATCAGTCTATTCTACGGGAAAACGTGTGTGGCATGAAATTGTTTCTGTGGTACGTAAGAGAGAAACACTCTATCACTTTGATTAACACCTTCTCTTATTTTTCCAGACGCCTCATCCCGATTCTTTTTCAACATTACTCAACATTTTGGATGATAATGATGAGATACGAGAGAGACGAGATGCTTTAGAAGGTAATATTTGTTTTAAATCGCTGGTTTTCGGATTCACTTAGGTGTTTAATGAGCCATTTTCGAAATATCAATATTCAGCTTGATTGTGAGACAGAGAGGACAAAAACAGTAGAATTGCAATGGATATGAAATTGAGATATTAGCATATCATCCACTTTCCTTTGTCTTTGTCATCTAAACTTCTCTTTCGAGCAAAAATTTTAATATATCAAAAGTGGCCTATTGACAATCCATGCTTGATCCACGTGAAAGTACTCCGCGAATAATCACACTTGCTCTGTGGTTGGTGTCATTGCCTACCTCTTCTTCGATGTCTACTCTCTGACGCACAAAATGCGGTTTTTAGACTAACTAGAGAAGCATGCCGCGACGTTGTTCCACCCACACACAAAAACGTTCGTAGCGGGTCTTGGTTTCCATCCTGTATTTAGTTTCCATCATGCTTTCGTCAATATCCAGACAAACTGAATGAACACTCAATTGATTTGAACATCAACAGTAAGTTGAGCATTAAGCTTCCTTCGACGAAAAAGAGAACAAGATTATAGGATTATAAGTTTTAACTTCTCTGTTGTACTGTGTTTCAGATTATCTGAGTGATGAAGCAGGAAGTGGCAATGTAAATGGAAAAGGTATGGTCACATGTTATTCTTTTAGGCCCGTTTTCAACGTCGCATTTTACATGTGCCGAATCTAATGCAAATGAGCGAAAATAAGAGATTTTTCTCATTTGCATTAGATTCGGCACATGTAAAATGCGACTTTTAAAACGGGCCTAAATGAAATTTAGCGTTGGAAAGGTACCCTGACTTAATAGTCATTTTAGTTTGAGAAAGAGGAGAAGAAATTTCATCTGACATCAGTAAACACCTCCTTTACTCAGAGTTTTATCAATAATTTGTTTTATAGCCAGTTCCGACCTAAGATGAAATCAAAGTTTAGATTCATAGCGTGAGAAACACGCGCAAATCCAATTAAAGTAATTACAGGAATTAATCTACGTCGAGCAAGGTATGAAAAAAAAAAACCGTTAAGCGAGAAAAGTGAAAGGAGAGGAGCAAGCAACAACGTCTAACAAGTTAGTTTTCTTATAGCAAGGCGTTAAAAAAAAAAGACACCCGAAAAGACGTGTCCAATTTCTAAATTTTTTTTTCGTGAGCTTTTCCGAAACTTGGGAGCTTAAACAACGGAGACGGCTTCAAAGTATAACTTTACACTATCGGAAGTATTTCGCGTTTATTTCATCGCGCGCACGGTGCAAACTATGGGAAAGGTATCCCATGGTTGGTTCGAAGGCTTTCGAAGTTAAGATAGAGACTGAAATACACGAATGATATGACGCGCTCGTCTAATCATTGCATTTCGTTAGTTCACGTCGTTTCTTAGCTGACTTCGCAAACAAAGGCGTGCCTAACGTGCAGCACGCTTTTTTTCTCTAATTAAACTAATAATATAATTGTTTTGGCGCGTTGCCGGTCCCTTTTTGAAGAACCGTTAGGGCCTAGCCAAACAGGAAATGTTTGGCGACCAAACAACATCAAACATAGTTTGGTGACCAAACATGCTGATGTTAAAGTGAGTGACCAAACGGTTAAAACATGTTTGATCTAACTCAGATCAAACTCCACAAGAAAAGAATTATGGGTGACAAATACGTAAACGACACGTGAATACAAGCGGCTGAGCAAGTGTGGTACGCATGGGCGAACCAAATATGTTTAATACAGCTGTCCAAACGAACAGAACTTCGCCCATCAAACACGAGAACAGAATAAATGTTTTAGTTGTTTGATCAAATGTTTGATGGTCTTCAAATTTTATCAAACACGATTAAACAGCACCAAGCAAGGTGGCCAAACGGTAAACGTTTTGGTCGCCAAACATTACCCGTTTGTCCAAGCCCTTATATATAATTACTACTTGAACTATTTCACATCCAAGTCGCGGGATAAGCGTATTCTTTGTAAGCGAGCCGAAAGAAAAATTTAATGATTTGGCTGAAGTCGGCGCATCAACAGTCTTCAGCCGTTTACACGCACCGAACGCAAGGCCAAGCGTTGCACCAACTTTGCGGGAATAAACAGCGTGGTCACATGAATTTACACAGGTTTTTATAAAACTCGCGGGTTGACTTAAACCACATGTATTTAAACCGGCTTGGTCGGTGTTAATTTGGTAGCAGAATTTAACCATTTTCAGGTAAGAACTAATTGTGCATCAGTTAATGGCTGAAGATTCAATAATGTTAGCCCTTTTACTCGTTAATTTACGCTCGCTAATTTTAAACTCATGTTGAGTGAGTTTTCATCGATTTAGCGACCTTAAGGCCCTGCACAGACGAGGCAAGTTGTTATCGACGGCTGTTTACACTCGTCAACTTAATTAAATCGACAACTGTTAATGTTAGGAAATGCGTTTTCACAGACGAAAAGTTTAGTTGTCGTTAACCGGTACGTTTTGCGGGAGCCTCGGAAAATAGCGACAAGAAAAGTAGAACCGCTGACTTTAAAAATCGTTTGCGTCGTTCCAAAATAGACTTAAGTTATCGATAACTTGCTCATACTCGGGAGAAAGGGAGTTGTCGGCCGTTTTGTTATCGACAACTAAAGTATTTTTTCTCTTTTTTGTCAACTACTACTATTTTTTGATAACTAAAACGTTATCGATCCCTAAGAATTTAATTAAACGGATCTGAGACGACGGCTTCGTCTTGATTTTGCTTTTCCGTCATTGGTGATGAAAGTGTAGGGTGCGATTTTTTAGAGTCAAATACAAAGCCAGTGTAGTGAGACCATCAAAACTTTGACGGAATTTGACACTCATTGATAAACCTCCTGAAAGAAACTTGTTCATGTACTACAGGCCCTGACATCATATTGAGCGAGCAGAAGAAATTCGTTCTCCGGACACCAGGCAAGCTCTTAGTGGATGTTGGTTGCACTGTATTCGCCGTGAAAAACACGGAAATAACGGTGGCTTGTAGAGCGAATTCAACGTCTGGTAGCACCAAGATTGAGTGGTTGAAGAATGGGTTCCAAGTGAGCGACAGGTTTATTGGTGATGTTGCAGCTATTTCTGGTTCGTTGCAAATTCGTAAATTGGGTCGTTTCAACGAAGGAAGCTATACGTGCAGAGCTTCCAACGATGAAGGGGAAACAGATGCTTTATTTACAGCTAAAATAGTTGGTGAGTTTAGTAACTTTAAAGGCAGCTACTATGGCTTTCATTTAGTCGTTAATTTACTGAGAATTAACATCAAAACCCCTGGATGAAGAGAGGCCCTTTCCATTCACTGTGAAACTTTGATAATTTATGCAAATAAGCAGACCTTTGGCAACTGAGCTTTAATATCACTAAATGCTATTACTTAGGATAATTAGCAAAACTGTTCCTTTTTGTCATGATTACTTAACGAATGGCCAGGCCATCTCCAGAGTAACCTTTACCAAATATTTAGGCATCACTTTAAACCAAAAGCTCAATTGAAACCCACATTGAGACCTCCTATGTAGCAAAGCCAATGGAACACTGGGCCTTCTAAAAAGAATAGTGGGTGACTGCACTATAGATGTGAAGTCGAAATCCTATGCTACTTTTGTCCGCCCGCAGTTAGAACATACCAGTTTTGCATGGAACCCTTATACTAAACGTAATATTAACAAGATTAAAATGGTCCAACATAGAGTAGCTAGATTTGTCTTACATGGCTATTGTAGATTAAGCCATGTTACTCCTATGATTAATCAACTCGGGTGGGACACCCGAAAACAACGTAGATTGTTGTCTCAATCAACCTTGTTCTTTAAGATCCAGCAAGGTCTAATGGGCATCCCACTTCCTCCTGAGGATAATCATGATTCAATTTTAAGGTGTCTTTTTTTCGTAGTTCCATTCCTACCGACAATTCTTAAGGCCAAAGGCTCCTTCGAGTTTGGACCCAACGAGAAAGCAGCAGAGATCACTATAGGAGCTGACGTCACAGTTTACCGCGGTGCAACTTTGGTCATCCGCTGCCCTGTTGAAGGCGCTGATGATGCAATGGTGTACTGGACAAGCCGAGGCAAAGCTGTGGCTGTTGGAAAGGCTGTTAAAACTGGAAATGATCTGGTCATAAGCGACATCGACGGGCGATACGCTTTACCGTACACCTGCACTGCAAGAACGAGTAGAGGCAGGGATAATGCGGAGTCAAATGTCTACGTCAAAGGTGTCTGAAATTGAATGATGTCTTTGGTATCGTCTTATCAGTTTGCTTGGTTTTTATTCTCCTTTTGACCTATAAGCTATCATTGCTGTATTGCTCGAGCATGTTGAGCGCCAACTATAAACGCTTTATTAAATCTTCAATCGCGGTTAATTACGGTGCTAGCCAGCGTTCAGTCTTGGTTATCAGCTCATTTACCGTATGATCTATTATGGAAACTGCTTGCGTCAAGACAAGTGTTGTCAAGCTGAAAACTGATTGGATTTAATTTCTAAATGTCCAAGCATTCAGAATTAAATGAAAATTTAACAAAAAAGTTAGTCCATTCGCGCTTTTTGGATATGAGACTGGTGATGGTGATAGATAAATAGATGCAGATAGCAGTTTACCATCTCATATCCAATGCACGCTAATGGAATAATCAACAACTATTCACCGAAGTGGAGGTGGCTAGTGGTGGATATTTCGCGAGAGGTAAATATTTAGTAAGTAAACCTCTTCTGGCGGCTGGTATGTAGCCTGATAATGTCCGCGGCTGAGAGATGTCTGAAAAATGATTATTTGGCCGAGAAGTGAAGCTTCAAAGGCAAATATGAAATTTTGAGGGCAATCTCTCAGCCAAGGACATTATCAGCTAACATACCAACAAGTCAGAAAGGGGTGTATTTATTTCATAACCCTTCCACTAATTTTCATATCTTGGAAAATAACCGCTTGCAAATAGCTAGTGTTGAGTGTGATGGCAATGCTTCGTATGTCTTTGATGAACTGTTCAAAATTTGACTAGAAAGAAATTAAAGCGTGTCGGTCTTGGAAATAAAATCAAATCATTTTAATTGTCACTGCGAGTCGAAAACTCGAAAACAAGGCGCTTTTTTGCTTACTGATTAAGAAATTTAGTTCAACCATGAACGACAGAATGTGCAAAGTCTGGATGACAGTGTTTTCAAAGGCGGCTGGAATTTTTCTCTTCGTTGAACGGCTGGCATTAACTTTGATTCAATTCACCTGGGATTACATCTCTAAAGTGTGATCATAACCTTCTTCACCTTCATCCCCAAGGCTTCAAGAACGTTGGCAGCATTTTTGTTGACTTTTTTGTACTTTCCGCCGGGAACAGCATTTGCGACCAGCTTTTTAATGTCACTACCACTCGACTCAAGAAAATGAGTTTGTTTTTCTTCCATGTAAAATGAAAACTCTTCTGCTGCCTGTTTTCCGCCGGCTTTGTTTCTTTTCAACGGAAATGATCACTGCAGCACTTCGCAGGGCAAATATCCACACAAGCGGGGGTTATTGCGTGTGAGTTTGCACCACATGACTTAAATTAGCCAATAAAATCGCCCGAAAAGTAATGGATGGATTATAACTACCACTATAGCCACCGACACTGAGGCAAATAGTTGTTTTAGTATATACTAAAACAGTGAGATAATACATATTAGCACAAAAAGATGATTTTATTTCTTCCCTCAACGATTACATTATTTTCGAGCGCAAATCCCACGCGAGGTGCTCGGAGGTGAATAGCAAAGGATATGCGGAGTTTGAGTAGCGTGTTCAACGCTATCCACTGCTTTAGTATATACTAATTGTCAAATATACCTTATGACCTCATGTGAAAATTGATTGCACTGGACGTTTTGTTGAACAGAAACAACGCACGATCGTTTCTTATGTTCTTCAGTTCAGAGTTAAGTGAAAAATAATTCCATTCGCACTTGTTGGATGCACTTCTTGGATGTGAGATTTGTCACAGCCAACTCGTATCCAATGTACACTCACCGAATAACCGTGAAATTTACCGCGAGGACCTATGGATCTTCATAGAAAATTTCCAATAGAGTCCACGTACACGGTTGGCATCCATTTAAGACATTAATGCTTTTTTTTTTCCAAATTTGGCACCAATAGATTTGGCACCTCCTAATATAAAATCTGGCACGGAGGAGATTCGAATCACAGACGAGGAAACAACTGAGATCGATATACTCGTTGGAACAAAACTAACAGTCATCTCCGAGACCCTGGTAAAAGTGCGCTGTGAAGCCTCAATGGACCCATCACCGACTTTAAGCTGGGAAATTCAAGGAAAGAATTCTGATTTCAAGGACGCCGTGTCATTGAGTGAAGATAATTCGACTTTAACACTCAGCGACCCCGGAGAAGAGGACTCGGGGATTTACAAGTGCGTTGCAGTTAATAATGTCGGCCAGGATTCTGAGTCGTCAACCATTGATGTTTTGCGTAAGTCACGGTATTAGTATTCACCTTAATCTTTAAATATGTGACCTGGTTATCAGACTGTCTCTTCTACTCGTCGTATGAGGGACAGCGATGTCGACAATGATGAGAATGAGACAAAATTATAAAGAGCTTTTACATGCAAGACAACGGAGATACCGATTAACCTTTGCTTTTTGCGGTAAACGGTAGACGTTGAGCTGATTTAATAATCTAAGACCAGTTTCTTATCTGCCATCCACAATTATGGAGCAAGCACTCTAAAGAAAAAAATGACAGTGAAAGGCTTCAGCCTGCCATTTGATGCTCACTCAAGCGCCAAGTTTTTTTTTTTAAAACATGAACGACTTGGTATTCTGTTTACAGTCCCCTGAAAAGTGGCCGTCGTCATCATCATCATCACTGTTATCAATACGCGCTGCCAAATGACAAACTGCCCTTTGTAAAACGCGCCTTTTGCGGGCCAAATGGGAAATGCCTGGGCTAAAATGTATTTGCCGCCCTGATTCTGATTGGCTGAAGAGATATGAAACAACTTTGCACGGCCAATGAGATAATGAGGATACCATTTCAATGCCAGAGTTGGTGCAAATTTCTGTGGATGAGTTTTTTTGCTATTTTTTTTTTCTCGCTTTTTGTTTTTATTTTTTAGCTGATCGTATTGTAGCAACAACTTTCCCTACCACAGTTTCATGCTACATCTCTTTTTGACATTTTCTTCTTATGAAGTGAATTCGTATGATTTGGCATTGTGTATTGATAATAATGATAATCACATCACTTTTGTCTGGCATACAGTTTATTTGTGTTTGGTTGTAATGATGGTTGTAATATTTTATCACCCTCTTTACCGCCGATAACTCCTTTTCCTTTTTTTAAAAACGCGAAAGAAGTAGAGCTCTAGGCTGAAAAACCTTTTTATTTGAGAACCGTGATTGTCTTTCTAAAATGCGACTGTAAGAGAATGCCTGTATGTCGCTAAAAACTAGGGTTTGCTAGCTTTTTAAGGTTGACGAGGGATCTTAGCTCTGACCAAAAGGTCTTTGAGTGATTTGTCCTTCCTGTAAGCGACAGTGGGGACATCCCGAAAAATTCGTGCAAGGTTTGGGTTGTAAGTGATCTCTCACACCTGGGTTGTAGGTGGTGACGAAGAGGAGAATGTTTTTGGATATCTTTGGTTTGTATTTGAAAGCCTTATTTCACGTGATGAGAATTCGACTTCGGCTTGTATTTTGTTAACAAGCTCTTGTGTGTAGCCTCGTTCGAGTAGGCAGAATTTGAAATCCCGTTTGTTTGACTCGAATCTCTCTTTAATTGAGTTCGTTCGTAACAAGTGCAGTGTCTCTCCTTTAATAAAACCCTTTTTCATGCTGAGAGGGTGGCACAAAGAGAGTTGCGTGTATTGGAACGTTTCTGTAGCTTTGAAGTGTGTTTGAACATCGAGTACTTTGTTCGACGCAAAACAGGGTCCTTTGATAGCTTCGGTATCTAGAAAGAAAACAGCGTGTTCAGATGACATTTCGGATTTGAATTTGATTGTGGCATGGGATCGGTTAGCAAAATCAACGAAATTGCTGAATTCTTGTTTGCTTGAAATCCACACTGAGAAAATGTCATCAATGAACTTTTCCAGATGATAGGTTTGTTTGTGAGGGCTAGAAGGGAGTAGTTGTTTCTCTATATGGGCCATAAAAATGACTGAGAGGGCTACTGCCATTTTTGTACCTATTGCAGTACCGTGGGTCTGCAGGAAGTGCTTACCATTAAAATGGAATATCATGTGTTAAAAAACGTTACATCTGATCTGATTTAAAAAAATTGGTTACAGATCGATAAAAAAGTCTTTAAAAAACACAGCACACGCAACAATAGAGAATAGACAATGAAAGACCACGCCGAAACCACGGACCATGACATGTTCAGATTTATGGAAAAGAATGTTCACAATTGGCACAAAATAATTTTCCTGGAATCGTGGCACTCTGCAAAAAAAAACGAAAAAAAGAATGCAGTGAATGAACGGAAGCCATTACCTTCTGTTTACAAAAACTTGATGAAACCCCAGGGGAAACAATGATTTCATTTACAGGTGCTGAGACAAGAGGGGTCGTGTTGCAGGGACATTTTGCAGTCACATGTTGCAGCGACAAAAAACTTGTGTAGTGCCCATTGAGGCGACAGGTAGCAGGGGCGTGTAGCAGGGACAAAATCACAACATGTGCACGCATGTGAAAATGTTTCGGGTACATGCTTCATGGATATGTTGCATTGACATGTCCCCTCAGGTGAACTGATATTTTTAAAGTTGTGCAACACCAATTTGGGGGTGATTTTGTCCCCCGCGACATGTCCAATGGACATGGGACACGTCACAGTCACCTTAAAGCATATGAGAGATGCGCCAGCCACCACCACCAAGTGAGAATTATATCAACACATTTTTGAAATTGCATCCACTGGAGATTCGGAATCAATCCGAGTTCCAGATAGGATTTCAAGGCACGACCTTCCGTGATCATCCCATCCAGAGCTCGGATAAATTCCGAGCCTCCAATTATATGATCCACCAATCGCTTTCGCCTTTGACTCATTGAAGAGCAACGTCATTCAACTTGCACCGGGAGTTTTCTTTTAAATAATGCGCTATCTTGTGTTTCCAGATGTTTTTATTACTTTGCTTATAGGTCCCGACCCTCCAAGAATTTTTCACTCCGAACGGAAATTAACACTTCTGAAAATAAACGAATTACTTGAAGCGACAATAGGCGACCAAGTCACGATGCTAGCTGGTGGAAATGTTATCATCACATGTCGTACATCTGGGCTACCTACGCCGACAATTAAATGGAAGAAAGACGGTAAAGATATATCAGTCAATAAAGACAGGCTAGAAATAAGGAACGCAACAGACGATGACTCTGGAGATATCACCTGTGAAGCGACAAACAGAGCTGGAATTTTCAGTTTCACCAGCAAGTTACGAGTCATCGGTGAGTATGTCCACGTACGTTCACACTTGATCGACCGCAATCGAACGATTTGATAGAGTTGTTGCGAGGTTTTAGTTAAACCAACACTTGAACAATAATGTTGCCCTTAAATTTGCTGAACGGCTGAAACATCAAAAACGTGATCATCATAGTTGCTACTGCTATGCGTCCCAACCTTAGCATCTTTCCTACGAAGGTGGAGGGGGGGAGGGGTGTGGGGGAAGGGGGGCTTTCCCTTATATCAGAGTTTTCTAGAAAGTGCGTAGCTGGCGGTATTGTAGACACGCTTGCTGCTCGCTTTCAGCGGCTTCGGCGTACCCACAATACCGCCACCAGCCCTTTTTTTCCGCGCGCCACAATACCACCAGCTACGCAGGCTAGAGAGTGCGAGGTAAAAAATAGAGCCTGATTTCTTAATAAATTGGCAAACGGGATATATCTGACACTACTAGAGTATTTTTAGATTATATTTCTCAACTTAGTCCTGTTTTCTGGATGTTATAATTTTAATACAAAAGAACATTGAATATCGGAAAGCCATGATGGCACGTGGTTATTTTTTTCTTTTTTGGCATTTGATTGGTTCACGATGCGTAACTGCAAAAGTAAAGCAAATAAGGGATTACTTTACAGTCGCAAATGAGAATCGTTCTGATTCAATGATCTACTTAAGGTTTAAACTGCAGTCAGGTTGACAATTACACCTTTCATGCTTCTCTGGGTTGGAAAATTAGGAGTATGTCTTAAAAGTTACAATTCGAAGAATTCAAGCCAGGGTAGCAGCAGTTGGACATGTCTGATTACTAAGAGTTGTTTTGTGTTAAAAACCACAGTCCAAGTTCATAAGTGGCCTGTTGTTTGTTTTCTTGGACGAATTATCACTATAAGAGGAAATTGTTTCTTTCATCCTTAGGTGTCGAGAAGCCGGAAATTCAATCATCTTCCGGACGTGTGATCGGTGTACAAGGCATGGAAGAAGCCATAATTACCATCGGCCAGGACTTGCGGGTCGTTGAAGGGTTGATCGTCCGCCTTGTCTGCCCAGTCAGTAAAGGATTCCCCCCTCCTTCCGTCACATGGTTTTTGAACGATCGCTTAGTGATATCGTCGCAACGCTTTTTAATCAACACGAGGAGCAACTCTCTTACCATAAATGGTATTAATATGAATGACACGGGCCAAGTTTCTTGTGTGGCCAGTAACGGTGCAGGACATGCTACGGAGTCTTCTTTTGTCGGCATTCTAGGTAACGATATATTAATTATCAAACAATTTTAAGTTGCTGGAAACAATGTTACAAGATAATGTGACAAGCTAAATGTTCCGGCGGATTAGCCTAGTGATTTTAAGTTCATTGGACGCCAACTGGAATTCTTTGAAAACGTGATAGAGTGACTTTTCAATGTCCTTCTTTGTAGGTTTTTCCTGTCCATCTTATTTCGCTTCAACACGATGCAATAAAATCACTGGTTCGATAGTCAGGTTCAGGGCAGATTAAGAACCGAATTATGACTATTGATATGGCTTTTAAATTAGACCAATATCTTATCGTAGATCTAAATGGCATTGCAGCCTCTCCTTAAGTGATGTTTCCTCGTTTTGAAGGCGGCCGGTTTACAACTCAATTGCTTCCGTTTATTTTTATCTTTTTAGGCGAGAGTACTGCCAAAATCACACCTGGGAACAGCTCGGTGGAGTTCATCACCGGGGTATCGAAATTGTCCATTCGGATTGGAGATACCTTAAAAGTTATTAGAGGCTCAGAAATATCTGTTGACTGCATTGCCCACGGGACCCCTCCTCCAATTACCAACTGGCGTTTGAACGGCAGTGACTTGAGATCTGGAGCACTAAAACGGCAGTTGAATATAACGGAGTTATCGGAGGGCTCTCGTCTTACTATCAAACAGTTAACTTCACAGGATAGTGGCTGGTATGAGTGCATTGCTATAAACACAGGAGGACCCGACAGAACTGCGTCAAGCATAACAGTCTTAGGTGAGTGTAATTTGTAGTTTCAGTCGCCTTGATTGTTGGTAGACAACGCAATCAGTGAAAGTATTTGCAAGATTTTCGCCGCTCAGTTGCCACCAATTATAGAGGAGCTAAACTAAAAACCGGATTTGCTAGGTTCAGTACTCAAGAATGCTATTCAGTGACCTTTACAGAGACTCTTCGTATAGGATGTTGACCTTGTTCAATAAGGCATTCATATTATGCAATTTATGAAAATTTAACAGGGGCATGCAGGCTCAGCTCAGTTTGATCCCTTCTCACTTTAACATCTGAATCGACTTTGCCCACAAAATGTGGAACCGAGGATTGACAGAAACTGGAAGATAAAGGATGCGCTATTGGCTGGCTACCACTTGATTTCACGGAAATATCGACCCTACACCTTGCTTTATTGTCTTCAATGTTAAAGCACGTATGTCAAGGCTTACACACTAACCGAAGAGTATTTCTTCACAGATGCTACATTTCCAAGGATTGATGGCGCATCTGATTCCATAGAGCGCGCCACTGACTTGCAGCCCATCTCCATCCAAATTGGAACCAGTGTTACTTTGCTGCCAAGTGTTCGCTTGGAAGTAAAGTGCCCGGCGTGGGCCATTCCTGACCCGTCCATAGTTTGGTTCAGACAAGGAAAACAAATCACCCCTTCTGAAAGGTTCTTGGTTCAAAACGATACCCTGATCATTCAAGCCACGCAGCTCAGTGACAGCGGTGCAATCACTTGCTCAGCCAGAAATACTATGGGAAAGGTTACGGTCTCTTCCACATTGAAAATCATAGGTGAGTCTTAATTAACTCTTTGTATACTGAAAATTTTTGAGCGCAATTTTTGATGCAATTAGAATATGCTGTCCATATGTCTACCACCAAATCGTCCGGGAACCCTTCTCAAATGCAAAGTAAATTAACTGAAGTCTTTCGAAGGACTTTCGAGAGATTTTGTTCTAGTAAACTGATTCGATATTGAAGCCCTTATGAAATTATTTAAAGCAAATCACAGGCGGCCCAGACTCGGCGGGTAGAATATTATAAGGATTTGTATGGAAATCTCGATAACAAACTGAAAAAGATATTTACCCGCTAAAGTTCTTAATAAAAAAGCCGTATTTTGTAGTCTTGGCGAATTTCTCACTTTTTTTGTGGTTATGTGCCTGATTGAATGCGATTTAAAGGGGCTAGGTCACGCAATTTTAAGCAATTTCAGCACTGATCGAATGGTCATAGAATTAACTAAAATATCAAAATAACTGTTCAAAACTATAGAAGAACTCTAACAAAACACAGGGAAGCCAAGAAGGGACATGGATGGACAAAACTGGAGAGGATTGAAATGGATTGAATTTGGGTAAATTTGAAAAACGTCGGCCCACCTTTTTTCAAACTTATATCATTCTATATCAAAATGTCATTTACAAAGCTGGAAAATCATTCTCAGTTGTTATGTAGCCGTGATTTTGCAAATGAAAGACTCTTGCTCTGCCAATTTCACGTTTAGAGCTCATAATTAACAAATTTACCTAAAATAGCGTGACCTAGCCCCTTTAAGCGACTTCTCAAATTCCCGGGTTGTCACTCGTACCTAAATAAAGGAAAGGCTGGAAACTTATTTCTAGCTTACCTCACATCTCGCCGATAAAATCACACTTCTCCGGCATCAGTCACGCTCAAACTCCGGAGATGGCCACACGGATAAATTTACTTCTCCTTGACCAAGTTTCAAGGTCCAGCGAGCGTCCATTGCTTAGAAACAATATTCAAATTTTCAAAATCCTTCGAGGCTCGCTTCCAACGAATTTTAACACGGCTGGTCAACCGTTCACTTGAGCCTCGATACGGTGAGAGCAAATAAGTGACGGTTGGCCAGCAATGTCAAAATGTGAGCGTGACTAATGCCGGAGAAGTGTGATTTTATCGGCGAGATGTGAGTTAAGCTAGAAATTAGTTGCCAGCCTTTTCTTTATTTAGGTACGAGTGACAACCCGGGAATTTGAGAAGTCGCTTAAATCGCATTCAATCAGTCAAATAACCACACAAAAACCGAGAAAGTCACCACGACAACAAAGTACAGCTTTTTTATTGAGAACTTTAGCGGGCAAATATCTTTTTCAGTTTGTTATCGAGATTTCCATTCAAATCCTTACAATTTTTTTACCCTCCGAGTCTCGGCCACCTGTGAACAAATTAGCGCAAACCAGGAAATACCCTCCGTTTGCTGTCAAGGCGACAGAACTCTGCATTCGTGCGAGCAAAACTCCGTCTCTATGTAGTGCCTGTTGTAAAAACACTTAACGGTTGGTCGTTAGCCTTGCTGTACTTTCGAATTCTGTCAAGTCAAGCAGTTTGATCTCTTTTTTTTTCGTTTTTCTTCGCAAAATGAAATGAATGCAGTTATTTTCAGTTTTCTGTTCATGTTTCTAGAGCAGTTCCCTTCTTTTTTGTGCTTTCCACATTTGACCAACTCCCTACTTCAGTGGCTTCATAGCTCATTTGGTTAGAACGTCGCACCGGTATCGTGAGGTCACGGGTTCAAACCCCGTTGAAGTCTTGAATTTTTCAGGCTTCTCTAAGCAATTGCTTAAATTGCGTTCGTAACTGTAACGATCATAGCTTCACTGGGTTTCATATCCGCAGTTCGATATACGATTCATTTCATATATCATTTCGTTCAGTAAAAGAGATGGCGCTTAGGATTAAATCGCCAATTTCCTGTAAATAAATTTCTAGTTTCCAAAGAAACTGCAGTGCTGCGTCGGTGGAAGAGTGAAACAGGAAAATTTGGTTTTATCACGTGGGGTTGATAAAGGTCGAATTACCACCGTGAAAGATTTGGAAAGCTGATGTTTCGAGCGTTAGCCCTTCGTCAAAGCGAATGGCAACAACGTAGGGCCAACGTTCGAAACGTCAGCTTTCCAAATCGTTCACGGTGGTAATTCAACCTTTATCAAAACGTTTGATAAAACCAGATTTTCAAATTTCCCGTAGCTGCGTAACTATCCTCTGGTTGTTTTTATACCGTGGGCATAGTTAATCGAGGGACTGGTTATTAAACCTTAAAACCTTCAAAAGCGAGAACAATGTAGTTGCAATCGATGTTGAATTGACCGTGACAGTGCACAATCTTTTGTTTTCGCTTCGCACAGGTTAGGAAATAACTTCGGAATAATTTTTAAAATCGAAAGATTTGATTGGTTATCTTCTCGAAAAAAGGTGTGTTTTGAGCGCCGTCAAGGACAAAATACAGACAGAAACATGAAACAACCATCTCCCTGAATAAACTATGCCGGGTGCAAGTTTACAACTTACAAAAATCATGATGATTTATCGCTTTTTAAGAGCCCATTCAGCCCAGAATCACGGAGACTGGCAATGACTTGAGGGTGGAAACTATGAGAAGACTGTCTGAACACGTTGGAGGCAATATATTGTGTAGAATTGGGGTTTATCTGGAACTGACATGTACTGCGCAAGGAACGCCAACCCCGGAAATAGTGTGGTTGCGAGGAAACACAACACGCATGGGTTCAGGATCTAAACTGACTCTTGGAATTCTCAAGGAGGAGAATTCTGGAGATTACACTTGTGTCGCAAGTAACTTGGGTGGAGAAGACAGAAAAACAACCAAACTGAATGTTATATGTACGTATTATACACAGCTCTATAACTTCACAAATAACCGAATTCATTTTCAATTGCAGGTATGTTGTATGATCGCACTAAGTGTTGCAAGGCTAAAATTTTTATAATTATTCAAGCGTCCAGGCTTTATTAAAATTTGATTTTCCACTCCCGCACATTGGATGTTGTTATTTAACATTTCATATCCAACGCGCGGCTATGGACTAATTTTCAAAGAATCAATTTTTTTACGGTTTCTGGCTTATACAGACACTGCGGATCATAACCCAGGGGTCAGGATCTGAGTTAGATTTCGAATGCTTCTTACCAGTTTTTCCTTATAATTTTAGAACGGCTGCTGCCAGATATTTTCCATGCCTGATCCATGATTTTGCGTTTAGCTCAAGCAATCTTGATTGCAACCAGCCAGTGGCAGTTGCATGTAGAAAATGTAGTAAATATGTTGAGCAAGAGCCGATACGACGAATATTTGATTATTTAGAAATGTACATGTACTACATTTCGGCTGGCCCAACCAGCCTTCTTATAATAATAATAATAATAATAATAATAATAATAATAATAATAATAATAACAATAACAATAACAATAACAATAACAACAATAACAATTATTATTATTATTATTATTATTATTATTATTATTATTATTATTTGTTTGTTTACCCACGGAACAACTTAAGAGCGCTCGGGAGCTCGTTCAACATGTGTCCGTGCATTCCAGGTGGAATTGGAATTTGGCATGTTGGCAAGTTGGTAAGGTACAATGAGAGTTTGCAGTACATTACTAAATGTTCACATCTACGTTGTATTGGCTCGTGCACAAAACAGTTACTTTTTCAACTTGTAATTACGCCGATCAGATTAAACCAGTTGATCAAACGAACGTACACCGGCAGGGTTATTGTCCAGGGTTGCTTGGTTAAAAACTCTTTAAAAAGAAGTAATTCAAATTTCTTCTAACCAGAGTAGCATCGAACTATGTCTGAGGCCATAAATTGTTTGAATTAAAAAAAAACGTTGACACTCAACTCAACCAGTATCCCAGGTAGGAAAAACAGTGGAAGGCAGATATAAGCTTTTCATATTTACATGACGTTGGTAGCTTAATTTATAAAAGTGTTGATTTTTCTTAACAGCGAGCATTGTCCCGGTTATACAATCAAGCAGTGAGGTGATAGAATATTTAGAAGAGGGAAGATCTTTGGTGGCTACCATAGGAACGCGGCTGAGAGTGATACGAGGAGCGCAGATCGAACTTATCTGCCCTGTGTCTGGCTTTCCAACTCCTAACGTTGATTGGGTTAAAGGAAATGAACTTGTGGATCAACGTTTTGAAAGACAAGGCCTTTTCATTGTTCCATACAATGGTACAAGCAGCACACTCCTTATAAGAGGATCAGATCAATTTCCGAAAGATGTGGTGTTCGGCTGTAATGCTTACAATGTCGGTGGATCCGTTTCTTCTTTCTCTTACGTGACGTTTTATGGTGCGTAACGTCCTAGTTGTGTTAATTAATAATGATAATAATAATAATAATAATAATAATAATAATAATAATAATAATAATAATAATGATGAAGCTGATGATAGAATTAGCAATCTGAGGCTGAGTAGGATATGAAGAATTCTGCAGGTCGAGGAGGGTGTTATCCACCAAGGCCGAAGGCCGAGGTGGATAAAATCCTGCTAGATCTGCAGAATTCTTCATATTCTATGAAAGCCGAATTCAATAATTGCTTCATTATTCATTCAAAATATTTTCTTCGCTCAAACTTCTAAACCTACTCGCAGCCATTTTTCTGCTCAACAAAAATAACACAATCTCGTCCCCAGCTTTTTTCGGTCAACGGTTCAATAATTTGCAGCGGGCTGCACTTTTGACGTCATTTTGACGTCATCGGTTCAATAATTTGCAGCGGGCTGCCCTTTTGACGTCATTGATTCAATATGACGAAGTTTCTTTCCAAATTTGGTGAACAGCAGCTGGTTATGGTGAATTTATGCGTGTGGTTTTTAACCAATCAGAAACGGGGAAATATTTTGAATGAATAATAATGTGATATATTTCATCGTAATCTATTTTCAATAATATCATACCTGGGCGTAAAATGGCATCCAAAAAAAATATTAATAATAATGATGAGGGACAATTGCTTAAATCATCCAGTTAAGTGCGAGGATAAATGGTCCATTTCGTCTACAGTTCGCACTTCAAAGATATACATTTCTTTCACTGATAATGATGATAATAAGTAAGAAAGAGGGGAAGATAAACCATTTGTTGTTCATAGATGACTTGAAACTGTTCGGCAAAACTGAGAAGGAAATGAATTCCTTTTTTCAAACCGTGCGTGTCGTCAGTAGTGACGTTGGTATGGAGCTTGGAATATAAAAGTGCGATGTGATGGGGATGAAACGAGGCAACTGGTAAAATCGGAGGTAATGAAATGACTGATGGACAAATGTTCGTATTGGAGATGAAAATATGGTTAGAAATACTTAGGTTTGTTGGAGGGTGATGACATCGTGCCTAAGTCAATTAAGGTCAGTATGTTGGCAAAACCAGTGTCTCCCTTAGGACTGTAAAGATGCTCTTATTGTGACAATATGTATAAGAAAAAAGGAGACCGAACCTATTGTGGAAACCCCCGAGGAATCTCTCTGCTTTCCATTGCTGGCAAAGTTTTGGCCAAAATCATTTTAAACATTGAAAAGACCATCTCAGAAGAAGTCCTTCCTGAAAGTCAGTGCGGATTCCGAGGAAGCAGATCAGCCACAGACATAATATTTAGCCTGAGACAGCTCCAGGAAAAAGCCGGTTGAGCAGCACAAAGCCCTCTATTTGGTATTCATTCGATTTTTCAAAGGACAGGGAGACCCTTTGGAAAGTGTTGGAAACATATGGATCCCCAGACAGACGATCAACTTCATCAGACGGAATGATGGGAAAAGTGGCAATCGGAGGGGATATCAGTAAGGCATTTGACATCAAGCACGGTGTGAACCAAGGATGTGTCCTGGCTCCGACACTTTTCACACTTTATTTCGCTGCAGTCCTGGAAACCGTGGGAAGAAACTTGACCAGAGATGTGTACAGCAGGACCAGAACAGACGAAAAGCTGTTCAACATCACTCGGCTAAAGGCATGCACCAAAAACCGAGAAGGGTGACTGTGTTCGGGAGCTTCTGTATGCAAATAATTCAGCATTGGTTGCCCTTGACCCAGAAGATATAAAAGAAATTGTTGACTGTTTCTCTGGAGCCGCAGCTGCCAAGACATAACTGCTCTACCAGCCCCCACCCGATGAGAGGACTGCTGAAGACACTCAGCCGGGCATACTGGAGTGGCGCTGAAAACCACTGAATCCTTTGCCTACCTTGGCAGTACAGTAACTGCTACAAACTCATCAGACCTGAAGGTGGACCGAAGGATCCAAGCAGTCACAAAAGCCTATGGTGCTCTGCACGAGCGTCTCTGGTCACGCCATGACATCCGGCTCTCAAAGAAGATCAAAGTCTATAATGTTACTGTCCTCTCATGTTTGCTGTACTCTGTTGAATGTATGACCCACTACCGGAAACACCTCAGAAAGCTCACCAGGATCCAGACTCGACATCTTCGACAACTGCTGCATATGGAGTGGCAGGATAAAGTGTCAGAAGTAGAAGGTCTGAAGCGAGCTGGTACCGTGGAAGTCGTCATGACAGTCGCTCCGTTACGATGGGCTGGATACGTGCGGAAGATGCCAAATGAACGCATACCCAAATTGCTGCTCTATGGAGAGCTGCAACAGGGAAAAAGGAAACCTAGGGGACAAAAACTGAGATTCAAGGATGTATTTAATCCACTCCACTAATCTTCAGGTGGCGTTTGAAAAAACGCCACCTGAAGATGAGTGAAGTGGACGTTCCCCACTTGGAGGAACGGGCCCTAGATCGACATAAATGGCGAACTGTTGTGCACAACTCGCGTACCAGAGTGGAAGAGGGCAGACGAAGTGACTACGAAAAGGTACACATAAGTTGACCCTGTGTTCCGGACCACGATATCTTTCCTTGGGACAGCTGTGGACGCCGCTTCCGCTCAAAGGCGGGCCAAATGGCCCACAAACGAGCCTGCCGAATATAGCTGCCAAATGTAGCTAACTACTCACATCTGCAAGTCACCATCGATATATAGATGGACTACCGATTATGTATGAGGAAGGAATTCACTAGGAGAGTAAAGAAAGTTATTGTTCGAAACTGTAGGGTGGTGATGTTGTTAAAGCTGTCAAATGCTGGGCAGTATCACTCCTTCCTTACAGTGGTGGGGTTGTAAGGGGGGCAAAGAATGAGTTTGCCAACTTGAATCACAAAATTAGGAAGCTCCTGACATGGCGCTCTATACCATAGAGACAATGTGAGCCGTTTGTATTTACCCAGATGAGAAGGAGGACGTGGATTGCTTAGTGTTGAGGATGCCATCAGTACTGAAGAAAGAAATACTGATGTCTATGTAAAAAAAAGTCCAAGTCTTTCAATCAGTGCCAGGAACGTCTCTTGGAGGTTGCATGGAACAGAAACGTTGACGAGGTTGAACCACCAAAGGAATGTAAAGACGGGGAAATCAAAAAGGAAAGAATCGAGGACTGAAGTGAAGAGGCGTTACAAGGACAGTTTAAGAGACAGACTGAGGGGCTGTCTAGCGAGTCTTGGACGGAGGGGCTCTTCTTTGCTGCTCCAAACCAGTTATTAGGAACAAAGAGCATAAACACATGAGAAATGAAATGATGGTAGAACCAACTGGGAACTCGGAAAAATCCGAGCCCCAGATGGGATTCGAACCCACGACCCTCCGTGATCTAGTCGCTCACATTCGCTCAAGGAGCATAAAGGCCAAGATAGAGAAGCAGATTATGTCACCAAAATGTACAATGTGTGGAAGCCGTGATTAAACTCTGCAGCATATCTTGTGCAGTTTTTCCATGCTCCCCCAAGTAGAGTATAAAAAGAGGCATGGCAGGCTCTGTCGGGTTTTTCGCTGCTTAAGGTAACTGATGACATCTTGAAAACCCTTGATTCAATGAATGAAGTGGTTCTAGTACTACTTGATTTGTCGGCAGCATTTGATACGCTTGTCCACACTCTTCTTAGAGAAAGATTACAATCATACGTTAACTTTACTGGCACTGCTCTGCAATGGTTTTCATCATATTTTAATGGTCACTCTCAGAGAGTAATTATTGGGAATAGTGTATCGTCGCCAAAGTGTCTTAAATATGGTGTCCCGCAAGGATCCATACTCGGGCCCTTACTGTTTACACTTTATATCGCACCTCCGGAAGTGATATATATGCTTGCGATCTTAAGTGCATGTTCTATGCCGATGATGATCAAGCATATATAGCTCTTAACCCGAACCATCCAGGTGACGCACTTGACACCCTTCGGCGATGCGTTGAACACATTTTTTAGTGGAATACCATGTACATGCTCAAGATCAATCGATAGGTATTACACTTTACATCGCGGTTTACGAAACAACTATCTTTTGGAGAAAGCCTTACATTTGCAGGGACTACGATTGATATTACTGAGAAAACTAGAAATTTAGGTGTTATTATGGATAACAATTTGTCATTTAATAGTCATATTAATGAAATTTGTAGGAAAGCTACTCTCGCCATACGATCAATATGGGACGCACTGATTCGGAATAGGGACCTTTAGATGGTAGGACGAGGGCGAGCATGAGTACGAGTTTTAACTGGCAGTTTTTAGCGAAAATACTTAGAAAATTTATAACCCGTACGATTAATCTTACTCTTGGTTTCTTGGTTAGCAGTATAGGTTGCTCAGTTATTCTTATTACTGTTACCTGGGCCTTGTTGCTGATCGAAAAATGCCAAAACTGCTACCGTGTTGTTCACTTGCTTTGACATGACGACATTTTTGCAAAACCTCGAACTACGCTAGTTTTCGCTCGCTCACTGTTGTTCTATGAGAAAATTTTGTACTCGCAGTCGTTCTCGTCCTAGAATCTAAAGCTCTCTAATATCTCTCGTATGACGGTCTTAAAATGTTAGTGAATTCTTTCGTAATTTCTCGACTAGATTATTGCAATAGTCTCCTGTACGGTATTCCAAATTATCAAATAGAGAAGCTCCAACGTATTTAACACTGCAACGCGACCATTAACGGGTGTAAAAAGATCAGATCATGTAGCGCCTTTATTAAATACTTTACATGGACTCCCAGTTGAGAAGAGAATTGAATTCAAGATCCTTCGTATAACTTGCATGGACAGTCAGCAAACTATTTGATGCCTCTTTGATTGACGAGTACCATCCGTCAAGAATTTTAAGATTATCGTCACCCTTACTACTCCATCTTCAAATTATTAGAACTGTCAGTTATGGTGGCAGAGCTTTTTCGTTCGCAGCACCAAAACTATGGTGCCTTGAAGCCATGGTACCTCTTTGCCTGAGAACATTAAGAAAGCGAAGACTGTAAACTGTCTTAAAACTAAACTTAAAGTGTATCTTTTTACAGCGTCCTTTTATCTTTGTAATTTGTTATTTTGGTTTTGATTCGATAGGGCGTTTATTTGGTGATAAAATAATTGTAAGGCGCATTGAGCTGCGCCATGCAAGAACGCTTGTAGTAGTAGGAGTAGTAGATTGATTGTAATGACAAACGGTATAGCATGTCCAAGGGCTGTGGAGGAAAAAAGGGACGTTAAACTGCTGTGGGATTTTAACATCAAGCAGATCGAGACATTCATTACCAGTGACCTGATATTACATGTAATTCGGAAGAAGAAGGCACTGGGTATAACAGTGATATACAGAAAGGAACAGAAAAGCATAAGAAGTATCAAAGTATCTGGCAAGAGAAAGATTGAGAAATTATGGAAATCAAAGACGACAGTTGTACCAGTGGTAGTTGGGGCTTTGAGTTCGGCGTCAGAAAAACTGACAAGCAACTTGGAGTGGTTGGGGATTCCAGACAGGAGAACAATGCTAAACTACTTTCTCCTTGTATCGCCGGTAGTCTGTGGAAGTCTGAGGTAGTCTCCTCTCAGGTGGAGAATGGACTTGAAACATTTTTCCCCCAGTGTTTCATTGGAATAATAATAACGATGATGATGATGATGATGATGATGATGTTGATGATGATGTTCATGACAATGAGTGGTAGGAGGGTAAAAAATTGGACAGCTCCGTTCTGAATTTTTTGTTTTAATTTTTTTGCATCACAAGCTTTAGGACTTCTACGAACTTAAACCTCTGCGGATCTTTATTCAGAAGCAGTTTCAAACGATACGGAGAAGAAAAATTTCGATTGCGGTACTTCTTTTATTAACGCCAAACCCTTTTGACATAAAACTTACGGTTTTATGTCAAAACATTTAGAACATTTAGGTTAAATGTGATTTTTGTTTGGCCTATATTTGCGTTGCCTCCCGGGAATTTATTTCAAACTGGAAACGCTGCAAACTGGATGACTTTGAAACATTAGCCTATTCTTTAAACACAAAGTGCTCTCTGTTTTCTTGTAGATCATATTCCACCCGTAGTCATGTCCACCTGGAGAACGGGTTCAGTTGGTGTCAAAGAGTCACTTTTGTCCCGAGAACCAGTTAAAGTTACCATTGGCGACAATGTGCGGATTTTCACGAAAACAAAGGTAAGTAAGAAAGTAAAGTAAGTTATGAATGCACCGAATCACCAATGCAAAATGTCCAGACTTTCGTTGTCTTCGGGCTATTGCATGTCATCAAGCAGTCTAACGGTGTATACCCGTCTTTGAACCCATTTGTTAGAAATACGCTAGATTAGATATTAAATGACAATTGTAACCCCTGTATGATTTTGTGAGTATTAAGTTCGCTGAAGATGTTTACTTTATTTTAATATATTTATAGTTTATTAAGGTCTTTTTTTTTATTTCGTTTATGGTTTAAGTGCTTTTTTTCAGTGTCCCCAATTAGATCACGTTCACTGATTGACGCCCTTAGCTATAGCAGCTTGGTCTCAAAAAGTAAGGGAAGTGGGTGAGCAAATTTTGTTAAATTGCCAGTTGAGCAAGAAAAAGTTGGCAGGTTCCATTTGGATTGCAGACGTTTCGCCTTTAAAAAATATTTCTTGCAAAACGTCTTCATGCCATTGGAAACTTTCTGAGTTAATACTGGGACAGTCGAGCCTAAGTGACGTAGGATGCCCTCAAACAAAGAATTCCAGATCCCAGTTGGATGTCTGCAAGATGGCTTTAAATGTATTCCTACACCCGTTTATCTAATGGTATCGGTTTACTAACCATTGAAACGCAATGTTTTTACAGCTCACGATTGAGTGCCCGGTGAAGGCCATACCCTTGGCCACAGTGACATGGACCTTCGGCATGGGATCCTTACCACGTAAACACCAAACAAACGGTACCAATTTGGTGCTTAGTGATAAATCTGATACTTCGGATTCGGGACGTTATCAATGTATTGCCAGGAACCCTTTGGGACGAGATTCCTCTTGGAGTGATGTTACATTTTTAGGTGAGTATAATTCTCTTTAAGTGCCACTGTGACCACAAAAAAAACAATTATCATTCTTCTATGTTAACTAAGCACTAAGCGACCAAAGTTTCAAGCCTTGATTTAAAAAAGACACCTGTCTGTTTTAATTGGAGTTTTCCTATTTAATGGTCCGCCATTACTAACTTTGAGATCTTGAGAGAGCTGGATCGAGGATAAAATAACGTCAAAGGCTCACTGTTTAAGAAAGCAATGCTGCAGAATTAATAAGCAGCCCGGGCGTTTTGGGCTTTCAGACATTTAAACTCACGTTTTGCATATATTACCAGCTGCATTCACACGCTGAAATTTTAAGCTAGTGAGCCTTTGAGGTCACTTTTTCCCTGGATCCAACCCTGTCAGGTCCGATCGGTCAGTGGCGGACCATGCATGAAATCCAAAACTTACACTCAAAATAAACGGCCTTTCGAGAAAAGTCAAAGCTCAAATTTTTGCAGGTCAGAAGTCTGAAAACGATAAATGTTAACCGCGGTAAATGAATGAAAAGATTACTCGGGCATTCTCGGCGACATTCGGAAAAAATACGATTGAAGTCAAATCCATGATCTACCGATTACTACTTCGGATTTGAGCAGGCTTCGGCAATCAGGACAGCAACATGAGCCTAGTTTAACAGCCTAACTCCCAGAAATCTCCTATAACTCATTGGTGGAGCTGTCAAAAGGACTTGGTATTTTTTCCGATTATCTTCGAGTAATCGTTGATATATACATCTGTTCAATTATAATACAGCTTAATTAAATTCACTGAGACTCTGTATTGTTTTCTGTTATTATTTATGGCAAGGATGAAAGTGGATTGCATTTTGAAAAAAGAAAAGCTATTCTTTTAATTTCCCAACTTTAACATTGCCGATTGGACTTCTCAAGCTAGCCTAGTGGGTAACTTTCTATGCTTGAAGGCAAAGCAAAATAGCATGACTGGCTCTGGATTGTTGACAAATAAATCTCCCTAAAACTCCCTAAAACGGCGTTTATCCTTCCAAACTTAAGCTTGCTCAAGTAATCCCAATATATAAAAGTGCTGACGAATCAGATCCATCTAATTATAGACCAATGTCATTGCTTTCTGTTTTTAACCTAACTGTATTTTTGAAAAAACTGATGATGTATTACCGTCTTAAATCTTGTCTTGAGCAACACAATATCCTTCATGATTCACAATATGGTTTTCGCGAAAAAAGATCCACTGAACATGCTCTTTTGGACATAATTAATGAAATTGAAACTAACATGGGTGGAGAATTGTACTCATGCTGGATTTTTACAGACCTACGAAAAGGCCTTGATACGGTAGATCACCGAATATTACAAAGTAAAAAATGCATCATTATGGAGTACGAGGAGTAATAAATGACTGGTTGTGTTCATATTTACTGGGCCGTCATCAAAACAACACAAATTGGTGCTAAAAATACTTCAAAAAGGGAAACAATTTTGTCAGGAGTCCCTCAGGGCCGGGGTCGGTACTGGGACCTCTGCTTTTTTTTAATTACCACGATATATCGAATAGTGCTGACCAACCGAAGTTCCATCTTTTTTGCTGATGACGCTCATATGCTATTTGCTGACAGATATATTAAGTCACTTGAAACCATAGTTAGTGCTGAACTTTCTAATGTTTATGACTGGTTAACTGCCAATAAGGTATCTTTGAAAATCAAGAAATCTAACTTTGTTATATTCCGACCTAGATAAAAGAAACTAAATTACGAAATAAACTTCTCAAACTCATTAATAATTCATAAGCCAAAAAAAAAAGAAATCACTACCGTGAAGGAAGTTTGGATATGTGGTCTTAATTAGCCAACTTTGATCCCAAATATCTCTTAAAATACTGATTCCTTTGAGAAGCAATTGTTGGTTTTCACTCACGTGATCAACAGCCATGTTTTTCAACGAAAACAAAAAAAGACGTTAGCATAATAATAGCTTTCAATTCCCGGAGGATCGGATTGCGACACCAACATGGCCGCCATTTCATTGTTTGGGGACACCAACATGGCGGCCGTGACGTCATGTGAAATCCAAGAATATCAAACACTCGAAAAAGTGTTTCATCAGATATCCAATCACCTCGAAATCGGTTAAAAAACTCGGCCTTCGGCCTCGTTTTTCAACTCGCTTTTCGGTGTTTTGATATCCGATGAAACACTCCTTCTCGTGTTTGATATATTACTTGAAAGTCAGACCAACATTTTCCTTACAGAACGTAAAAATTATGTTAAATATCTAGGTGTGTTTATTGATTAAAATCTCTCATGGAAATATCATATTGTCACTTAGCTTCAAAAATAAGTAAGACAATTGGCATTATTGCTAGATTAAGACATTTCGTACCCCTAGCTACTTTACATGGCATATACATCTCACTTATCCAGCCTTATCTACTGTATGGCATAGTCGCTTGGGGCCGAGCCACCAAGACTCATAGAAACAAAATTCGTATTCTCCAAAAACGTGCCCTCCGCCTGATGTACTTTGGAAACTACAAATCTCATACTATACCCTACTTTCTTTCTTCTCGTCTTCTTTCTCTCGATTTTCTGTACTTGCTGTTGTGATGCATGTTGACATGTCTAACAACTTATCGCCTTCTAATATTGCTAATTTATTTATATCTAAAGCAAGCATTCATTCATATAAAAAAGGTTATCTTCAAGAGGTGACTATTTTGTGAAACCCCCAAGACTTGACACACAAATTAAATCCTCTTCAAGAAATGGTGTAAAAATTCGGAATAGTTTACCTCGTGAAATCCGCCATCTTTCCAAAAACAATTTTATTGCCTATATTGATTTATCTGTCTTAATAACAAAAATATCTTAGTACTTTGGCTTTTCATATTTGCACTTTGTATTGATTTGATTTAGATGATATTTACTTAGTTGACTGTATACTAGTTATTTGTATTCCTATTCGTTCTATAATGTATTGTTTGTAAAACACAACTGAATACCGTAGCTTTCTCTTCTCCTTCTCTCTTTTATACACGTGGAACCACTGCTTGCCTCGACTAGCTTCTGCTAACTGCGAGCAGTGCATATTGAACATGTATTGTACAATAATAAAATTCTACAATAAACAATCCTAAACAATTCTACAGTAAACTCCCCTGGCGTGCCCTCTTTAATTTGGTTTTAAAACAATCCTGTTGGATTCTTGATTATTTCTTAACAGAGCCCACGATGCCAAGTATCACGAAGGGTGACTCCTCGGTGAAGATGCTAACGACAGTCGAATATACGGCCACCATTGGCTCTGATATAACTACCATTGTTGGCAGCAACATTACATTTGTGTGCGTCTCTTATGGTCGTCCCAGTCCTAGCGTGTCTTGGCTAAAAGATGACGAGCCTTTAAACTCCACCGGCACCCTTTTCACAATGTATGCATTTGATACAAACGCAACAGGGAATTATTCTTGTGTGGCTGAAAATTTGGCGGGGTTAACCGTCGCCAAATCGGCGGTGAAAATTTACGGTGAGCGCGCGCATTTAGACTTTCATTGTTATATTCTTGTTACAGAGAAACAGTTCTACTAAATGTTAGCTGACATCGCTCTGAATCTTAGATGGAACCATACACTAGTCTTAGTCCAATCACAGTTCAATTTAGAGAGCTTGGGCAATCGTTTATTAGCGGAACCACACATGCCCAAAGCAGCATTCAATAACTTGACGAAGAAAGGTTGTCCAGGGGACAGTTCTTAACATTCTAGTTGACTGATGCATCCGATGTGTATCTAAAGCTTTTGTATATAACTCGATGACCGGAAGGTTGTGGCGTCAGAAACCATTTGTCTTTCTTTTGATATTAATGTGATCGAAAGCCAATCACTTCGCATTGATGATATATAAGCGAACGTATCAGTATCTATGACTTTGAGCTCACTCGGGGTGCACACCTAACTGAAGTTGTCTTCCAAATACGATAAGAGAATTTTCTTTACTTTTCAGATCGTTCAATACAATCAGCCACCGTGCCACGAATCATTACTTCTCGAACAAACCAAGCACCCACAGATAACCGAAGATTAATTGAACAAACCGTTGGTGGAAATGTGACCATTGTAGAAGGCAGGGACCTCCTTTTGAGGTGCCCAGCAGAAGGCTCACCTCTTCCAACGATCAGCTGGCTTTTCAATGGGAACCCTGTGGAGATTAGTGATACTTTTCTAGTTGACGATGTCACAGGAGACCTAAAAATCATCGAGATGATTCCGGAGGAAGCTGGGATATACACGTGCATTGCTAGAAACATTGCTGGAGAAACAAGAGAGGTTTCATATTCTACTGTTGTCGGTATGTTACAGTTCTTTGGTGCCCATTGAAGGGATCTTTGCTCTTCCGACAATGTAAAAAAATCAGTTTTTATTTAGACACTGCGAGTAGCACAGATACATCTATAAATACTACTAAACCGAAATGCATTTAGTGACTTCTATTGTCAGGCAAATTTTACTAGATTTTTTTTTTTACTCTCAGTAGTGCAAAAGAGCGAATGAGAAACCATTTTGACAAACCATTGTGGTTTTGGAAGTAAAATGGCGACAACGTGCGAATGATTTATTGCCTACCCTATTTTTCGTTTTCTTTCGTTCTTATATCAATTTACTTTCTTCTTTTAATCATCGATCAGTGTGCGAGATTGTTCTATCTTTCTGAATTTTCCATCTTAACTAGCATGTTAGGAATAGTGCAAATAAATTGCTTAATTGCAACCACGTGATCACTCGCCATCAACTAATAATGATGGTTGAGTTAAGTCGAAGTCTAAGGGCTGATTTACACGGTACAATTTTGTCGCGGCTTACGACAGGCCCACGACATGATTTACGATTGTTGTGTACGTCACAAAAAATGTCGTAGCATTTTAAAACATGTTTTCAAACGCTGCGACAATCGTAAGTCATGTCGTAGACCTGTCGTGAGCTTGTCGCATGCGACAAAATCGTATCGTGTAAATCGGCCCTAACAGCGTTTTAACTTCATAGGTCCGACCGTTTTGCGAGAAGTCGGGAGACTTCAGCCGTACATTAGGCGTCAGATACATTTCCTAGTCAAATACCAACGCCACCTACCCTGATATCGTTCTTGTACACCAAACATACCTTATTACATGAAATTTTCCCGACACTTTAATTTCGCGAATTTCGCGTTTTTTTTTTTTTTTTTTTTGGAAACGCGAAATTAAAGTGACGCGAACAATAAGTATCGCGAACATAACATGAAGCGAAAATTAAGTGAATAACTATACATCAATAATAGCTAGTAATGAAGAAACGACCAGTTTATTAACATTAAAAAGTTGACAAAATCACGTTTTTATCTATCCTGAGGCAATTGCAACTCTTCATACCAAGACATTTACAATCTAGGATAGAGGCGAAATAATTCGAGTCTTAATCAATGTACTTTTCATTTCTTGGTTTTTACCTGAATGACTCATGATTTTTAAAAGCGATTTTGCACATTCCCTGGATTGGAAGTAGTTAATTCATGCATTCATTTTGATAAGCTTTCCTCAGTGTCGTGGTCAGTCATGATTCCCGAGTTTTTAAAACAAAAATTCGTGATTCTTAAAAGATTTTAAACTATGATTCATGATTTCGCTTCCATCCCGAAATTTACACAAACGACCAGAGACATCTATTTTTAACGGTCTTTACCTCGCTAAATAACATGTCCATATTGATAATCGATTGCGCAAATCATTGTTTGATGGATGTAACTGTAAATTCTTTCATCATTTGTTCGTCCGCAAGTGAATTGTTGGATAAGGTGGAAGGTAAATCTTTGTGGTTCTTTCAACAGAGCCAACATTTCCAGTCATTGATTACTCAAACGCCTCCATTGAAGTGTTTGATCCAGCTCGCAAGGTTCTCAAAGTCAAAATAGGAAGCAATGTAACCACACTCACGGGCACACCTGTCGACATCACGTGTAACGCCTCTGGTTTTCCTGTGCCAAAGATCAGCTGGATAAAAGGTTTCACTGCGATTACAGGATCCGATTCACAAAGCCTGATAGTAAGCGTGGCAAAGATAAATTTGCTGAGGGCCTCAAGGTCTGACTCTGGCTTGTACAAGTGCACTGCGTCCAGCCAAGGCGGACGAATATCTGCTGAGTCAAACATTACCTTCGTAGGTAAGAAAAAGGAAAAAGAAATTCAACTTCCACAAAAAGTTCGAATCACAGTACAAGAAACAAAGAGTATATTTTGCTGGAAACCTTTAATTCTTGTTACCTATGATTGCCGCTTAATGGCACGAGGTCATGTTTATTTATACTGATTCAATGCGTTCAGAATTTGTACCACATTTTGATCTTCCAAGAACACATTCGAACCCAATTTTGCTAAGGGTTCATTTTCAATAAACAATTACATAATCGCTTATATATGAATCAGGTACGGTTTCCTTTCTGAAAAAAGGGAGTCTTGTCCTTAAGACGTTGAAGTCTTAAAATACATTTATTCTTTTTCTTTGGAAGTATCTTTTCATTTGGTGATTAATTAGCAGTTGATATCACTTGATATTATCATAATTTTTATTTATTTATTTACCTCGCCACAGGGAGAAAGAAACCAAAATAACACAATAAAATAAAAAATAACGTACTTGGCAGGGTCACCATAGCAGCTAAGGCCAATTTCTGCGGGCCCATGATTTCTTGTCTACGTCATTGATGTATCTACAATTTTGTCACTCGATTCATATTGCAGAACCTGTCATGCCAAGAATTTTGTACTCAACAAGAGAACAAAAGATCCTTCAGCACGTATCAATGAACATTACAATCGGGGAAAAGTTAACAGTTCTCGACAAGAGTAACGTGACCATAGTGTGTAAGGCCGAAGGAATACCCTCCCCCACACTGTCTTGGAGCAAAGATGGCTTCAGATTGCCGGAGAATTTACAGACCAGTGTTTTACATCTTACATGGGTCACTCTGGAAGATGCCGGCCGGTATATTTGTACAGTAGAGAACTATTTAGGTTCTGATAGTCAGTCAGTGGATCTTTCTGTGACAGGCGAGTACATCTTAAAATAGTGTAAGGTAAACCTAAGGAAACGTCTCGTAGTAGTCAGTATTTATGGGAAATATAAGGGAATTTTATGAACCTCCAGGACATATTCTGTATTCCACTTTCTCCAGATGCCAATACGTCGCCCTTAATGCTACAATTTTAATTTTAAATTCCCTTCCCTGGCAGAGATAAAATAGCTGCGACAGAGGGAGGTTTGAGGCCTAGATTTTAAACAGTTTGTCGAACAAATGGAAACAAGAAACTGGTTCTTCCTCTCCGAACATTAAACATTTTAAAGGTTTTTTTTTTAATTTGCTGTTACTCCTAATGGTCGGGTCAAAAGTCTAGCCCTCAAAGTGAAAGGAAGACAACGGCCGCACCTTTTGCTTTCGACAGGTATCGTTTGAATGAGACACGAGTGTACCCTGCGAGTAGTTGGTTTCTCCTATGCTTCCCGAGAGACAAACCACTGCGATCAACGGTTAGTTTCTTTGAGTGAACCGCCGTCCAGCGCCAAGGATGAATAAATTAAAATTGAACCGGTAAAACGAGTTAATAAACCTGTTTTGGCGCTTGCGAGTGCGTTCAGCTACGTAACTGCTGCGTTTGGGCGAGCCTGCTATGTAGAAATAAGACGAAGTGATGTCAAGTACATCACGTGGATTGTGACGTACTTCGCACATGCTCGATGAAAAAGCAACAGTTGCTCGCAGTGGTTTCTCTCTCGGGAAGCGTAGGAGAAACCAACTGCTCCCAGGGTGGGTTTCTTGAGGGACAGGTCCCCCCAGTTCTGTCCTCCGTAACTTAAACGTCCGCATCTATTTTCCCTAACAACCATGGATCTAGCTTTCAAAAACAAAGCACTGAGGAGCACTGTCCCTTTCATTGATGCCGGGTACGAAGCTGATGCATAAGTGACATGACAATTTCATTTCGATAGTGAAAAGGAAAGGAACTTTATTTAAGTGTCTAGTCGTTCTAGCGCTGGAGCACTAATTGGGGACACTTTTAAACTGAAGTTAACAATTAACACAAATCAAGCCAAATGTTGGTTTTTGTGGAGAGGGGAAACGGGAGTACCCGGGGAAAACCTCTCGGTTCAGAGTAGAGAACCAACAAACTCAACCCACATATGACGCCGAGTCTGGGAAACGAACCCGGGGCACATTGGTGGGAGGCGAGTGCTCTCACCACTGCGCCATCCCTGCACCCCTGATATCACACCAAATTCTGTAGATAGGTCTGACCGTTAAGTTATCCAGTATAACATCCGTATACTCACGGGCTGCGGTAACATTCTCCCATCTAATAAGGTTTTCGTTTCTTTACAGTCGGAAAGAAGCCTATGATAAAGACGCTAAACCAAGATTTTGTTGTGAATGATAAAATTACTGCCATTACTCTTGATGTTGGTAGCAATCTAACATTGGTGAAAGGTTCCTCAGTAAATGTCACCTGTGAAGTGGAAGGTGTGCCTGACTCTGAAATTACTTGGCTAAAAAATGGAAACCAAGTGCTAAATAATTCGAACAAGACCTTCTTGTATGTCGCAAATCCTGACGCAACAAATTTGGAAAGTGTCTCCTGCAGAGCTGACAGCGTTTTAGGATTCGATGCAAAGACGAGCCAGTTTACCATACTTGGTTAGTAACACGTCCTTTTCATCCTTTTTAAATACTTTAGGGGCGGAAATAACAATAAATGACAAGTTCTGTCAGAAAACAGACACAAGCTTATCTTAGTCACTACAGGTCTAATTTAAACGTTTGATTCAATTACTATTTTAACAAAATTTGGGATGACGATTCTTTCTTCGAAGAGTACAAAGACGATTTCGGTGGCTCTAACATAGATTTCAAGATCATTTGTTTGTAGTATCTTAACATAATTTTTAACTCACCCAAGATTTTAGTTTAGAAGCAGTTGTTTACTATGAGACAGGGAATTTTTCTCAAGTTTGCGCTAGAAACGTGTCAGGTTTTTATCAATTGTTGGCTCATCACACTCAGTAGCCGAGTACTCAAAGAAGATTCCTGCAACCCATTTTCCACACAGCGATACATTATAAAAGTGGCAAAATCAGATAAAAGGACAACTTCTTCTCAGTATGTATCTTTATGCTGTTTTCTTCATTTTCATCTCGGAAGAACACTGTCTCCGGGGTAATGCACGAAATAGATAGGACTTCATTGGCAATATTTCGGACAACTTCATGAACGTAAAGTCATCATACCCATAAGCTATTAGAAGCCACCGAAATAGCAGGTTTCTTGCGTTACTACTGTGTCCACAACTGCGCCGATCATTCACTCCATACGCACTGGTTAAATATAAGAAATGTCAAATGTTCCCTGACGATACGAACCTGAGTGGTTATTTTAGACTTTATACTGAGACCTTGGTGCATTTTACGATTACTGAACTTTCAAATTCTCTTCC
This sequence comes from Montipora capricornis, assembly GCF_036669925.1. NCBI lineage: Eukaryota > Metazoa > Cnidaria > Anthozoa > Scleractinia > Acroporidae > Montipora > Montipora capricornis. The sequence continues at coordinate 27,135,996 of NC_090884.1, forward strand.
TATAATACCTTTGTATTGTGCTTTTTATCTACCAGAGCCGTCAATGCCTCTCGTGAAAACATCTAGTGTTTCAAAGACAACAGAAGCCCAAGACAGAAGTCCTATAAGATTGAATATTGGTGATAACGTAACAGCCCTAACCAACACAAGCATAACTATTAAGTGTCCAATAAGCGGCGTACCAACACCGACTGTCACGTGGACAAGAGATGGCCAGAAAATCTCCAGTGAGGGCAGATACAAAGTTCAAGATGATAGCTCATTGCTGATCAATGGTGCTAAGATGGAAGACAATGCTCGATACACTTGCATTGCAGAAAATGTTGCTGGGAAAGACAGCGCGTCGAGCACAATTCAAGTTTTAGGTTAGTAATACCGCGGCCGTTGCATTTTATTTCATAGGTGTATAACGTGAATGATTCATGTATACTAAACAAAGCTGATCTGCTAAAAAACTAACCAAAAAGTAAAGACGAACAGACACAAATGCGGCGGAGTTTGTGAGCGTTTGACCGAGGAAATTTGAAAACAAATTATTTCGTAAATTTTGAGCTCGTACAAACCCCGTATTATATATATTTTCAGAACCTACAAAGCCTCGGGTTAAAGTCTCTGAAAGTGGCCGAGATCTTCCTGTTGGGGACGGAAGTCCAGTGACGATGAACATTGGTGATAATGTCACAGCAGCTTCAAACACAAGCATCACCATCAGATGTCCAGTTAGTGGAGTACCAACACCAACTGTTACCTGGACCAAAGATGGAAGAACGGTGGTTGAAAGTGAGAACCTTTACATCAGAAATCAAACTGTGTTGGTAATTCATAGAGCTGAAGTTGAAGACAGTGCAAAGTACTCCTGTATTACAGAAAACAAGTTTGGAAGAGAAATCATATCCTCGATAATGACGATAAAAGGTTAGTGTTTATCTTTGATCACATTTTAAGGCCGAGGAAAGAGTTACGGTCTTGAACTTAACCGATGCGATCAAACTGCGATGATGAACAGGAAAATTGTCTTAGTGTCAAAGTAACGAATTTCAAAAGTCTCAGCCGTCTCCTACGTTTGTTGCTGCTGTAGTGAGTGGCTAAGCAAAAGCATTTTGGGATTTTTATGCAGTAAAAAAATGATACTTGTAACTTTTAGTGTTCAATGAATTTGGGTCAATTTCCACAGTCAAGTTGCCTTGCTTGGATTCCCGGCTCCGCTTTTGCCCCTGTGGATATTGTGGGCAGCCAGTACTCTATTTAATTTGAAATAATTTTCCTACTTTCTTTGTAAATATTTATGTAATAAGAATAGGTCGTTGTTGTTGTTGCATGTTGTTGTTGTCGCTTTAAAATCCCAATTTGTTACTTTTCTGAGTCAAATATTCCAGCATGAAGCAACCCTGGGAAAAAATTAGGGATTCCCAAGATAAAAGGGAATAGTGGACGACTGCCGTCTTCTCAAGCCAATTTCAGTCTACAACATCTGAATTTAAGACAACGTTATTGTCCTGATGTAACGGTGTAATGTCTTTTGTTGACTGTCCAAACACCTTTCATTCTTGCAGGTCAGTCTAAGCCGACAGTAAAGATTCGTGATAAGCCGACCACTGTAGACGCTAAAGACAGAAGCCCATTAACATTGAAAATTGGCGATAATGTGACAGCACTTACCAATACAAGCATTACCATTCAGTGTCCAACCAGGGGCATACCAACACCAATTATCACATGGACAAGAAATGGCCAACAAATCTCCAGTGGGGACAGGTTCAAAGTTCTGGATGATGGTTCATTGCTGATAAGTGAAGTTAATGAAGAGGACAGTGCTGTTTACAGTTGCAAAGCAGACAGTGTTGCTGGGGAAGACAGAGCCTCAACAGTGGTACAGGTTAAAGGTTGGTATTTTGATTATTTTTCAAGCGTGACCTGACAAATTTTAAGATGAATATATTTATAGTGGAAGAACTCCCCTGTGATAAGGATAAATTCGTTTAAAAAAATATTTGGCTGGTACTTTTTTATGGAAAATTCTTCGTCAGCCCTTCTGTAAAAAACAGTGAAACGTGATTGTGTAGGGACCAATAACAGAAAACTTCAAAACACCTACGAGGGAACCTCAAAAGAAAAAGACTAATAAAATACGGTTTCTGTTTTTTGGTTACGTGTTCTCACATCTGATCGGCTTTTTGCCGAATGCGTTCCTTCAATATTTCAGGGTGTTCATGAATTTTGACATTAATTTGTTAGCAAGTTACCAGTGTACTAGGATAAAAGAGCGAGGTTACCCCGATAACTTTATTTCGAGAGGGAGACGCAATTAACTTTTTTCTAACCTAAGAGGACACGGGAGAACAGAGGACTGACGACGACGCCGGGAATTCCATACCCTACTCTTTGCGAATAGTGTTTGGGTTCTTTTAAGTCCCACAGGATTGTGAACATTGAAGGTTCCGGCGCGAGACGGGGCCTACAGTTTATCGTCCTTATTACGAGAAGAACTTAGAGAGCCTAACCATTTCCAGATGTTATTGTACAAAGTCAACACTTTCTACTCAGATATTTCAAGACCCTGAGTGTTGGTCCGGCGGGAGTTTTTGTTCCCGCGACCTCTCGTACAGTAGTCTGGTACTCAACCACCTGAGCTAGCCAATCGGTTATATTCTCTTCCTTCGCCCTCTGTTAATGTTTCACTAATATCTTTCTTAGAGCCCGCGAAACCAGTAATCGATATTCCTGCGTCTGGAAAAGATATTCCCCTTGGTGATGGACGTCCTGTGGCAATTACCATTGGCGATAATGTGACAGCAGCTTCAAACACCAGTATCACCATTACATGCCCAGTCAGTGGAGTACCAACACCGTCTGTTACCTGGAGAAAAGATGGCACTGACGTCGTTAAGGGAGAGAAGTACTTCATGAATGAGAACAACTCTTTGGTTATTAGGGGAGCTGAGCCACAGGATAGCGCCAATTACTCTTGTGTAATTCAAAGTGCTTTTGGAACGGAGGAATCGTTTTCTCGTGTTATCATAAAAGGTAGTTGCTTCTGTATGTGAGTTATAAAGACGGGGTTTCGTTTTAAAAAAATTAGAACGAAGGAAGTATAGTTGCTTAGTGTTGTTGTTGTTGTTCATTGATTAATATTTTCCCAATTCCACAGAGCCAATTGCTCCTCAAATATTCTCTTTACGTGGGGACTTTACTTCCTTTGACCAAAACCCAGTTAATATCACCATTGGGCAGAAGCTATTGACGCTAATTGACACCAAGCTTGTAATCAACTGTCCTGTCAAAGGGATTCCAATTCCAAAGGTCACGTGGACGAAAGGCAACGAGACGCTTCCATCAGATGGTCGAATGACGGTGAAAAATGGAAATCTTGTCATAGTCGAATTGCAGACATCAGATAGTGGAAAATATACTTGCTCTTCAGAAAACTCTGTTGGCAAGGCAGCAGCATCTTCGAACGTGACTGTTGCAGGTAAGCAATTGCTTTAGCTAACATCCTGCTTTCCACAAGGGTAAATATGGAACACCTCAGCACTACAACATGTGTACCTTAACCAGATTTCTTCAGTCGTAGCCAAAATTGTTAAGGCAGTTTATTGAATGTTGGGTCAAAGTGCAGATAGACGTTCGCAGCAGGCAGTACAAACTTTAGGGTAAGGATGCATGAAATCCTATGGCTCTTATGATTGGCTCGGAAAACAATGGACAAACGTAATCAGTGAACCCTGATTCTCAGTAGAGTCCGACTCAATCAAATAAGAGGT
>NC_090884.1:27144756-27219756 GCF_036669925.1 Montipora capricornis
AACCATTCGTTTTCTAAAGGAAAAACCATGCAAAAATCGGGTTTTTTTTAATGATAATGTAGTTATTAGTTATACTGAGAACTGTTCTTTTAGCCCTAAAGACCTACATAAGATGCTGTCTCGTTGTTTTTCTCTGACAGCTTGTCGAATGTATTCCGCTATAAATTGGTCGGGTTTCGAAGAACAAACTGCCAGTCTATGATAGTCTTGATAACTCGAATTGCAATGTAAAATCCATCAAATCGTAAAAAGAAATGACATTAAACTTGACGGATAATTTTCAATCCAGTATAGGTACCCACAAAGTAAGGGGAAAAAGAAAGAACGTTAGACCGGCCAGAAGTCCATAAGCCAAAAGTGTCGATCTTCGATGGAATGCGGCCCATCATTTTACGGTATTATCTATTTTTAGAACGGTTAATGCTATTTTGCACTTAGCGCGGGCATTCCTTTGCGTGGCTACTTGGTTTTATCGACCAATCAGAAGCAATGTGGTCATCAGACTCAATCTGATTGGCCCAGGCCAAATAAGAGCGATCGACACTTCTGGGATATGGACTTCTGATTAGACTCCTCCCCTTGACTCTATACCCTACAAATTGACCAATTGAATAGAGGTGCTCAGTTCATTATTTGGTTGATATTTTAATTTCCTCTAAATGTTTTTCAGAAACTTCTCCGCCAAAGATTTCTGCAGTTTTCAGTTCCCTAAAGCTCTTTGAAGGTGGATCGTTCAAAGTCAATGTTGGCTCTAATGTCACAACTGTCACGCGTAATTCGTTATCCATCAGATGTAACACAACTGGTGTACCCCCGCCCGAGGTCACGTGGAGTAAAGATGGTGCTTTATTGGAAACAAAAGGACCGGTCTTTGTATTATCATCCCTTTCAACAACCGATTCTGGTCGATACCGATGTACCGCTTCCAATGTAGATGGCTCGGATGCTAAAGACATTCGAATTGATGTGTTAGGTAAAATTTACGCTTTTCTAGTGAACACTTACCTCAGAAACGCAATAAACATAAATTGTGAGAATGCTTGATGAGTATAATGCTAGAGATACTAACTGGTTCATTATTTGTGTAGTTGGTAGTCAACCTGAAATCACGAGTACGGAGGAAAACGTCTTGGCTATTAGTGGAGAAAAAGAAGTTACCATAGGAGTTGGAGGAAACTTGACCACTGTCGTCGGAACTGGCGTGAAGATTCTATGCCCGGTAACGGCGCTTCCCAATGCAACGGTCTCGTGGCTATTCAATGGCTCTTCTGTTGAGGACGAAAATCGTCGATGGTTTAAAAATGGAGAAGTTACAATGACTGGTGTTACACCACAACATGTTGGTTCCTATACTTGCGTAGCGAAAAACTCTTATGGATCGGACTTGAAGGCCACAATTTTGTCTCTTATAAGTAAGACATTTCTTTTCTGTCTTTTCTATCTTAAGACCACTTTGTTTTAATCTCAAAAACTGCGTGGTTCAGGAAGAAGCCTATTGGTTCGAGTGTTGGGGCCTCGTCAAATCCTCTATCAGCTTTTGGGGAAAAAGTGCATATCTTTCGAAATCGACGGACGTTTTGAGGGGAAATTGCTAAGTTACTTTCGACTTTGTTTCGGGCAGTTCACCATGAGTCAAAGACCTATACAGTTATGTAGTTCTCTCGTTCAACTAGGGGCTATAGGAAGCTGAACTACGCAGCCTGACCTTAATCATCACAACCTCTAACAAGAATGGGACTTGCCGCAAAAAATGATAATAACCACTTTGTTATCATGGAAAATATAAATAACGGAATGGCTGGAGGGACCTGTCAGATAATAGGAAGCTTAAGCACGCGCGTTTTAGAGACGCGGACGGCAACCGGAAGTGAGCTGTTTTCCCTTTTAACTTGTCTTCAGACAACCACATTTACATTGCTATGTACGTTTTCTCCATTAAGGATGATTAGTATAACAATTTGGGAGACACCACTGTCCTGGCACGCGAAATGTTCTCTTCCAGTTGCCGTCCGCGTCTCAAAAAACCCACATGCTTAAGCTCCCTGATGGCAACAAACCTCGCATGTAACATGAACCCCCTTCCAACCCCTCTCAGCCGTTAGGCAGTGGTGTAATCGTAAACTGTAACTTGCGATTTGCGCTATAAGAAGTCAGGCTTAGTTCCCATCATTAATGTAAACTGCATTTGCATACACCGGTTAATGAAGCAAGTGTTATCATTGCATTTCAACTGTATTGGCCTGTTTCAGTTCCAGTTGAGCCAAAGATCTTGTCCTCAAACATGGACATACAAGAATTTAACTCAGTGCGACATGACCTGGTGATTGGAGATAGGCTGAAATCTCTGGAAGGTAGCATTGTGCACATCAGCTGTCCGGCAACAGGCAACCCTACTCCTAACATAGAGTGGAAGAAATCTGGAGTTAGAGTGAAGGAGAGTGGGAATTTAAAAATTGTTAACAACACGTTGATTTTGTTGAATAGCACATCGTCAGATAGTGGAAGCTACACGTGTGTTGCGTCCAGTGGTGCTGGATCCGACGAGGAGGAAACTTTCCTTACATTTTCAGGTACTTCAACAGCTGCAGTCTTTAGGGTCCTGTGGTAAATGCTTAACGGTCAAATTTATCAAGCGCATTTTAAAGTTGTCATGCGCTAGCTAACTTAAGAGTGGAATATCAAAATAAAACATGGTGTGAATGAGTTCTGTCATCTCGACTATAAGTGATATGACGAGTTAAGAAAACCGTCTCGTTTTGAAGACTTTTACATTTAGACCACATTTCCTTGGTTTCGGGCAAATCTTTTCTCGAAAATATAAGAGTATAAAACTAAAGCCCGCGTCGTTCAAACAGGAACTTCGGAACCATGAACACTTGTGAACACATTACACAACCTTCCTTTAAAAGAGACGTTCGATAACCAAATGGTATTGACAAAATGAGTTCAAATCACATTTCATCTGAGAAACCCATAGCCTTGTGTGTGACTAGCGCACCGGTGGCTCAGTTGGTTAAGCACCGGGCTGTCACGCGGGAGGTCGTGAGTTCAACTCCGGCCGGACCAACACTCAGGGTCTTTAAATAACTGAGGAGAAAGTGCTGTCTTTGTAATGACATCTGCAAATGATTAGACTTTCAAGTCTTCTCGGATAAGGACAATAAACCGGAGGTCCCGTCTCACAAACCTTGTTCACATATAACACTGTGGGACGTTAAAGAACCCACACACTATTCGAAAAGAGTAGGGGACGTGGTTTCCGGTGTTGTGGCCTATCTTCATCACTCACTTACATCATCACTCATCATGGGTTGGGAGGGTTCAGTGGGCTCATAAAATGGACTGATAGCGGCTGCCATCGGCGCCCTTAGTATGCTGATGTCCGAGCCCACTGCAAAAATGTAAATAGGACACGTATGTTTGTCCTATCAATCAATCGCGACATTACTAGGGTACTTAAAACATTCCTACTTCTTATTGTTACTTTCAATACTCTTTTCTGTATATTAGAACCAGAGAAACCTTCGATCAGAGGCGAGTCAATAAATGTCGAATCGTACGACATGCAGCCAGTCACAGTAACTGTGGGAAGCACGCTTAAAGTACTTGAAAAGACCACCGTCAACATTCGATGTATCGCGTCAGGAATCCCTGAACCTTCTGTTTACTGGGACAGCAGTAGCAGCATGCAGCCAGCGAATAAATTTGACGTGAATCAGGGAGGACAATTGTTGACAATTCGTGAGGTAGACGCCAGCGATTCTGGGAAGTACATGTGCAATGCGTTTAACAAAGCTGGTGAGGTCACCGAGGCTGCCTTAGTGAAAGTTGTCGGTAAGAGCAAAATAAAGTGGTCATTGTTGCAGGCGCAAATAAACTGAGCTAGCGTATTTTGATTATCCACGAATATTTAAACTCGGTAAATTTTTTTTACTGTTGTTGCCCAGTTGTTGTTGTTGTGGCTTTTGCTGTAGCTTTTGTTGTTCGTGTGGCTGTCGAATAGTTCATCATTTGTTGTTAATTGCTAACTGAGCTGAAGTATCACTAATAAGCTGGATGGTTGGCACTACTTGTCATTGATCTTGCCTTTATTGTGACTGGTTGCGGTGTTTTAAAAACATTTCCGTTTTTGTCTATTGCTTCTTTTACCGGTCCAAATGAAGAAAATGAAGTTTTTGGTATACAGATAGGTTACAGTTTCTTGCCTTGATGGAAGCACTGGACAAATCAGTCCATCGTAAGATCAGAGTACGAGATCCCTCGTGTAATGGTTACTTGAAGTGCTATTGCCAAAAGATAGTTGCCTTAACTTTTTATTGTTGCAATTTCGGCTTGTTCTGGACTTGTGCACTTTTAATACAAGCTTGAAGCATGTTTAATTCAAGGCATCAACCTCATTGTTATGTTTATTTCGTAGAGGCGACCACTCCTACGATTAAAACATCAGATGGCACGGTTTCCTGGTACAACAGAGAGTTACGTGAAGTTCCAGTTGGAGGCAAAATACAGGTGCTGTCGGGAACAAAAGTAACTCTGACTTGTGAGTATTCCGGTTTTCCCCAACCTGAAGTCAAATGGAGTGTTTTGGACGAAGAAGGTCAAGTCATGGAGCAGGATGCCGGATTTGAAGTCGTTAATGGCTCTCTTGTTTTAATGGCTCTGCAGCCTTCCGATTCCGCTGAATATGTTTGCTCCGTGCGAAACGTTGCTGGAACTGCGTCAGCATCAACAAAGTTGAAGATTTTTGGTGAGTTACTAAAATAGGAACAATTCTTCTTTCTCATTCACGTATGACGTCATCCGTGTAGTCAGCCAGTAAGGAGTTTAACGTTAGTGGGATACAGTAATAACTGGAACCTCTAACCACTTGTAGCTTTCTTTTTACAAAGCTATCAATTTCTCCTTAGTTAAGATATCTTAATAGCTTTTCCAGCAATTTTACAGTAGCCTTCCAACCTTTGGAACAACCTTCTCGACATTTTCTATCTCTTTTTTCCAAGATCCTCAGTCGCCATCCATCATCTCTTCCGAAGACTCAATAGTGTCGTTATCAGAGATTGCTCCCGTGCAAGCTACAGCTGGGAGTGTGTTGACGGTTTTGTCGGGAACAAAAATCGTTATTACGTGTTCAGCAGAGGGCGTACCCACACCGTCAGTTGCCTGGACCAAAGGAGACAAGCTGATCCATACTTCATACGTGTTAACTATTGAGAACGCTACAGTACGCGACTCAGGAGATTATCTGTGTACGGCAATGAGTGAAGTTGGATCAGACCAGGAGTCTACGATGATCAATGTTGTTGGTTAGTCTTGAATTAAATATTTAATAGATCCAGACCAAAGATTTCAAAAATATTTCAGAAGTGCTACTTGAAATCCGAAATACTCGTTTTTCCCGAAAGATTACCGAGCAATTGGTGTGCCTTTTCGAGTCATTCAACGAGTGAGTAAACGAGTAAATAAACGAATTGGTAAATTAATTAATTTTTAACTAACTTTAAATTCTATTGTGCAATAATTAACCAGATCTCCCTTTCCTTTGTGCAGGAATTTTAACCGGTATTGCATTAAACCATAATTCTCAAAAGCATCCCCAAGCACGAGATTTTCGAATCAAACCAGTTTTACTTTGCATAAAAAAACGAAAACTAATTTTCTTAAGAAAGACTTCATCTAAGACTCGTTTTGAGTCGAAGAGGTTTTGAACACTGCCTATTGGCCGGCTTTAATCAAAGATTTGAGGAATTTCTTTCGGTCCTCTAACATCAACTTTGCTGGTTCTTTTAATTTGCTTACAGCAAAATCGTGATTTGTAAGTCATAAAGTAAATATTATTTGTTGCAGACCCTCGCAGGCCTATTATCCAGCAACCAAACGTACACAACATCCCACTCTCCAACAGGACTTCAGTCAACGTTTTAGTTGGAAGTGACGTCACGGTTCTAACACAAACCCATATTAATATCACTTGTCAGGTGGATGGTGTACCAACACCGGAAATCACGTGGCTTAGAAATGGCAAACCCGTGAAATCTAAGACCGGCAACTCTTTGGAAATGACTATTAGCGCCGTAGAGGATGCTGGTCAGGTTGCGTGTTTCGCCCAAAATATTGCGGGAAATGCAACACTAAGCACTGATATTAACGTAATTGGTAAGGAGAATTTGGCCATTTGACAAAGCAATGTGTTTCGTTCGAGGTGCTTTTTCTGTCTGTTTTATTCGACACAGAGTTATACAGTTGACCCAAGAGAAAGAGTCGTTTCTTCAGACTTGATCATTTTTTAGATTCATGTTCTTGATGTTGTTTCTAGTTTGATTTATGTATATGTGACAAAAACAGACCTTTTGCATGAAATGAAAGTTCTTGAAGATTATCAGAGTTAATCAAGCAAGTTAAGCAGCAAAAAAGGCTGATCAAGACTAGCTTTTTCAAGCCGCATGATTGAAAATAGACATTATATAATGTGTCTATTCCGTAGTTCAAATCTATACAGTTTCATATATTTTTAAATCACACCAATTAGCAGGAAAGCTACTGTAAGTAAGGACGATGCCAGAAAATGATAACTGCTAGGAAGACATAGGAGTTGTACCGTAGACTCCAGGTCATGGCATCCTGATTGAGCGCTCACTAGACCTAGTGTCACGCGACATAAAAAACATCACTGCCTCGCAACAGCTCAGAACAATCTGCTTCCATTGCAAATGGCATTATAGAAATCACAATAGGCCAGGGAAACTGAACTGCCGGTTTTCAAATGATATTTGTATTGTGTTACAGAGCCAGACCTCCCGCGTATCAGCTCTGGCGAAGGTGAAATCTTTGCGTTGAACAGAAGGCAACCAGTTACAGCGTCTATTGGTATGACTGTGCAAACGTTTACAGGAACTCAACTCACCCTGGAATGCTTAGCTGAAGGATCTCCCAAGCCGAAGGTTTCGTGGGCTAAAGATGGCGAAGCGATAGATTCCAAGAGAAGGGTATCTGTTAACGAAGATGGAAAAGTGATTATTAAGAATACTCGCGTTTCAGACACGGGAACATACATCTGCGAAGCTAAGAGTGTCATTGGAGAAATGACTGAGGTCTCATCTGTTTATGTTCGAGGTAATTGTGCTCGTTGTTGAATCCAGCTCTCTATGTAGCACTGTATACTGCCTCAGGTACTAGGTATTTAAGACAAACCACAGGGAGAATTAGCAATACAAAGTCATTTACCGTAGAAAATAGAAAATAGAACAAAAATCTTTACAGAGGCTTACAACCCTGATGTAAGTAAGAATTTAGTGACGGTGTAGAGCTGTTGTTTATCCTTCTTCAACATCAAAAGTCAATCCTCGCAAATTAAAGCATGTTAATCTGTTTACACGTGATGTTTGATCGCAAAGTGCATTTTCAGGTCGATACTGAGTTCGTAAACTTAGGACGCCTTCCATTTGATAGAACTGACCGGCCAGACCAGGCATTTCGAAGGACTAACTCAACAACGCCTTCAAGTTAACACACTTCGAGGATGATATATGCTCCTCCAGAAGAATGCGAGGGATTAGCATGCAAGCGTTGCTTGAAATTGTTGCATTTTCTTTGCAAACTGACGGGTCTGGCCGGATAGTTTTCAAAAAAGGAAAGAGCTCTTAGATAGGACTTCCTTTTCTTTCAGCACCAATTCGGCCAAGAATAAAAGTATCCAGATCTTACATCATCTGGTACGAAAAGCAACCATTTAAAGGGAAAATCGGTGACAATTTGACGACACTGAAAGGACGAACGTTAACACTGACCTGTCCAGCTCTGGGGCTGCCACAACCGGCAATTGCTTGGTACAGAGGTGGCATGCGGATGAGGAACGGTGGGAATTACGTTGTTATTGGCAACAAGCTGATCATGTACAATCTGGATCCAATGGATACGGATCGTTACACTTGTGTGGCAAGGAACTTTGCAGGAGTTACGTCAGCCACAACGACACTCAAGGTTCACGGTATGGATTCCATTTGTTTTATTTTTCGTTGTAGTTGACAAGGACAAAGCCTTTTTATTGCAAGAAAGTCGCAGACATAGTAGTTAAGGCGCCTGCCCTGAATCCGGAGATCCCAGGTTCACGAACCGCTCTGAGCACTTGTTTAATTTGATCCTGGTAGTGCCTGGTTCAACTTCTTGGCTGCACTTGTAAACAGCCAACTGGTTTGCCTCCAGCCCAGTTGCTGTTCTGTTCTGATTACTTTTTATTGGCCCTGAAAGGCCATGATGGAAAGTGGTCAAATAAGTATATATGTATGTAAATATCACCATAAGGTTGAATTTCGAAGCTCTTAGTTGAGATGATTTCCGTAGCACTGTTTCCTGCAGGCGTTTGTGATGGTCAGTTTTCTTAGAACCACCAAAAAATCCTTTCCTCAAAAAGTGATGTTGTGATATTATACGATTTAATTCCATGGATTAGACTTCTATCGGCTGGTACGTAATCCTGGGCTAATTGACTGGGTCACGCCCCCATCTAAAACAAACTGTGTTTCACGAGAAAATGAGCTAGTTAACGCCTCTTCCCGTTCCTGCTCCATCATTCAATGTTGAAGGGAGTAAACTGCAAGTAGCAGGTTCCAGGTTAGAGTTGCAGGTCATAGTTTCATAGTTTCACCATAGCTGAAACAACCCTTGCAAACCTTTGCTAATGCTAACATTAGGTCTAGAAAATAATGTTTAAGTCTAAGGTTAGATTTTTGTAAAGGTTTGGGTTGTTTCGGTAATAGTAAAACAATGATCTGCAACAACCCTAAACTGCAACCTGCAACCTGCAAGTTAAACCCTCTGCATTCTGGAATGTTGCATGTCCAAATGTTCATGATGTTGATTGTCATCAAGAGTCATCAGCTTAGTTAGAGTCAACATAAATTGGACAGGGAAGAAATGGCGCAACTGAACAAGGTAGTCAAAAAACACAGTCATGTACAGGAGTATCCCAATGTAATTTGTTTAGGACAGAAGCTTGTATGTCGGCCCGTACCCAAGACAAGATTCCGTTTGAATTACACCTCCTCACGACTTACCTTCTTCATTGTCATCCAACTTATCATGATGGACAAAACTCATTTTGTCTATGTCTATTCCAGATCCAATGACACCAAAAATCATGCCTTCGTTTGGATACCAAGAGGCCTTGCAAAACCACGATCCACTCAATGTTACAATTGGCAATGAAGTCGCCATCTTGCAAGGAAGTGCGCTGACCATTAAATGTCCATTTACTGGCGTGCCAGAACCGAAAATAAAATGGATAAAGGATCGCAAGATGCTTGCCTCCAATGAACGCATGGAGATGGACTGTGCAGGCATTCTCAATATATTCAAAATGGAATTGGAAGACTCTGGGGATTATGCATGCATTGCTCAAAGCTTTCTTGGAATGGACATGGCCTTTAGCGCCGTCACAGTGTTTGGTAAGAAATTAACAGTTTCAATGGCGAGAAAGTCTCCCTCGGTAGATCGTATACTTTCGGATTGTTCCTTAGATCGAATTTTACAAATTTCCTTCAAATTTGCTTCGTAAGGTTTGCTCAGTTTTGTACTGCAAGCAGTGTGTTCAAATTAACCTGCCCATAGTGCACCGCATCCATTGTTTGTTCGGTGCAAAATGATTGTGCAACACTTTCTCCTATTATGTCGTGAAAAACTTGCGTTGTATATACTTGTATAAACGCCTTAAGGCTCGTGTGCATTCGAAGATCACTCAGGAAATTATCCATGGTATGCCAGTCACGATCCTTGCCATCAATCTAAATTATGTGTTTGTGACTGCAATCCAAGATAAAATCGTTAAGACAATTTTAACTTCCTTTTCCACACCTAAAAAGACTTCATGGAGTAAATTTTTTTATTTCGGCTCCCGTCCACCAGCATAATAAGCACCTTAAGATCTACGACAACGACGTCAACGACAATGACACAAAATAATAGGAGTTGTTATATATCTAGACTTTCACTCAACGAAACGAGCACTGTAATTGGTTGGTTCGGGATACAATATTTCACAGTTGTTGCCCACTCCAGATGTTTTGCTGCGATTGTTTAGGCAAAAGTCTAAATAATTTATCTAACAAAGTACTTAATGTCTGGTCCCTCAGGAAACTAGTTAGTTTTGTTTTCCCTCGAGTCCTGATGTTTCCCTCGACTTCGTCTCGGGAAACATCAGGACTCTCGGGAAAACAAAACTAACTGTTTCCCTCGGGACCATACATTAATTAAGTGTACATTGTTACCCTAGCCCTTACCCATGGGTAAATAGTGTTTGCCCACGGGCAAAAACGTTTTTGTGCGCAACTGCTTTCCCTAGACCGAAACTGCCCAAGGGTTATTTCCATGGTTACATCAAAAAGAACAAAATAACTTCCAATGAAAGTTCCTGAACTGAAAAGTACGGTTTATCTGCTCCCTGAGGTGGCTTGGCCAATCAAAAAGCAGAACGTAGCTAATACACGAAGACCTTTAATTATATTAACTATACCTAATATTTTACCCTGAGGGGAGTCTTTTACTGTATAACCGAATCCTCAAAGGTAACATTGAAAACTGAACTGAACCAAAATCAAACCATTTACCCTCCGGAAGGCCCAAAACCCAAGGTGTGTGTAACCATAACTAATGTTGTTATATAGCTGATTTTTTTTTTCCGAACAGCACGCGCTCTCGTTGGTTACTTCGAGGTCAAATGACATCTAACAATAAAACTGTTCCCCGCCAAAAGTCTCTGAGCGGGCAACAATGCAAAATATATGACGTCAGAGGGTAACCGTGCACTGTTACCCGCGAATGTTGACCGACGACCGCCGTTGCTGTTGCCGTAGCACGTTTTTCTTTTTGTGCTATATAACAAATCACTTAATGACTGGTCCCTCGGGAAACAGTTCATTTTGTTTCCCTTGAATTTCAATGTTGTCCTCGGCTGCACCTCGGGGAAACATTGAGATTCTCGGGAAACAAAATCAACTGTTTCCCTCGGGACCAGTCATTAAGTGTTTAGTATCGTTGGTTAAAAGAGCATAAATAAACGTGCTGCACGTGCGGCACGGGTTTTTGCTTCTATTTTTGCGGTACTCTATGTAACGACGACGTGAGCATGATTTACTTTTAGGATACTTCGCCCACACGACATGAACGAAATGGAATAATCGCGAAAGGCCTATACCAGAGCAAAGTTATATTTTGAGGTGAAGTTTTCGTCGTGGTCGCAGTCGTAGATCTTACGATCCCTAATGTTGCGACACGGCAAGGTTATTTGAGCTTCTTTCTAAATAACATTGCGTTGGGTAGGGTGAAAGCAGGGGGTACATCTGGACTTCTGTCAAGTTATAGTCAAAGCTTGTTTGATGAAAATGGCTCTCTCCCTCTCCCTCTTTCTCTTTGTCAACAACACCTTCGTATTTTCTTACAGAGGCGGTCAAACCAAGTGTCGACATTTCCGGCAGGGCATACGTTAGCAGTGGAAGTCTTGTAGACATGCATGTGGGAGACAATTTAACTGCCATCATCACAACACCAGTTCACATCAACTGTTCTGCCAGAGGAACTCCAAAACCGAACATGCGCTGGCAAATGAACGGCAAGCAACTTGGCAATGGCGGAAATTATAAGACTGATAACAGTGGAGCCTTGGAAATCAAGAGACTTGAGAACCCTGGAGAGTTTAAGTGCATTGCTGAGAATTTTCTAGGGAAGGATGGTGCCTCAAGTTACATAAATATTCTCGGTTTGTATCATTATTTCACCATTATTATCCGGTTACAAAATGGGAATCATCTGAGCTCTCTACTTGCTAATACTGGTGACACACTCATTTATCTCTTAGCTCTTTTCGTTTAGTATTATTTCGAAAATCAAGAGTGAAAAAAGCCGTATCTGTTCTCAAGTAGAAACAAAAAATTATTTGTCAAATGTAGTCTTGTGTAATTAACTGAGACAATTTCTCGCACGTATCTGTTTACAGGGAAAGAAATACTAAGTGTAGGCATCTGCTGCGGGAGCCATTTTTATCCCAGTTGAACACGCACTCTCTGTCAATTTGCTTCCTCCACTCATTTCCAGTTTAACAAATGTTAAGTAGTTTCTTACCTAGTCCCTATCAGCCTTTTCATTAACTTTTTTTTGTTTTCAACAGATCCTGTTAAGCCATCGATTATCACTCCTGAGATACCCAAGACACTTGAACCGAAAGATCTTAGCCCTATAACCCTGAAAATTGGTGATAACATGACAGCACTTACCGACACAAGCATCACCATTCAGTGTCCAACCAGTGGCGTTCCACCGCCATCTGTCACGTGGACAAAAGATGACAAGGAAATCCTCGGTGGAGACAGGTACAAAGTTCAGGATGATGCTTCATTGGTGATCGATTATGCCGACGAAAACATCAGTGGTCGCTACACCTGCACCTCGAGCAATGTTGCTGGAAATTCTAGTGCCTCGAGTGTGGTGCAGATTGTTGGTAAGAATTAAACCGCAACTAACGCGATTTTTATTTCTTTATATTTTAAGTACATTTTGCGAACTTAGAACGTCGAAAGAATTATGAAACTAGACATAACCACAGGTTAGTTACTGCGGGTGAGACAGACGTAAAGAGTTGTAGGGTTACAAAGCGTATTACCAGAGATTTCACATTAGTAGTTGTAAATTTGATAAAATCAAGGCTTTGTGCACCTCAAGCTTATGAATAGGTCAACTGTGACATAACACGTAAAGTTCGTGAGGCTTGAGGAAAGAAATGTCTAATTCAATCTATGGATCAAACTATGGAAAGACAGTGAACAAACCTGTTCGATACTTGACTGATGTGGTCACAGTTAGAAAGATATGAAACAGCTAAATTAAATCGACGGTCATTTGCGAAATAACTATTAAAAGTCATCGGAATGGGGGTTGTTTAAATGTAAGTAGTTGTAACAATTACACTTAAGTACAAGCTGGAGCTAACAACATAAACAATTCAGACAATAGGGTCAAGGGACCTTTAGATTCTAGGACGAGGACAAGAACGAGTACGAGTTTTGACTGTTTGTTTTTAGCGAAAATACTAAGAAGATTTATAACCCGTACGATTAATCTTACTCTTTGTTAACAGTATAGGTTGTTCAGTTATTCTTATTGCTGTTACCTGGGCCTTTTTGCTGATCGAAAAATGCCAAAACTGCTGCCGTGTTGTTGACTTGTTTTGGCACGACGACATTTTTGCAAAACCTCGTAGTAAAATGACGACGGTAACACGTTTTTCCCGCCAAAATGACGCTGGTTTGCGCGCGCTCAATGTTGTGCAATGAGAAAATTTCGTACTCGTAGTCGTACTCGTCCTAGAATCTAAAGCTCTCTAATACCAAACGTGATTGGCATATTAATGAGGTTTCAAGTTACCTAACAGACGTGATAAAGAGACTCAGAAGCATGCAGTCAATTCGTAGGGAGTTCGAGAATAAGGCTTCTGTCGGCTGGATCTCATATCTTTTCATATTGCTCGACGTAAAATTCGTCGATAAGTAGCATACATGACAATCAACACTTGATTGAATAAATCATCAAGCTTATATTGCTGAGCACAGATTCCTCTACTATTCCGGGGTGGAACTGTAAACCATATCAAGGCAATGTCGAGTTTTGACGAGACGGAACTGGAGAGCCCGCGGAAAAACCTCGAAGCACTGTAGTGAACCAACAGACACCACTCACTTATGACGCCGATCGACTCTGAGGGAAGGCAAGGGTTTTCCCCACTGCGTTAAACATGATGTCCCCATTTGCGACATTCCTGTCGCACACGGTAATCTAGTGACTATAAGGCTTCTATAGGTGCTGAGGGAAAGGTGATGTAAAGGCATAATTGCCTTTCGAAATGAATATTTAATATATGGCTGAATTTATTCGCAGAGCCCGTTAAGCCGACCATTGAGGTTTCTGAAACTGGGAAAGAGATTCCCGTTGGTGATGGTAGTCCAGTGACTATGAACATTGGTGATAACTTGACAGCAGCTTCAAACATTACCATCACCATCAGATGTCCAGTGAGTGGAGTACCAACACCAGCTGTTAGCTGGACCAAAGATGGAGTAGCAATTTCTCCGGGAATGCAGTATTCCTTCACAAGTGACAACTCCCTCGTAATTAAAGGAGCTGCTTCTGATGACAGTGGAAAATACACGTGTAGTGTGAAAAGCGTGTCAGGCAGTAACAGTGCATCGTCAGCAGTAGAAATAAAAGGTAAGTTTTAATCTCCAAGAACAGATAATTGTTGTAGAACATTGCAATGGCGAGTTTATTCCTGAGTTCCAAGGATATACTAGCAAACAAACGAGTACTTCTATAGTTTTCCAAGGATAGAAATTATTGCTTTCATAACTGCGAGGATCATAGCTTCCCTTGATTTCATATCTGCAGTTCAATATATGATTCATTTCATTTATCATTTCGTATTCATCCTGGGAACATTTGAACCCACAAATGACCGGCTCGCAACATCAGTTGCTTCATAGCTCAGTTGGTTAGAGCGTCGCGCCGGCATCGCGAGGTCACGGGTTCAAACTCCGTTGAAGTCTTGAATTTTTCAGGTTTCTCTGCGCAGAACTGCAAGGGTCATAGCTTCCCTATTGTGTTTCCGTAAGTTCCGTAAACCACATTGTGTAGTTTCCGTTCATTCCCCCGAGCATTCCTAAGTTTTTTTGCCTGATCAGAGCGCAACATTATTTACTTTCTCGTGCTTTGGAATGCAAGAGTTACTAGCAGTCGCTATGTGGTTCTTACTACATAGCAGGCATTTGCATGCTGCTATTCGTGCTCTAGAATAAAAAGTATAACTTGTAAGTCAAGGTCACTCAACGGCATCTCTCGTTCGCTACACTTCTGTCAATTTTTGCGGCTGCAGATTAGTTTCACCATAACATTTCTGTTATTCAAATGAATTGTAAGGATTTTACATTGGTTTTGTGGGTCGTGTTAAATTACTTTTTTTCTTTCTTTTCCGCCGTCGCCCATGTCATTGTAGTCTAGCTATCAATAAACGATATGCCTATTCCTGACTCTTGTTTGAGTTGATGTAGATCAGTTTCACTGCAGAGTGATTACAGAACAATCTTAAGTAACTAGTATCTTAAGCAATTGTTTTTGTTCTTGTTAACGGATAATAGCATACGGAATCTGTACCAGCAATAGTTCTTAGTGGTCAATGTGATGGAAAGAAATAATATTACCCAGAAGAAAGAACACAGCAGAGTACAAAGGAGCTTTGCAATAACAATTTTATGATGGAGAGTGTGGTGAAAGTTTCACACAGATCATACATGCTTCCACCGGGAGAATTTAGAATAATCCTAAAGCCAGCGATCGTAAAACCTGAATGTTGCAGCGAATCAGACAATCCACGAAGCCTACGATGTCGTTTGACAATAAACCAAAAATGCTCTCCTTGAACTTACAGATTCCAGAATTTCCATACACCTTTTTTCAAAAAATTTGTCAGGTCGCTTGACAAAATTTCTATTATTACCTACGTCGTTTTTTTATTTAGGTCCTTCGAGACCTGTTGTGAAACGCTCAGAGAATCCAAAGGCCATAGAGGCTCAAGATCGCAGTCCCATTTTGTTGAGCATTGGAGATAATGTTACAGCACTTACCAACACAAGCATAACGATTCGATGTCCAACTAGTGGCGTTCCATCGCCAACTGTCACGTGGACAAAAAGTGGCCAGGAAATCCTCATTGGGGACAGGTACCAAGTTCAGGATGATGGTTCATTGCTGATCGTTAAAGCTCATGGATCAGACAGTGCTTTATACACTTGCAGAGCGGACAGTGTTGCAGGGAAAGACAGTGCATCAACTGTGGTACAGGTTGTTGGTAAGTATGTGCGAGACGAGAACTTGCAGCAACTCTTTTCATTTAAAATAGTTATGCATAATGTGATAAAGGAATTATCATCTGTGTTCTGAAAACGCCTCATTAGGCTAAGCCATGGCACTGAAAAAGTCCGACAAATTCTCAGCCGCGTTTGACATCCATTCAAGAATTCATTCCTAACTTTGGGAACCATTTGTGTCTTGTTCCTTTGTAGAATCGATAAGTCCTACAATAGATTTCTCTCGTCCTGGAAAAGATATTCCTGTCGGGGATGGAAGTCCAGTGACGATGAACATTGGTGACAACGTGACAGCAGCTTCAAACACCACCATCACCATCAGATGTCCAGTTAGTGGAGTACCTACACCAGCTGTTACCTGGACCAAAGATGGAGAAGAGCTTATCCCTGGGAAGAATATTGCCGTAACCAGTGAAAGCGCTTTGGTTATTAAACAAGCAGACGTCGAGGACAGTGCCACTTACAATTGTAATGTCCAAGGGCTCACTGGTTCGGACTTCGCCTCATCAGTCGTCAAAGTTTTAGGTCCTTAATCGTTACTTTTCAATTCTGGAACGTCGGGTTACGGTTATTTTCATGTTTTGACGCACCTTTTTTTTCTCAACTTCATAGAACACTCTAAACCAAGCGTCAGCATCAACGAATCAAAAACAGTGGAGGCTCAAGATCGCAGTCACATAGTCTTGAGCATCGGTGATAATGTGACAGCACTTACCGACACAAACATTACCATTCAGTGTCCAATCAGCGGCGTACCAACACCAACTGTCACGTGGACAAAAAATAGGCAGGAAATCTCCAGTGGGGACAGATACAGAGTTCAGGATGATGGTTCATTAGTGATCATGGAGGCTAATATAGAAGATAATGCTCAGTACACGTGCACTGCAAATAGTGTTGCTGGGAAAGACAGTAAATCAAGTGTGGTCGAAATAAATGGTAGGATAATTTTTTGACGGTGATCTCTCTACCCTTCAATCGTTAGGAAAGTATGCACCTTTTGTAATTGTTGTATCCTATCAACTGTTGTTTTAAGTCGTGGGTGCTTCGAAATTCATTCATTTAGGCACTTGATACTTATGCAAGCTACATATAACCATTTCATATTACGTTTCAATTGCTTTCGATAGCATTAGGACTACCTAATTCTATGCCTGAGTACTGGCGTTAAAGGAAGCGTTAACCATTTAAATAAATTATTTGGATTCAGTTATGGGCTCCACCCTCATGCTTGTTGATTACCGCAAGCAATGGCTAGATAACGAAGGTAATAGATGTTTTAGGCCAATGCTCCCATGGGAAGGACGGAAAAATAGTTGCTTCGATGAGGTCTCGATCCGTAATGTTGGGATATCCATGTCCCTCTACCGTTCCCAAATTTACCAGCTTTGCAAGACCATGTTATAAACTTAGATCAGCTACTTTGAATTTGTTGCCAGCAGCGATTCTAAAGACGAAAGGCTGTTATTTATTTGAACTGTCTCAACTGGGTTTATCGCGATCTATTCGTCTTTTCAAGCCTGGGGTTTTCAGGGTTTTTCCGCAGCTACCTAAACTGCTTTCCTAAACGGCTATTATCCTCCTTCTTGGAGTAGTTTCTTATCAACAGGAAAGAGTTACACCTTCTACCTCATTCCTCCGTACTTGAATGCACTCCGTCATACCACAATCTTCATTAAGTTTTATTTGACTTGTTTTTTAGGTTTGAAGAAACCAACAATTTTAGTCCAGCAGCCAACTCCTGTAGTGTCCATCGGTGATGGGCAACCAGTGGTCACTCCTGTTGGTAGTCGAGTAACTGAACTCACGGACACAAAAATCACGCTGACTTGTCCAACTGAAGGCTCACCTCCCCTAAAAATCACATGGAGAAAAGACGGAGGGGTACTGAGCGAGCGATACGGGATTGATAAGAATGGCTCCTTGACAATTCAGAAGGCTCAAATTCAAGACACTGGAAATTATACTTGCTCAGCTCAGAATGAAGCCGGTGTGGCGGAAGTAACTTCATTGGTCGATATTTTAGGTAATTCATCAACTCTTATATCTTTGTTGTTAGTTTTGCAAACGTTTTCGTGAGTACACAAATCAAATTGAATCAATTGATGACTTTTAACGGAGGGCAATACTGAAATGCCTGGATAAAGTCTGCCTCTGCGCCAACCCTGCCTTTCTAAGCAATGATTTGAGCAAAAAAAACATGAAACAAAGAGAATTGCATGAAGGCGGAGTCGACAGAAACTTGCGACACCATGACGAGGGCGATACGTCATCAAAATAATTACATTTTTTTCTGCAGAATGGCAATATGAAGGGAAAAGCTTCCGGATGTAATTTCCTCTCTTCCCCTCGTTACCATAATTCTCTAGCAGATTTCTACAAAATCGGGTCTTATGAATAGGATATTTTATATTCGTTTTTGAACATATTTTACCAAATCACACCCATTCCGTTTTTTCCTCGCAGAACACCACACCACCATGTCTCACTCACCGGGCAAAAGAAATACAAACTCATTGTTATCCTGTTGTAAATTCGGGTGAACAGTTTTGTTAAATTTACTTCATGATCAAACGGTTTAGTAACCCAAGCACTTCTTTTCTCTTCAGAACCTTCTGAACCGATGATTTCACCATCAGCGGACGCGATCACCTCCGATGATCACCAAAGTGTAACCGCCGGTATAGGTTCAAAGATCGACGCTTTCGAAGGCGCTACCGTCAAAATAACATGCGAAGTGACTGGTATGCCAAAACCAAATGTGCAGTGGACCAAAGATGGACAGAGGATTTTATCTGGAGAACGAGTGCGACTGGATTCTAACGGGACGCTTATCATCCGGCGCGCTTCATTTGAAGACAGTGGTGACTACACGTGCAGCGCAAAGAGCCGAGCGGGTCAGACAAGCATTACATCCCCTGTGAACGTTGAAGGTAGAATATTAGGAATGAATTGTAAGATTGCGATGGTGAATTGCAT
Source organism: Montipora capricornis (assembly GCF_036669925.1). Taxonomy (NCBI): domain Eukaryota; kingdom Metazoa; phylum Cnidaria; class Anthozoa; order Scleractinia; family Acroporidae; genus Montipora; species Montipora capricornis. The sequence continues at coordinate 27,163,635 of NC_090884.1, forward strand.
CATCCCTATAAGAAACAGGATTGATCCTCAAGTGCTAATAAAATTTCAACCAATATCACTACTTGCCTCGAACTTGGAGCGTTCACACAAGGCCCAATCATATTTAAATTGACCAAGTTGGAATATGTTTGAGAAACAAAAAATGTTCATACCTGATGACTGAGCCTGCGAAACTGGATCGAAACAGACGTACAACAGGAACCGTTATGCATGAGCACGCGCACTTCGAAAAGTGGTGACCTCCAAACCTTATGCACATGCTTAGTGGGAAAAACTTGTACTCCCAGTCGTCCTCGTCCTCCGTTCGCGAGGTAGTTTAGGTAGTTTCGATCGTGATTTTGCTGAGTAAAGAACTTAAGATGGCGGTCAGTGGCGTTTCTTCGGTAGCTGGGAAAACGCAAAATCGGGGCTTTGTAGAGGCGAAAACACTGATCGGGCTTTGGGAAAATGAATAGTTTAAGACATGGTTTGTCTCTTCTTTGGTTTGATCTTGACTCGGAATAGCGAATGCGACGCTTCAAGACGCAGCGTTTTTATATTCGTGCTACGGTCTTTATCAGGGGTGATCTAAGGCTAAAACACGCGTCCTGTTATAATTTGGATAACGTCCGTTCCTCTTAATGAGATATAAATACGTTTGAGGTAAAAGTCCACCGTCGTCTCGTTTTAAATGAACGTAGGCGGCGTCAAGAACATATGACAAACAAATTAGTGACAACTTTTGAATTATTCCACGCAATAGTATGATTAAAGCGAAGTTTTCATTTTGGCAGAGAAAAAGTAAGCTGCATTTTGATGCTCTTTTCAACCTCGAACCTCATGGTCACGTCAAACATTGGCAAAAGTAGACTCGTTCCTCTTTTTAACCAAGAAAACGGTTTTAGTAAGGTATTTGTCATCAACTGACAGTCTCCAGCTTCATTATCGATTTGGGTCAGAGAACAGACAGGACCGTCTCAACGTCCGCGTGAGCAAGGTCATCTACCATAAAATCTTTTTTTTTTTCAACAGCAACGATGCTTCCCTTGATTGTATCGGACTCCGACCCAATAGTTTGGTACAAGGCAGATCCTCTCGCAGCAACAATCGGATCCTCCATTCGTACTCTTTCCGGGGTAAAGATATCACTGACATGTCCTGCGACAGGGAACCCAACCCCAACGGTGTCATGGAGAAAAGGAGGCAAAACACTAAGCACTTCTGGATTGTACTTGACTATTTCTGCAGCGGACTCTGATGATGTAGGCCTGTACACATGCGTGGCTACAAACATTGCAGGCTCAGCAGAGGCCAGTTCAGATATCGCCATTGAAGGTGCGATATTTTTCATTCAGGATGTTGAATTTACCCTAACTAAGGAGGATTAATGAATACGACACTTACCTAAATCGCACAAGAGGGGAATATATTTCCAAGGAATTATTTGAAACGCTGGTAAAGCGAGAGATCGAGAGATAAGGCCTACTGAGTTACTGTAAATCAATAGTCTCTCTCCGAATTATTGTATTCATCGCATATCTTCAAATCTTTATCTGGGATGCTTTTTTTCAGCTCCCACACCACCCTCTATCGTGCGCTCAGTGGAAGAGGTGTCCTGGGACAATGACAGTCCTTTGAAAGTTTCCATTGGCAGCAGAGTAAACATCGTGAATGGCTCGTCGCTTATCTTGAAATGTATGGCCAGCGGTTTACCACTTCCGGAACTGACGTGGACCCGTGGAATCGAGGATTTAACTGATGGTGAAAGATATAACATCAGCATCAGCGAACAGACGCTGGTCATAAACGATATCAAGTTCGCGGACGCGGATGAATACACGTGCAGTGCAACTAACATGGCGGGGCAAGATGCGGCCACTACAGAACTTGTCGTAAAAGGTATGTACTACCATTGGTAAGCCTTCAAAATGGCGAACGATTGACATTGTCTACGAATAGAAATGGTTTATTTAGACCTAGTAAATCTTAATATGGTAAATAATGTATGACGTTAGGCGGGACCATCTTTTTGAAGTCCACACTCAAGGAAAGGGACAAATTTTTCACCAGGTTAGAATCGGAATCACTTTCAGGATCAATAGAATAATATAAAGCCATAAAAGGAAACAGGACAAAAAAGGTGTCTTTTTCCTGTCCGTTGTGTTACTTGATTAATGGCCCATTCTCCGCGGTCATTTTGGTCACTTATTGAATGTGTGATATAATTGCAAACTCCACTTTGCTAGAATTACTTTTAATTCAAAAGTAAGAACTCATGTCACGTTTCAATGTGGAATAATCTAACTGCGGATTGCGAACCTTAATCAACTGAATTCTTGGTCAAATCCATATTAAATTTAAGAAGTTCTTGTGTACTTTCGCCTTATTATTTTCTCACAGGGCTCATACATCTAGATGATTGTTTGTCACCTTGGTTTTCTTTCTTAAAAGAATTTGAATTGTTTTAAGAAATCACCATTTTTTCGTACATTCTTTGAAGAAAGCGCCAGTGACAATCGTGATATGAGTTTGGACTGCCTGTGATCTAAATTCAAAGTGAGTAACTATTTGAAAGGCTTCGCTCGAAATCGCAAAGACTAGAAAACATGATAGACACTCGAACACATCGCTGGAAAACTAATTACTTTATTTTCTGCGCAGTTGCGCGCCTCCACGTCACTCTGCATGTCACGCTCACGGGACAACTTGCCTTGTCTTTTAAACTGTACCAACACAGAAGATTGACAGTTAGACTTGTTTTTTAAGAGGGGTCTAAAGAGGACTCGAAAAAACTCCCACTGGGAAAAAGGGTTGTTTGCTTGTGGGATATAATGGTCCTCTTGACCATTACCAGAGATAACATTTTATTAGGCCTGCTGAGTTTTCAACGAGCGAGGATGCCAATTAAAGGTCGTTGGATACCAAAATAAAGTGTGTGAAACAAGAATGATAACTGCTTGCACGTGATGTTAGCCATTCGATTGACGTCGGTTCCAAGTGTGATTTCGACTCACTTGTTTTATGACACTTCTGTGTTTTGTTTCTTTTTTTTAGCTGCACCGTCTTACCTCGTGGTTACAAACAAATAATGAGCTTTTGGCACCGTAATAAAATATTTCTTGTGATTGAATATATACCTCTTAGTAACCGAGTTCGAGGTCCGTACTGTAATTTACAGACCGAGTTTTTTCCCGTTGATTTATGCGCGCTTGGGCCATAAATCAACGAGAAAAAAGCGAGGATCCGTAACTTACAGTATGGACCGAGAAAGGGAGGTTAGTAAGATATTTATTATATCTCTGAGGTTAATTCGGCGCGCGGGCAAGAAACCAGTCGAAGTCAAGCGGAAAATTCAACTGCCACAAAGAGTGCCCTTTCGAAATCCGAAAAACTAAATCTTCTTTGCTGTTTGAGATAGTTACTTAAGTTTATGTAACAGCAACGACATGAAAAACTTGCTAGCGAATGTTTTATCGAAATTTTAACTTCAGTGGGCTGTACAGCGGGCCGTACTGTAGAATAGCCAATCACAGCGGGTGTACTATCTGAGATCTCCAAGATCAAGGATGTTCACGCGCTACAGATAAGAAATAGCTTAGTTTTTGCTTATTTGTTGCGTCTCTTTCCTTTCCTCTCATTTATATTTAGGGCCCGGGGGACCAGAGATATTCTCTGACAAGCGGGTGATAGTTGATGTCAACAGCAGTAAGCCTGTTATGGCACCTGTGGGCGCCAATATTACAACTGTAGTCAACGCAACTGTTATCATGAAGTGCCCAAATAAGGGCACACCGAAGCCTACAGTCAGTTGGAGTCATAATCAGCGGTTTATCTTTCCGAGAGGAAGATTCTTCACAAACAAATCGTCTTTGGTTATCAGAGGAGTTCGGTTGTCTGATGCGGGGAGTTATCAATGCACGGCGTCCAATATATTTGGCCGCGACATAGAATCACTGTCTCTCACTGTCGCAGGTAACTCCATTGCCTAATAGATCCTTACGGCACCCCATATAAGCTACATCGCTTAATCAATTAGAGCAAGTTTCAATCGATTGTCGTAAAAACCAAAACCAAAGTCATTACTTCGGCCAATCAAAAAGGACGGACACAATCCAGTAAACCAATTAAAACTCGAAGTAATTACACGCAGCCGACACAAAGCGCGGGAAAATGTGCACGCGCGAGCCACGATTGGTTTTGGTTTCACTTCTGATTGGTTGCAAAAGTGGCGCAAGAACTTTGAATCAATCACCGAGTGAAATAATGCAAAACCAAAGTAATTCGCTAATTATTTTCGACACTCAATTGAAAACTGCTCTAATTCACTTGCAGGAAAACCAATATGGTGGGTCATTTAATCTAAACGCACAAACAGTCATAAGGAACTGGGAGATTACGCAAGGACTACGATGACGGCTATGAGAACGCCACAGAATAATAGCTATAATGAGCAAAAACAAAAGCTTTGCAAGCCCTGCACGTGCGTTTTTCATTTTTGTGCATTTCTTTGCCGTCCTCGTCCTGACAACGCCGTGAATTGACCAAATTTCAGGTTGTGTAGGGGACGTGAGAACATGACGAAACATTTTTAATTTTCTCCCCGAACAACCACAGAATTCATGCCAAATTTATTCCCGCAACGTTGATGCACACTTTCCATTCGAACGACTAGGGGTTGTAACGAAGTTATTACAAGAACGGGAAAATAATGTTGATAGACGACGTTCTCTAAACTCCCATCCAGACGTTGTGAGGGCTTCGTCACTCGTTCCTTTCCCAGGAACGACTTTCGTTCGGGTGGCCGGGGGAAGGAGAATAGCTTAGTGAGCCAAAAAAAAAATCTGTGCGGAAGGTTAACGGACCTAAAGCATTCGTAGCCTTTAATGCTTAAATTAAAAATTCTCTCTGGGGTTTGCTGTAAAATTGTTCTAAAAGTCGCTTAAATTGGTAAATAAATCATGAAGTGGAGCGGTTATATACGCTTCTGAGAATAATCTCCTCGAAAAAGGATTTGACTGGGTACTGCAGGCGAATTTCTGCGTTTTCTATGGGATCCATATGTATACAGTTGTTGAGGCTTCCTTGCAAACTGAAAAACGATGTGGACCAGTACTGAAGTTTAGTCTAACGATTCGTGTGTGTTCTCATGTTTCCAGTACCACCTTTAATCAGCAATGTAAGAGGAAAGTTTGAAGTAACTGACATCAGAGACATTGTTTCCATAACAACTGGAGCTGTTGTTACCATTCTTAGAGGTGTGGCTGTCCGAATAAAGTGCTTAGCAACCGGCGTTCCGACGCCAAAAATCACGTGGTACAGGAATCGTCCAGGAATGAAGAAAAGATATCCAGTTGTTCAAAGTGAACAGTTGAAAGTATTGTATGACCATTCTTTGTCGATATCACACGCCGCTGTCAATGACGCTGCTTATTTCACTTGTGTGGCAACTAACGTTGCCGGAGAAGATGAAGGATCAACACTTTTGAGTATCGGAGGTAAGATGGTTTTCAGTGTAGATGTTGCCGGTAACTGAATCCATCCATTTTCAGGTTGAATCCGTTTTGACCAAGGTTAAATTGGTGATCCTCATTTACCTAAGTTGAATACGCACTCAGATGAATTGACGAAACTTTATTTGGAGTCTAAATTAAGCCTAGAGAAAAATTAAGTTCGGGTTAGGATTAGTTTTGGTTATTATACATGGATATCAGTTAATTTATTATCCAAAAGTAAATAATGAAAAGAACTTTGTTGGAGTGAGCATGTTCGGCGTTGTAGTGTAGTGGCGAAGACACAGGATCGTAGATCTGGAGGATCATCGTTCGAGTACCGGTAAGTGCATAGTACTGTCCTTTGTTTCCTTGCTAAAATGGATGGACAAGTGTACTTATGAATAAAGAGACCTACAAGATGATACGAAATATTAAGAAGATGTGTTGAGTTGCGTAAGACAAAGCTTAAGGGAAGGTATAGATGATTTAATCCTCTTTTGGGGGGGGGGGGAAATGGGGGTTATAGCTGCTTTAAACTAGGTAGAGTGCATGTTCAACCTAGGTAAAATGAGGATCACCAGTTTAACCTTGGTAAAAACGGATTCAACCTGAGACCGGATTTTTCCGACAACATAGACAGTGACAAACTGGATGGCCGGTCGAAAGGCAAATAAATAGATGGACGCCGATTGCAATAAGCGTCACAAAGTGTTCCCTTGCAAGACAACTCCAACATCAGTCGTGTCTGGGAATACAAACAATTAACCTCACAAGGTGTCCTCTAAACTTCGCTTCTCAAGTTAACGTAAACATTTTCACTTACTCTAACCTTAGAAAAATACTAACCCGTATTCTTACCTTATTGTTTGAATTAGATTGCCAGCAAATGCTTGGACTTAAATGTTTGACATCAAAACTGGGGTGCATCTAATTAGCGGCATTTCTGCACACAAGTGGGCTGACTGATTAAAACGCAAACTGTCTGATTGATAACCTGGCTGGCTGTCTGGCTGGCTGTCTGATTTGAATCAGTCTTTCTGATTGACTGTCTTTTAAGATATATTATCACTGGATCGCAGTGTCTGGCAAATTGGCTAACATGCAAAATTGACTTGGCGTCATATGAGGGTTCAGCTTGTTGGTTCTCTAGTCTGCACCAAGAGGTATTCCGGTTTCCCCTCTCCTCAAAAAACCATCATTTGCCTTGATTTGCCTTAATTAAGTGTCTCCAATTAGTGCACCAGTGCTAGAACGACTAGACACTTAAATAATGTTCCCTTATTTCATTTAAGCTCACCTCTCCTTTTATGTTAATTGGTTTCATAACTTACAGTTTTTTTCAAGTGCTACATATTTTCGTGTTTCCTTTTTTTGTGTGTGTGTTAATTCAGCTCCTCCTTCTGTTCCGAGCCATTGGCATGGGGTTAAATCTCGCTTCAATATTCCTGAGCATGCGAGGAGAACGTCAACAGGAGCCATAGCTTCTGTAGTTAGAGGAGCTACTTTGCTTATCAAATGTGAGGCAGAAGGAAATCCTAAGCCAACGATTACTTGGGAAGTGTTTACATCAAACTATGAAGAGCGACACAGGGTTCTAGAAGATGGCACGTTGGTGGTACCAAGCGCAGAGCTTGAGGACGAAGGAAATTATACTTGTATTGCTAATAACTCGTATGGAACACTCAGAAGGACCACAACTGTCAGCATCTTAGGTTAGTTTTACTGCGGGTCAGACGAGGATGGCTTGCCAAACGAATGTGGATTTTAAAACGACAAAATTTGTGTATCAAATAAGTTGAAATAGGTTTTCACTTCGCTGCGATCGGTCCTACAAAATTGCTTCGCCGTTCGATTTAAAAGCCTTCCACAAACCACACTCCTTAACATGGGTTAACGCTCGCATCCATCAGCTTACATATCTCAGCACTATGGTCATCTTACATCCTTTAACATGTTTCATAACAAACTTTTGTTTTTCATTCAACCATCGACACAGCACCAGTTTTAGAAACCAAGCCCGTCAGATCTATAAAAGTCACTAAGTATTTGTTTTACTGGTGAAGGTTACTATGGGTTACTCTAAGCGATTCTCATCAATTTTGTGTTACAGTTATTTGAACTGAAAAAGCGGAAAATGTTGTTGTTTGACCCTTTGACATGCGGTGCGCGCACTGTAGTGGATATCGCTCGCGGACTGCATTTAAGCGCTCCGAGTTCGAATCCATGCTTCTGGGCTCCAAGTTTACCCAGCTTTCCATCCATTCGTTGTTGGTAAAATGAGTACCAGTATTTCTGGGGACAAGTTGTGCAAGCGACGGGATTGGAGTAGCGCTCACCGCTGCCGTAAGTTACGCTAGAAGCTAAAGAAAAAGGAGCCTTCGGCTTGCTTTCGACTTCAGTCGGCCCTTGTCTGGATCATTTGCATGCGCAATTTCCTGCGGAAGTTCGCTTTGGAGTTTTGTGCCGCCCTCCTGATTACTTTGTGAATGTTCGGTCTCGATGTATAAAGTGGACAAAATATTATTTCAAAGCTCGATCGTCGATGAAGTAAAGACAGAGAATTGAAGACCAACTCTTGTTTGCTAACATTGTCGTCGAAGTCTTAACTTTAATTATTTTACATTGCAGCACGATTGATTTCCCTCATTAAACCCTCCCGTTGTTTTGTGTAGGTTTCCTTCGTGCACGAAGCTGCCAAAGCGTTCCTAATCTGAAAAATCTGTCATTTATTCTTTCAGTTCCTCCTGAAATCCTGGATCGTCATTTCAGACACATTTCCTCGGACGAAAAACGAATCGAAGGTTACGCAATGGCTCATGCGGATATTAAACGGAATTCAATTTCCTATCTCACTATAGAAAGAGGCTACAATTTAATGCTGATGTGCACAGTGGTTGGCAAGCCCACGCCTGTTATTGTTTGGAGTAGAAACGGACAGTTAATCAGGAATGACTCAAGACATATGATTCTTCCAAGCGGTGTATTATTAGTGCGTCAGGTTGATACGAAGGAGTCTGGCCAGTACAAGTGTGTTGCCAGTAATATTGTTGGCAAAGATCAAGGATCTGTGCGCCTCATTGTGAAAAATGAAGCAACCGGTGAGTAGGGCTTCCTCTCATGTGGTAAGGTCACCCTATGTAATTGAATCCAGGTGGCCCTCGGTTCCAGATCCCAGCCCATGGGATTCCGGATCCCGAGTCATGGATTCTAGATTCCAAACTCACGGGCTCTACCACAATGGATCCTGGATTCTGGATTCCATTCAGTGGATTTCGAATTCCACGTTCTGGATTCCGGATTCCAAAGCCTCACATTTGGTGGATCCCGGATTACGGGTTCCTTCACATCTGGTGAGGTAATACTGCTTATGAATCTCCTATTTATTCATTCCTACACTTCTCCATTCATTTATCCACATCTATCATTCATCATTTCATCTACAGGGAGATCCTAAAGAGACGATTATGTGGGAAACGAAGCCGGCACCGAAACTTGTGCTGCATTGTTAAACAGAACTATTTCGGATTATTGAATCCTGTGAATATTAGCTAACCGTGTTATTTTAGGACTCGTCTTATTCTCAAAGCCCCTTCCAGATACTTTGATTCTCTTAAAAAGAACAGACTCTACACTTCTAAGTTGGCTGGGGTCCTAAGGTTTGCGTAGCTTTCTTCCGATCGGCAGTTGTTTTTTATTTTTTGTTTTTGTTTTCCGTTTCTTTTTTCTTTTTTTCTTGTTGCATATTCACTCATGGAACGGAGTCTCTTTACTCCTTTTCATTTTAAAGGAAGCTTTACGAAAGTAATAGAAGTTAGAACAATTTTAGGAATTCAGGTTGATTTTGATGTCATCGTAAAGTCAATTACAGAAGAATATGAACAAGCTGATCCTTTGACACATTTTGCGTGACATTTTTGCAAAGGAGTCTGTAAGAACTCAAAATCACTAGTTCGGCCCTAAGTTGTTTTAGGACAAGAAACATGGCAGTTTCTGATATCTTAGCGGCAATTATCTATGTTCATTGCAGGATACTGGAGGACAACAGCTTGGAGTAAGGTAACTTTACTTTGAAAATGTGAATGCACTTTGATGAATGTCATTAACCAGCCTTGGTCCTTTCCTTTGCATTGTGGAACACTGTGCCCAAGGCCTTTGTAGAGACTACGCTATATGTACTGACCAAGGCCGTTCAATCAATTTTTATTCGAAAGTAGTTAGGTTACATGACATAGCGAAACGGTGCAATTAGTCAGTAGACCTAACTCTATTTTCAATTTCATCTACTTTTTTTTCATACTTATTTTGTATAAAGTCATTTAAGTTATTTATCAAGTCATTTTATCCCTGGGAAGTTCCTGACAAAAGATTGAAATAAAGTAATAAATGATGGTGAAGCAGGAGATGTCGGCAGCTCATGGATTCCTTCCAGGTTAGCGGGCAAGATGGAGAATTTCTTCCAGCCTGCATGCCGCGCGGAAAAATAATTATCTTTTTCCCTCTACAATTCCCTCTATGGTTTTCTTACATTATGTTTCGTTTCTTCTAGTGTGGTAACTGTGTGACACACCTTCGCGGCTGGCAAGAAAGGCACATCAGTTGCATGGGTCCGGGGGGAAAGACCGTTAGTGAGCTTCACTGTATACACAAACATAAACCAAGTAAACGCCGGACGTGCATCCATAGAGATTGTCACGTGATTTGGCGAACAGCAGCATGGTCAGCGGTAAGTCCTGAGATACGTCCTGTCAGAGAAATTGGCTGATAGAAGCCCTTAGGTTATATTTGGTCACTTATTTCGAAAGACGCATTTAATTAGATGGACGCCTAATTACGGTAAATCCAGATGTCTATCTTTATTTGAGGACCAGAGAGTAAATGACAATTTGTGACGTTAAATGTCTACATTCTTCCTAACCTGGAAATATGGGTGATGTTGAAGTTGGAGAGAGGAGCAAGCGGACATTATATGATGCTTATAAGAATTTACGTGCATGTAATTTCCTGTATTTCTGGACATAACTGATTTGTGTAAAGTCGGCGATTTGATACCTGCTCTACCAGTTACTTATCTATCTATCATTCTTTGCCTTCTTCTGTAGTGTTCGCGGTCTTGCGGTTCCCACGGAGTTAAGCTTCGTAGCATTCAATGTGTTTTTACGAGAAGCTTAAAATTGGCCAAGGGTCAGTGCCAATGGCAGAAGAAACCGCCCTTGCAAGAGCCCTGTAACAGGAAATCATGCATACAAGGTTAGCCTCACACTAAAACCAAGCCGTGTTGTAAGTTGCAACCCGCGTTTTTTTTTTTTGTTTTCTATAATCATTACGAAAGCAATAATAAATGGAACTGGGAAAAAAAAAAGGAGACCTTACAGGTGGCCTTACAGGTGACCTTAAAGGTGGCCTCGAAAAAACGAAATTAGTTTAAAGATATTTATTATACCTTTTGATAATCAAATCTCGCGGGAAAGCATACCTTTAGTGGACTGCCCTGTAGAATACGGCTGCTCAATTGATGGTGTGTACCGATGAATGATAAATGTCAGGAGCCCATCAACCGGAGCCTCCATCCAGACTATATCCTTGAGTCAACCTTTGCCCGTATCTTTTTATTTTTAGAATATTTTGTGAGACGAACGCGATCACTGGTGCGTGACTGCTTGTGATGTAATACAAAAACTTTGCTCTGATTGGACGGCATAATGCATTCGCGGAAATTCGAACGTCTAAAAATAAAAAGATACGGGCAAAGGTTGTCTCCAGGGGTTTATATGGGAGATTGATGCTCCGGGTGATGGGCTCCTGTAAATGTAAGATGAAACACTAAAAATGTCCTTTTTTCCATCTCATTGTATGAAAACTGGTTTAAGTAAAGGTGGAACATACAAATTTTTAAAGAGTCGTCCATTTTGAATAGCACACTTCGCGTTTAGACTGTAGTGGCACGTTTGCTTGTCCATGTTTTCATGCAGATTGGGTTTAAGAGTCTGATTTACACTTTAAGCCGTCCACATGTGTCCGGATATTTTTGAATACGGAGACTTTTTTCTCCGTTTAAAAAAATAAATATGAGAGAATGATAACCACACATTAATCGAATCCCATCTGGGGCTCAGATTTTTCCGAGTTCCCAGTGGGTTCAATTGTAATACCTTTCATTTAATATGTGTTAATCATTCTCTCACATTCGCTCACTTTGGTGGTTGGTTGGCCGCATCATTCACAGAAATACAGGCAACTGGATTTCAATGAAGCTCTCAATGTGACTGCGCGATGTAGTTATGAGCTATGCTGTCAGTCGCTATTTGACTCTGTGGCTGCGTGATGCAGCTTGAGTCAAAGACCCATATTTCACCCTTTCTCACCATAGAGTCTCCAGTAGCTGAGTGGTTAGAGCATCCGTACTAGATCACGGAGGGTCGTGGGTTTGAATCCCATCAGGGGCTCGGATTTTTCCGAGTTTACAGTGTGTGTTAAAGAAAATACGCGTCCACACGTAGGGTATTCAAATCGTATTCACCAGTCCACACGAAAACGCTAAAACGATGCGAGTACGATAGTTTCCCTTACAAAGCATGCGCAAAGCTAGCAATTTATGAGCCCGCACGCAGCAATTTGGCGCCAATTTTCGTTTGGTGTTGATCGGTGTTCATATTTAGTGTTGTTTACATCTTCTAACATGTCGAAATCAGCGAAAACATTGCAGTAAATCTGCGAAAATTGACCTTTCTATTAACCTTCTGTTTAATCGTTTCACAGCCCTTATTGTCGTAGCTGACACGGAAAGCAGCCTTGCCATGTTTATTCGCTTCCTTAAATACTCAGCTTGAAGATTTAACAACGTAAAATGCAACTGCATGCGAGCTACAAACTTGAAAGAAGCCCGAGAAGTAAAGACACAACTTATCTTCATTACGAAAGACCGGGGATGACTGGACTCGAGCGATGACATCATCGTATTCAAAAACGTCCGTTTTTGCCTGTCCACACGTATTCGGAAAGTACGCATTTTCAAAAGTCTCCACTCTGGAGACCGTTTGCGGTGACGGAATACGTCGTTTACGTGTGGACGGACGGGAAAACCAAAAAAATATCCGGACGCGTGTGGACGGGGCCTCTAATTAGTCGATGGTTTGTTTATTTATTTATTTATTTATTTATTTATTTATTTGTATCCTCTATTTACACCGTAGGTTCCTTTAGTTTCTCTTTCAAACGTACTTTGCACAACTCAAAACGTTTGCTTCTTTTCTTTGTTAGCTAACTGCACCGACAGCGCCAGATACTGCCAAAGAATCAAGCAACTCGGAATGTGTCCCGTGTATTCTCGCTGGTGTTGTGACACTTGCCGCAATTAAATTAATGGTGAAGAAGATAACTCGAAATTTGAACAAGAATATTCTATTTATTAAACCTGAAAATGGTCACGGTGTGGTTTTTGGATACATTCCGTAAATATAATCTTATATTGTACACTATCTTAAAATATGGAATGCCTATATATTCCAGAATATTGCGCGCCTCGAGTAAATTTTGATATCTGATCTGTCTTTTGTTGACTGGCATAGCTTATGTGTAGAGGCAAACCCGAAAAGACAATTTCGAATGAGAAATATTAATGATTTTATTTACAAAGTTCTTAAATAGCGTATTGTTACCCTACAAGGCGTCTGTCTGGTCAGTATTTTGAAGATAATTATAGTTATGGCTCATTTAAATAATTCACTTTCAATGCGCTTTCAATGGTCTGATCAAATCTAAATGAACTATGCACAATAAAATTTCTAAAAAGAAATGTTTTCAAACGTTGCTTAAAAATGGAAACAGATTCAGAGTATTTGATATGATTAGGTAAACTGGTCCAGATTTTCGTTGCATAATGTGAATATGAACGGTAGCTCTAAGCCATGGTGTTAACAAGAGGAATTTGTAAAAGAAAACAAACAGGTGAGCGAAGTAAACGAACCGGTTGGGATTTGACAAGTAGTGAAGACAAATAGTATGGAATTCAATCATTTAAAACTTAAGATAAAGGTAAAGGTAAAGTCTCTGTTACGAGGCTAGGAAGGCCCATCAGGCCGGCACTTATCTCCGGTTTCCGTAGCATGAAGCGACTAGCTAGGCGTATTTCTACTCCCCCCTGGATGGGATGCTAGTTCATCGCACGGTTACCCCCAGCATTTTTGCCGGTACCCATTTATACACCTGGGTGGAGAGAGGCAAAGTGTCTTGCCCAAGAACACAACATAATGTCCCCGGCTAGGACCCGAACCCAGACCACTCGATCCGGAGTCGAGCACTCTGACCATGAAGCCACCGCGCCTCCCACAAAACTTAAGATAGCTGGTATGAATAATGAACAAGGTCGGCAGCTATTGACCGAATGCAAAAATGGCCGCCAACAAATTATTCTTTTGTCTTTGTGTTAATTATCCTAACTAGCCTCGTTTTACAGCCCAAATTCTTAATTTTACGCATGTGAACGAGGCTAGTTAGGCTAATTAACACAAAGACAAAAGAGTAATTTGTTGGCGGCCATTTTCGCATTCGGTCAATATGACATTACCCACCGGCAGAAATTGTACTGCGCCTCGACAAGCTTATCGTTGGTTTTCACTCACGTGACCGGCGGCCCTGCTTTTATACTCCAATACAAAAGTTGCCGGATGAGTAATTTTTACATCAACATGGCAACAGTGACGTCAACTGAAAACCAAGGAGCTTAGATGACGTCATCGACTGCTTTGCAGTGTAGAAAACACTTCGAGACTGCGGAGCAGTTCGTGGCGCGTAAATAGACCGATGATCAAAACTCTAAAAGGCAAAAATGTGGCATGGTGTTAAAGAAAAAATCTCGAGGTATTGTCGACCTAACGAAAAATAGGTTTTTGCCCAATCGTGGAAAAGCAATAAAACAAATAGCAATTGATTAAAATAAAAATATTGAAATAAATTTATAAACCAGAATTTATATTGTCCGGGACCACTTAATTCTGTTAAATCTGTTCCAGTTTGTTCTTCAAAAGCACCAGTTACCCAAAAATTGGCGTAATAATCAGCCTAAGTTGCATGAAAGCAGGCTCTTAAAACAATGATGTCGCGCAGTCGAAATAAGGGGCTCACCAAGCCCCTACATTTTGACCGCGGCGCGCCATTTTCAATGCAAGAACCTGCTTGCAGGCTATAGCCAAAGTAGCTACTTTATTTTGCGTGCGTTTGAGACCGCAAAGTAACTCGCCAAAGACACGCCCAGGGCCTGTTTTTCAGAAGTCCCGAAAGCCGGTGTTTCGAGCCCGAAAAACAATTGGTGGAACTAAGATCTGTTTGTTTGTTTGTTTGTTATTAGTTCGAGCAGGTTGAAGTATTGGCAGCTATAGAGCTGATGTGGACCTGCTATACCCACCCACCCGTACACTTACTGTTTATCACTGTTTATTCTGAAAACTTTAGATTTGATCGCGTTTCCAAGACCAGAGAAAACAAAACAACTGCAATATTTCATGGCAGCAAGCGTTATCTTTTTGGAAATAAAATGAGTCTTGAGTCAACCGCAGTACACCCAAAAAGGTTTGGGACCTTCGAGAAACGCGTGCTTCCCCCACTCCCTACCAGTACCGAGCTACTCATCGTGGTTTAGAACCCACTCTGATCATTCATTAGCGACAATCAGATTGGCGTACGAGAACAAGTTTTCTGTACTGCGCACGCGCATTATGTTTAAAGACCGAACATTTTCGAAACGCGCGTGCTTAGACCTGAGAACTCGTACTCCAATCTGAAGGTTGCTAATTCATTCAAAAGCATTTTGTGGTATCGGATTCACCTCCTCACGGCACAAAAAACTCGTGGGGCATGAGCAAATACTTCAGGGTACAAATAAAACAGCACAAAGTGAATAAGTAGAGCCTCAGTCGACAGTTTAATTGCAGTTTAGGGGTGCAGGAATGGCGCAGTGGTGACAGCACTCGCTTCCCACCAATGTCACGGTGGCCCTGGTTCATGACTCGGCGTCATGGGGGTTGAGTTTTCTAGTTCTCTACTCTGCACCGAGAGGTTTTCCTCCGGGTACTCCGGGTTTCCCCTCTTCTCAAAAACCAACGTTTGCTTTGATTTGCGTTAGTTTGTTGGTTTTAGTTAGTTGCAGTGTCCCCAATTAGTGCCCCAGCAGCGTTAGAACCCTCTTAGAAGCCTAGACACTTAAATAAAGTTCATTTCCTTTCCTTAATTACACCACGCCCACACTGTGAAAAAACCTTCTATTGCTGTGATTTATAATCTTTAGGAAATCGATATTTTTAACAGCTGTATCTTGTTTGCAGACTTCCTTTTTATCTCGTCACCGATCTTTTCACGGCTGTCATAAAAGCTGCAAGACAAAGTGATCGTGTTCCTGTTGAGCATGCGCTGTTGTCGCTGTAGAACACTGAAATAGAAAACTCATCGCTTTTCTACGATTGGCCATATGATAATCTACCCGCTGTCAGCACAATTGCACTGCTCGCAAGAGAAGCTGTCACTTGACCAATCAGAAGGAGGTGACGAAGTTTAAACCTGCAAAATTTGGAGAAATAAGAACTTTGGACGTAGCGAAAGCGAATGTTAAACAGGAAAAGAATTGTTTCTTCTTCACGGAGGTTTTTCTCGCGGAAAAAGAATAAGACTGCGGTAAAGAGACAAGCCAAAAGAAAGCGACATGGTAGAATATTTTACGAATAGCATACTGAAGCATTCGCCTTTCACTGATGTGTTCTGGGTTCGATTCGACTGTGTTCCGGGTTGATTTCCGGACACGACATAATTTTTGACTCTGCTCTGTCCGAAAACGTTATCATTCGATGTTCCTATTTTCCCGTACCAACATTTGACTTATTTGTTGGGGCTACACATAATGATAATCATCATCATCGTTTATTCAACCTTTTGCGCAGCATAAACTGAATTACAAGGCAGGTCAATAATTACATGCAAATACTTCTGAATTGTGACTCAAAACTACAAATGTTGTATATATTAATAAATGTAAATATTAAATACTATGTCTGTTAAGACATATCATATTTCGGTTTTTTCAACGTGATTCTGGTATTTGATGGTGAAAAATTTGTCTGTTAGTTTTTGAAAAGGCAGGCACAGAAACAGTTTCTCCTGTTCTAAGGGCATACGGTGTTGTGTGTGTAACACGCGGCACCAAGTTACGTAGCGCGTGAGAAGAAGAGTAACTTCGCTTGAGAAATGTTATGCACGCATCCTCCCTCCTCTGGCACAGCGAAATTAAGCCTGATTCTTAAGAGCGTCCTCATAGCACAGAGGCGGGAAAATAAATTTTTAGCGCCCTCTTTTGAACCGATTCAATGTGGTCACTTAAGTACTGCGTGAGGCCAGCCCAAGCGGGGCTCGCTGCATACTCTAAGACAGACCTGATAATGCTACAATAGACTAGAATAAGCTGCCTATCAGTTAGCTATAGTCTGCACTTCTTAAGATCTCGTAATGCGTATAGCCGCCTACTCCCTTTCTTTACAATATGAGTAACATGCTCCTTCCATGTTAAGTTATCCGACAGGTGAACCCCTTTCTATCAGAGAGCTACCAACTAGTAGAGGGGCTGGCGGAAACGGGCAATACTGCGAAAATCTAATACACATTTCCTTGCAAATTCGATGACTGTAGCACCATCTACATATTTAACTCTATTTGAACAGTTAGAGGCCATTATGTTCACAAGAATACAAAACAGGAGAGAAGCCAGTATAGTTCCTTGAGGAGTTCCGCCATTCAGCCATATGGGTGGAGACAGAGCCACCCCCACCCTCACCCTCTAGTTTCTGTTAGTGAGAAAGGCAGCAATCCGGCCTCACTAAATGTGTGTCCACATCCAGGTTATCCAGTTCACACAACATGGAAGTGCATGCATTGTTAATTCACCCTTTGGAATGTGCGAAAAACTTGATATATAGCCCCAGTATAAGAACTGCGTTAACTGCTTTTTCATTCAAAAATACCACCAAAAATAGTCCAATATGATAAAATTTGAATTTATAAAATTGCGTGAAACTGGTTATAAAATTAATCACTAAAAAACTCATTGTGGGAGAATACAATATTGCCGGAAAATCATTTAACAAATTTCTATCAACTTATAATACACTATCGATCTCTTGTATATGTGTATGAGTTTATGTCACTGCAATGTCAGTATGATTGTGAGCATTTTCGGTGACAGCGAACATTTTATGACCAGTTTCCGTCTCGTGATCAAAAACCAACGTTCCTGTTCCCTTGGTCAGTGTTTCGGAGGCCGGACACGTGATCCGAGGCCAAGTATAGTCGTCGTCGTAGACGGTATCCTTGGCGATTTCCTCCGAAGTCTTAAATAGGGTGCTCCGGTCCCGGAACATTTTCGGCGGCACGACGTTAAACCTCTTGTACTTATCGAGGAATTCTGACTTTTCGGGACTCCTTTCCTGAACTGGAGGAAAGATTTCATTCCTTATCTTTGGCCCTTTAGAGTGCACGACCGGCTCGTAGAACCATTTGAAGCTAAGGCCATAGTTGGTCTTGTCATCAAGTGCGTCTTCTCGTCCGAAGCGCAGCTTAGTGCGGGGTCTAGCGGTCTTGGCTGGCACAGCCTTCTTTCCAAAATGCGCATAATCCATATGAGTGGTCTGGCAGTCCATTGTCCCATCCGGTGACTTGTACTTCACCGGTTCTACTTGCTTGCGCGGTGAAATCTCCCAGGTTTTGTAATCGTCAGTCTTTGTAGTCGTTTGCTCCATCGGTTTGTCGGTTTTGAACAGATCACTTTTCGGATTATACATCGGAGCCTTGGGCGCCCCACGCAAATCTACAAAATCTTCCTTGAAAACAGAGTTGCTATTAAACGGTTCTTCGGGCGGGACGCGTTCTTCTTGTTTTCGCTGATATCGCGGTGGTATCTCTTTGCTGTTAAACTCCGTCCTGTAATTTGTGGAATTTGCAACTGAGCCATCGCATTTGATCTTGTCCGGCTGTCTTGCAGTTGGGCGTGGCGGTTGGTTAAACCTCAGGAAGTCCTGGCGATGAATCGACGTCTCTCTGAACGGCTCTGCAGGAGGCGCATAAGAGTTACTTGCGGTCACACGTATTACACGTTGCGGCTTGGAACTCCAGCCTTTATAATCGTCATGCGAAATGGACTTGTACAAAACCTTGGCGGACGGGGCACGCATAGTTTCTCCGCGGAGATACGGGGGGATTTTAGCCGGCATGGTACGAGTGCCACGGTAATGATCCCTATGTTCCGATACTGTTTGAAACGGGTTCTTGTTGGGTACGTACTTTTCAGGTTCTTTCTGCTTGGGGGGAGTGACTTGAAACGCTACAAAGTCCAACTTTTGTGTTGTATCTGTACCCACGTCTCCCTCGCTATGGATTTTATCAGTTGGACGGAGAAATGGTCCCCTGGTCCGCTGGCCTGGTAGATAATTGGTTTTGTACTCTGAGTTAACATGACAGCGATCTTGATTGGACTTATTGATGATTCGGTTGGGGCTTGAGCCTTCGTGTGGACAACGATGGCGTCTGTGAGATAAAAATTTTAAAAAGAAAGTTCACTCCTGAAGATCTCATCCTTAAATGCCACTTAAACTCCAGAAAAAAGTTGCAATAGCCCAAATCGGCTAAGTTAGGCCCGATTCACAAGGTGCCGGACAAATTTTCTACCGGTAGAAAATTCGTGCATTTAGGGGTTTCGTACACACGGAACCACGCTAAACGTACGAAAATTTAGACGCCTCGCCCTTCAAAAATTTGAACGCCCAAATTGGGGACGAATTTTTTAGCCGGTACGGTCGTGTATTTAACCGACGCGCTGTGAACACCTTGACCATCCAAATTTTTGCACGACAAAAGTTTTAAGACAGCTCTCGGAACGTTTTGTGCGCTCTCGCTTTGTGCGAGGCTTACACCACGTAGTAGCCCGGCAAAGACGTGGTTGCATGGATATGTGGTAACTTAGCTACTATTGTTAGCCGTTCTCTCTCTTGACGCCATTTTGGATTTCGTAAAGTAGAGCTCTGCGCATGAACGGATGGTAAAACCACTGACAAAGGTTAAACTTCAATCTGGTTTGTCAGTTGCGTGTGAACAATATTGCACGGTTCCGTGCGAACAAAATGACCGGTCAAATTTTTCAATCGGTAGAAAATTCGCACCGTGTGAATCGGCCTAAATGTTGACTTGTACCCAATTCAAATCTCCCGGGGTTTGTGTATTGTATTTGCATTATAATGTAGAATTCACATTTAAACGATATGGAAATAACTGGAACAAAACGTTTTATCCCCAAAGCGTTTGAATTGGGTGCAACAATGAGTTAGCCTATTTTTTCTATTTTGTTCTTACAGCTGTGCATAGTTAATACAGGGGACTGGTTTGGAAGCTCGGCAAACATCAGAGTTAACAGGAGCAAACAAAGATGCCAAGATTTAGGTTTGAAAGTCCACGACCGTGCACAATCGTTTGTTTTGCGCTCATACACTATGCATGAATGAGGCCCTGACAGGGTAAATTTCGACAAGCGACATGACCCAAAAAGTAGCGACAGCACATAAAATGAAATTTCGACAGTGACGTCAAGGCCGAGAATGAGCCGATTTAAACCCCGACTCGAGTGATTTTAAAATTCAGACAAGCGACACGAGATCGCCCCCACCCTGTCAGGGCCTCATGAATTACGTAAGCAACACGTTTCTATTGGTTAGTTCCTCAGTACGGAGTAAACAACTGTTGTGTTTTGTGCAAGGTCAAGGCCAACAAAGAGAACAAAAACCTACAACAAAGAAATTTGCCGGGTTTCATAACCATTCCCCTCTATTAACTACGAGTTATGTAATCAGTTACCCTGTTGTGCAGTTTTTAGTTTTAATTCATTACCCTGTTTTGCTTGATTTTGCTTGTTTTTTAACAGCATTTTTTTCACAGATAGAAAAACCTGCAGGCCTTGGTTGTTCAGAAATTTATTACTAACGTTTTTTTAAACCATTCTCTACTTTCTCAAATCCCATAATAGACCGCTTTTATCCACAAAAAATTGCATAGGCATTGTTTTCGATTTCTCTTGGGACATCTTCATGTCCCAGGAGAAATCGAAAACAATGATTATGCAAAATTTGTGGGGATAAAAGCGGTCTATTATGGTTTGAGAACGCAAAGCACCCTCGCCTCCGTTCTCATAGGCTAGGTCACTGAGCAAAACAAACGGACTTTCTCCATTCGTGTACACTGGACTTCGGCATATTTAACAGAAGGAAAACAATGTCAAACAAAAGGAAGAAAAACGTGCCAAGATTTTACTCTACGCTACAGTCCAAATTTGCCGGTAACTGTTCACCAAGCGGTTGGAAAGTTCCTGTCCATTTACTCTACGCCCTTGAATACATAATACAGGTAATCTTATACTAATTGAGAGCTAAACCGAAGAAAAAAACAATCCTTTCGCTTTTGGATGAAAAACGGTCAGCATCATTTTTCTACAGGTAATCACATGATTTCGAGTGGAGAATGGAATAAATGAGAAAGAGTGATTAACAGAATTACTCGAACCCAAAGAACGACTTCGAAAACAATTATTACAAATGTTTATTCATTTAGAATTTCAGGAGAAAAATCAAGTGATTACTCATCAACAATATACATAATAGAAACAAGGCCGTGTAGCACTTATATTTCGACAGAATTATCCTCCAATAATTAGAAATCTTGAGATAGATAATCATAATTAAGGCTTCTGCATTGTGCACTCTTTTCTCCCTTTCACAAGTCATCTATGACTTTGTTTGTTCACTGACCAATAAGAATGCTTGCTTTTAATGCTTTAGTTTCCACTAAGTTACCTGAAAACTGCATTTTTTTCTTTGCCAGTAAAAGTGGAGAGATTTTCCCATGTGTATTATTCGGAGAGATAACCGCCTTGTGAATATGGTGTATGAATTCTCTAAAGTCAGTTTGTGTTACAAATACTCTTCCTCAAAGCTTTTCAAATTGCACCCCACAGAGAGTGGATAACATCTATCAAGGAGAAGTGGAAACGTTTTATTTGGTTCAAAATATAAGTTTGCCATGAGTGTCATTGATGTTAAGGCACAAACCTCCTCTGTGATATTTAACAATAATATTATAGACCTGTAGCCCTTGTGGGCTATGGGTCACTGTTAAAAACTGGATCATTGGATAATGCAATTCAAGAGTTTTGATTGGCTAAGCCATCATGGGTTATGAGCCATTATACAATGATCTACAAACACGGCAAGCATATGTGTGATTTTTGGGCCTTTTTATTTTTATTGTAGTCTAGTTTTCTATATTTTGGGGTCGTTTTTAATAAAACAATTATTCCACTCGCGCTTGTTGGATATGAGATTATTATAGTCAACTTGCCTCGTTGGCTATCTATCATCTCATATCCAACGCGCGCTCATGGAATACTTGTTAAATAGCCCATGAGACGAAGCCAAATGAGCTATTGACCCATGGCCCTTTAGGGCGAAGGGTCTAATTGTTTTGCTATCACTCAACTAGTTGGACAGAAAGGCAATAAAAAAGTTAGCAAATGCAATCTGAAGAAATGTTTATTTGGGAATACAACGAAAGAAAGTGTCACGCTTTTCACTAATTGAGGACCATTACTAACAATCCTCTAGTAGCATAGCTAAGTAAAATGCAGGATTTGCATTAGGCCCTATTCACACAGTACCGGACTAAAAAGTGAGCATCATAAATATAAAAAAAAGATAAATACCAAAAATGTGATGCACAAAGACTTTTAAGGAGACTTGTGGGGTTTCTTAGCTAAACATGTTAAGAAATGCTTACACCCCACAGCATACCTACCAGTAAGCTTTCTATGTCAGCTGGTGAATCAAATAGTACTACAATAGTTCTGGAAGTGCGCATGCGATAATAATTTGCTTAACCTACTGAGTTTAAATTTCCAGAAATGTCAATCGGTTGTATTTCCCGTTTTGCTCAGGAATTGTTTTCATTTTTTAAATGTGTTGAGCTCTTTCATCAATTTTGGAAAAAAAAAATGTAATTAAGTAAATAGTGAATAAATTTCAGGGTTTTTCGCTTACGTTTTGGAGACCATCAACACAGTCATGTGGCTTGGCAATGCTGTTATTGAAGCCCTTAATGTATTGATATGACGAAGTGAATGGGTGATGCAGTTCCAGTCAAAGCTCTCAAATTACGTTACCACACCATCAAGTCTCCATTAGCTCAGTAATTATAGTACCTATCTAGAGTGTGGAAGGTCATGGGCTCAAATCCCATTAGGTACTGACCAGTGCCATTTTTTCCAAGGACCATCAGTCCTCAAATGTTAACAGTACCTTGATTTTAGAAAACCTACCAATGTCAGATGCTTGTCCTAAACCGATCCTAAACTTTGTTCTTTTGGGTTTAACAAAAAAACTCATCCTATATATATTCATATATATCGAGACGAATTTCTGGAGTCGGACTAGTTCAAAAACATTTAATTGCTACTCGGAGTTTCATGCTTCTAATGAAGCAATCATCAGACAACTGACAACAATAACGGTTACATGTAAAGATATACAAATTTGAAGGTGGGGAACAATGCTTGCTAGCATAACATGTCAAGATGTGATTGGATGGCAAAAGCGAGTAAGACTATTTTAGGTGAACGTGCTACTTAACAGAAATTTCTTAGAATGTCTACAGGTTGATGTCATTTCGTTTCTATGGTTAAGTGTCGACATTTCCGGCTTACAAATTATGAAATATAAATTCCCATAGGCAAAGTTTACATTTTTTTTTGGCATTAGAATACGACCTAGCTTGCTTTACTTTTTTCACAGCTCTGGTTTAACCATCGAGCACTTTTATAGCAGATGAAGTCTTCAGTTTTTCCACTGGCAGTCATATTCATATATATCTATATATGTATATATATTCCTTATAATTTTGAATGGCAAATATTTATGGCATAATTAAAATACTACATAACCAAGGCCTTGTCAGGTTGTCACTTTTTTAAATTGTATTTCGCTGTCTTATTAAAATTAAATTTCTAGTTGCGTGACGTGCAAAAGTTGAATTAATTAATTTTATTTACCTTTCTCCATTTTCGTTTATACTAGACTTACTAGACACATAGCAAAACAGGACGAAAATTGTATATTTTCTCTCTCGTAAGTTACGATCATTGTGCTTGCGTCCAGTTTCGCCAACAGTTAAAATCCTTCTTTTTACAAAGAAAGAACATTGTTGTTTTAACTTGAGACGACCGACAAGTCGTGATCGGCATCAATTATCACTCGAGCAATCAAACAACCACAAAATTCATAAATATGTTTAGTTAAATTCCTAATCGCATGATCATGTAAATATCGCTTCTATTGCAAAATCGAAAAGTATCCAAAGGTAAGAGCTACTCCATGAACGAGCAATAAGCGCAATACATTACAGGTGACAATTCTGCCAACAACTTTAACACTTTCAAATGGAACAGTTCGTCTTCTAATTAGAAATTGCCGGCCAAACATTCGATGTCCTTTGCCTTAACAGCATTAAAAGCTTAACCAAACTGAATTTCACCACCAGGTTTCTGTTCAGTTGCTCCTCTTTTTTTTTTTCCCTTTTTGGTCTCCCAATAAAGCGAGTGGACATTACGATTCGTTTGGCAATGAAATTTAATACTGAGTTCTTTGAATGAACAGCTGCCATTTCGTTAAATAAAATTAAAGATCAAAGGCCCTTGAGTTATTCTGAATCTCTTTGTTAGCGACTAAGGTATAAGAAAAGCGCGAAGTCGCTCATTTCGATTCTCAACAAAGCAGGCCTTCTGAGGAAAGGAAACTTCAAACTCAAAGCTTATTTAGGATCGAATAAACCGAGCTTTGGAATTCGACACTCGGCTACTACAGTCGTCTTTATCTAAAAGCTTACCCGCAAGTGCAGATTTGACAAATACACTTTTTTTTCATCGTAGCAGTTTTTGTGGTTGTAGCTCATGAAGAAAGCAGTTTAATATCTCTCCCTGACATAGTGTATTTCCTTCCAAGAAGTTGCTTTGCCATACACAAATCCTATTCGATAAGTTGCTATGGTGATCGAGTGCCAAGAGTGTCTTTATCCTCAAGGGATTTGTCACGACAGCTAAATTTGAATACCTTGTCCAAGAAACGCATTTAATACATAATTTTACTGAAAAGTAAGCCAACTGAACATTTATTATTAGGCAAAATGCTGGATGACAGTTTTAATTAGTTAGGAGCACTCCAATGAAGAATGAGCGCCAGAGAAAAGAGAAAAGAGGCTTGTACAGTGCTAGACGCTTCAACAATATGTTGGCCAAAACAGCGCTGTTACTAGGTCCACAATGCTGAAGCGATTAGCGTGGGGTTTATGTATGGGAAACATGCAAAACTTTTTAAGGAACGTCAAATCTTAAGGGGAAAAGTTCGTATTTCCCACCTCAAATAAAGTTATCGTATCTTCCAAACTCTGACGAACATTCCTGGAACGTTCCGGCTTTCTCCGACACCTTTTTGGCGAACATTTTAAAAAGTAAACAAAAGTGTTTTATTCTTTTACCCACAGTTTTCATTGTAAGGCAAACTTACTGCACTCATTGCAACCGTGGCCAATGAGCTGGAAAAAAGTTTTGTAGAGCAGTGTAGTTTTCTAAAACGTTCTTTAATAATCGGGGACATTTCTGTCTAAGAGTGATATCAACGAGGTTTGTCCGGTTTGTAAGTAGAGACACTTCAAATCAAAATGTATCGATTTTCTTAAAATTCTTTTTCTTATTTTGCCTGACTCGTGCTTTCTGCCTGAGAGCCAGCTTATTATAGTGGTACTACGACCAAAAAAAGATTTCTTTTTTTTCTTTGGATTTCGAAACTATGTTAACTAAACACTAAATGATCCAAGTTTTAAGTTCTGATTTTAAAAAAACACCTGTTTATTTTAACTGCAATTTTCTTATTTATTGGTCCGCCATTACTAAATTTAAAATCTTGAGGGAGCTGGGTCGAGGAGAAAATGACGTCAAACACTCACTAGTTTAAGAATGCAATGCGTGTGTACGCGCTGAATTAATATGCAGCACGGGAGTTTCGGGCTTTCAGACTTTTAAACCCGTGTTTTGCATATATAATAAATTGCGTTTACACGCTGAAATTTTAAGCTAGTGAGTAAATGACGTCATTTTCTCTAGATCCAACCCTCTGATGCCCAATCGGTCAGTTTTGAACGTGAGTAATGGCGGACCGTGAAATCCAAAACTTACACTCAAAATAAACAGCCTTCGGATAAAACTCAAAGCTCAAAATTTTGCCAGTTAGGTGTTAAAGCGAACACGCTTTCAAAATCTGAAGAAAAAAAGGATATGATTTTTTGATCATAGTACCACTTTAAAAGAAGTCCATCGGTAACCTTTGTGGAATATCGATTTGTATATAATTCCCTTCTTCTGACGGAATCGAAGTGCAATGAAAAGCCGTTCATCGAGCGTTCATGGTGGAGATTCAACTACGGGAAGTGTTAAAGGGGCTAGGTCACGCTATTTTAGGTAATTTGTTTCATTTTGTTAATTATGAGCTCTAAACGTCAAATTGGCAGAGCAAGAGTCTTTCATTTGCAAAATCACGGCCACATAACAACTGAGAATGATTTTCCAGCTTTGTAAATGACATTTTGATATAGATTGATATAAATTTGAAAAAAGGTGGGCCGACGTTTTTCAAATTTACCCAAATTCAATCCACTTCAATCCTCTCCAGTTTTGTCCATCCATGTCCCTTCTTGGCTTCCCCGTGTATTTTTTTAGAGTTCTTCTATAGTTTTGAACAGTTATTTTGATATTTTAGTTAATTCTATGACCATTCGATCAGTGAGGAAATTGCCTAAACTTGCGTGACCTGGCCCCTTTAAGCTGCCAAACCAAGATAGGCTGTTGCGAATACTCTTCGTCTGTTTATTTATTCATTTTTTGTATAATCTGTATTTAACAGTGCTCGTGACCACTCTTGTTCCCAGAGCATTCGTTAACCTTGTCCAGTAGAAAGTACCTACCCGGGTCCAAAACCGTAACCAGAAAACTCTGTTCCGGTTGGATAACTTCGCATGGGAAGTCAAACTTTAAGTCTTCTTCCACTCCACACCGCATTGGATACGCTTTCGAGAGGTTAGGGAGATAGGGAAGTTCAATATGAGGCTTTAAGGAATTTAGTGTACAATTAAAAGGATAAAATCTGTATCCTTCCGACTGGTTTCCGGGAATGTTACCAAATGTTGCCGAACGTATTTTACTACTTTCATTCCAAAACGGAAACATCCGGTAAAATGGCAGGAACTGAAACTTTCAATGGCCAATCATATATGGCCTTTTTGAATCTCTTTTGCGACCGCAGGTCAAGGGAATGATTGGGGACGTGACCAACTGAGATCAGCATGGCGTGAACTGTGTTTCAGCCATTAAAACCCTTTTCAAGTCACCTTTTCAAGTCACCTTTTCAAGTCATTCCTTTAGACATCGGTTAGTGGAATGGAACAAGTTGGAAGATCGTTTTTGTCCGCAATGAGAAGCCGCCGTTTCCGAATTTGCTGAAAATTATATCACAGCCTGTTTAAGGCTAGCCTCCCACGCAGACGTCCTTAGGGTTTCGTCACGCATTTCTTGCGTGTCGAAACCGTAAGGACGTCTGCGTGGGACGCGCTAGGCATGACTGTTATTGAGTCTTGTCTAGATGCCTACTTGCTGTAGAGCCTATTCACCCACGTGATTAGAAGCCAATGAAAAGAAAGCATTTTCTGACGAACCAACATGGATGCCGTGAAGTCCTGATCATAGGCTTTGCAAAAGTTGTTTATCGATTTCCTTCGCTTGTGTGACTCTGATAGACCAGATTAGGAAGCTATTCCTTCAAAGCAAATCCTTTAAATATCCAGACACTCTAACCAAGCAAACGTGGCCTTTTTTTAGCGTCGAATCTTTACAGCGATTCCTTTTACTTTGAAAGTCAAAGATTATAGTATCTGGTAGAAAATCATATTTCCAGGATCATAAACAGGGGCGACGATTTGTCAGACACAGATGAAATCAGAAACAGGGGCGACAGTCTCGGCTACAAAATGCTAGAGGCAACCTCATAAAGCAAAAGCATAGTCTCAGTATCAGCATTTTCAAACAATCTTCGATTATATTTACAACAGTTATTGACAGACAATAATAATCAGCGATTCGAATTTTGTTCCTATTTTATGGTATTTGAAGGTACCGTGGAAAGAACCACATGGATCAAAGAGATGACGACCAAAGATGACGACGAAATGTTACTTTCTGGTCATTGAATGTTCCTGGTCCTGTTTAACTATCATATTTTCAAGGCATTTTCCTAAGTTATCTAAATTGCTTTGCAATTGGTAGCGTGTTATGTAAAAGTTGATGGAAATTAAAAATACATCCTGTTTGCTGTTGCTCATCCTTTCCTTGAATCTTTCACTTCCATTTGCCTACCTAATTACATGTGAAATAATATGAAGACATCACAATGTGCAGCAGATATTAATTGGAAAGCACCTCAACTGGCAGATGTAGTGAAAACTATTCAGCACCAGTACTGGTTTTATAAAAGTACTGAAATACTGATTTCCGTTGTTTTCAAAACAAATATTGGAGAATTTATACGCAAAAGATTTTTGGAAAATTATTTATTTCTTGAAATCAATGCAACACAGTATTATAAAGAGTTCGAGCTCATACCCCCTGAACTCGGGGCTTTTGATTGAGACGTGAGGTTTACTCGCAGGGAGCAACACAGGCGCTTCAGTGCAAACTCATGCCCAGGGGCAAAGTGATATTATAAGGGTGTGCAAGACATTTCGTTGTCAATCCGTAAGGTGGAACTAAGCAGCAAGAAATGTGTTAACGGACAACCGGGTTTTAGTGAAATAAAAGGCTGATGAAGCGGCACTCTCAGATGTTATTTGGGATCAAGAAAAAAATTCGTCGATGAGTCCTTCACGTTACTTTTTGTTTATTTATTCATGTTAAGCAAGTATTGTTCACTCGTCCACGTCCACTGTTACATTGAAATGATATTGGCCTATAGTGTCTAGTAAGATCTAGTAAGTTGTAAAGCGAAAGACTTTAGTCTAACAAAATCATATTCAAGGACAAACTTTGATTTCAGCTTTCGACATCATGGCAGGCTGTACATGTAGCTATAATTTACTATGAAGAATACTTTACTGAGTTGTTAATTTTAGAATTGCATGTATTCGCCACCCCAGCTGGGTGAAAGTATTTCAAAGTTTGCTCAACAAAACAAACACTATCTTTATAGTGCTTATGAATTAAAGTTGTGGTTCAGTTATGAATGACGAGCTATCGTAGCTTCTGTTGCTTCTAGGCTGATGCATATAAAATTCCGCACTGACATTTTAGAATACGAAGTCCGCACTGGCATTATGCATCAATAAAGAAGAAGAAAGGTGGCTACTTTTTTCGTCGTAGTCATAGTGACGCAAACACTCGCACTGTGAGATTAATAGCAGCACATAGTTACTTGGAATAAGCCGCCTTTATAGCCTAATTGAGTTAATTTGTGCGAGAGGGGCTTACCACTAAATGGAGGGAAAATACGAGTCTATTAAAGAAGGCACCCGCCTACGCGGCTATCTAATCGAAAACAGCATTTATTTCGACACGGAGTCACTACTCCGAAAAGTCCTTGCTATGTTGCATCGTTGCGTCTCATTAAAGATGGCTAGAAGGCAAAAAACCGACTTGGCGCTGCTATCTTTAGTCACAGTCAACGTCCCGTTGCTAACGTAAGTAAGCAAGCTATATCTTATCTCAAATGTTGATGTTACTTCTTGCAGAGAATTTTAACCGCTGCACGAGAAATGATTCTGTTGTCTAAAAGATCTCGACAAGAATTACAAAAAAGGCCTTCCGTTCATAATAATGCGTCATCTCTAAGTGACCTAAGTGCTACGTAAACAATGTATTTCATTTCCTAAATCTCCGTTTGTACCAAAACCCAATCGGACGACACTGCCTCAGTGTTATAAAGCTGGACCAGAGACGGCTCGTTACCTATGTTAGTGCTTGGTTTGTACTGGTTTTTTGAAATCTGATAAGTTCTGCCGGTTACAGATCGATTCTTTTGTAATCAATGAAACTATATTTAAGTGAATATTGGTCTAAATAATGTTTTTGGACTTTTGCCCGAATAGCTGAGCATTCACATGCACACACGAACTTAAAATGTTTTCATGCTTTTATTTCATGTTGCACTTCACATCACGCGAGTATGACTTTAAGACAGATAGAAGAGGCGTTGAAGTACTGAAATTTTCTTGCTTAAGATTATTTTTAACTACAGAAACGTTGCTGAGACAATATTCAAGTTTACGGATCGATTGACCAAAGTGTTCCAGTAATTTCTGGCCGACGAATTTCGACATTCTTGAGATAACTTGTCGATTATTTCAAGTAGTTGTGATAACTACTCTGTTTTCTCTGCTTATTTCAACAGTGTTCAAATGAAAGTACACTTAAAAACAAGACATATTTCCATTCTGCTTTTTCCCAACGTGTTGACATTGCATCGTATCTTTTTTCTATGTAATCCGAAAGTTACCTGACAAAGCACGCGTGGATGTTCGCGGGACCCAAACGGGACGGACTTGAAAACCTCGAGGGTGATAAAGGCGTGATATAACCGGAACTTCTGAGACCCTTCTACTTCCTCCCTCACGCCAATAGCACGCAAGGATTTACTGCGTGAAGGTTGACTGCCTACTTGGTTTTTGTCGGTTCTCTATTAGTTAGGATTGACATCCAGCAGGTTTCTAATGGATAAAGAAAGATTGCTCCTCTCAAACGCGAATCAGGATTTTACTGAATCCTAACTGTCGCAAGCTAGTCGTTATCCGCTACAAAATCATCCAAACCTGAAATTGGATGAATTTTGTCGTTAACAGCAGGAGGTTTTTGTTTTGTTTTCATTTTTGCCGGTTTCACTAAAAACGATCAAAAGAATACTACTTAAAATTCTGTTTAGTCAAGTTAACCAACTACTTTAATCGCTATTGAAGAACAAGGAAATTCGATCTGAGAGAACGGGTAGAGTAGCCGTTTCTTGTCCGCATTTTTAAGTTCGTGAGACGGGAGTCATAAATATGCAAAGCGTAATCACTCATTCATTTTAAAACCGAAAGAAAGTACTGTTTGTATTCTCACTTTTAATCTTGTCGCTTTAATCTGTTCTTGACTTTCTTTGTCATAATTTTTTCTTCGGTCCTTCTTAATTAGCATCTCTAAGTAACCTTGTCAGCCAAAAAGCAATCAAGTTATCCAGAAGAAAGTCAAACAAAAATGCTAAAAAGTGTATTGTGTTGCAGAACGAGTTGATCTCCCCGCGGTTCATAACTGGAAGGCAGAATGTGCAGATTGGCGTCAGCACATTCCTTTAAGATTTTTCATTTTATTATCTAATTTCACTTTTTGGATTCATGATTTAAGCCCTCGCCACAAATAGCATGTAAAGGGGAAATGAAGCTTCGGATAGCTTAGATTGTTTCTTCAAATAATTAAGTCCTTGAATCATAAAGTGAAATACCACAGGTAACAGCTGATCGTTTAGGATTGAACCACTTATTATTAGAGGGAGAGGGGTGAGGCTTTCTAAAAGTAAATTAGGCGGAAAGTCGTGCACAATGCGCAAGTGCACTGGGAAATTTAAAGCAAGCCAAACAAGGATAAACATTGGTGAGACTACAACTGCTGAAAAAGTCATATGTCATATTCGGGTAAACCTGTTCTAATTTCCCCACTAGTTTTACTTTAAGAATTGCGTCGCCCTAGCAACTACTTAAGAACTTAAGAGCATCGATGCTTATTAAGCCTCGCGCTTCTCAACGTCCATTAAGATGCCACCCGGTGGACCTTGATGTGGTAGGAGATATCTCTGCGCGCCTATGCATCCCAGAAGAATACAACTGTAAACCTTCTGTAACCGTTGCAGTTCAGTACCGTTACCAAAAAGAATAACTAAAGGAAACGTCGTAATTATTGCTTTTTCAAACACAAAGGACAAGAGAGTTTGGGAACAACAAAGGGGCTTTAATTTATTGCCAGCCGTTAGACAAACGCTGTAAGCCGATGGGAACCTTGGTGAAACGATAAAACTCCTGCGCCTTTCAAGAGGGAAGGACAATCGGATAGGAAAACGTTTCTGGTCGACATGTAGGGGAATAATTAATGCAACTAGAGCTGTTTGGTCCGTTTAAAGAGAAAAAGACTCTACCCGCATCAAAACTAGCCCACGGGCCTGAAACATGTGTTTTAACGTTAATATACAAATAATTGTCCTCAATTTGCGTTGCATTTCACACCGGTTTCCGGGCAGGGTTAAGTAAAATTACCACGGATTTTCAACCCCTTTTTTAATTCGCCGCCAGAGTAAACTCCTAATTAAGAATTATTACTCATTCGACGCCTCGCGATCGTTCGCACGTTTATTCTTTTTACAACAAGTCAAGGCTCCAAGTAAAGCTATGATTCTCGCAGTTATGGTTGAGAGCTCCCAACGTCAGTGGCTTCATAGCTCAGTTGGTCGCACCGGTATCGCGAGGTCACGGGTTCAAACCCCGTTGAAGTCCTGAATTTTTCAGGCTTCTCCATGCAATTCCTAAAATTACGTCCATAGCTGCGAGGATCATAGCTTTACATGATTTCATATCCGCAGTTAAGTATATGATTCCTTTCTTATATCATTTCGTTCATTAAGTCAAGGTTTCCTAGCATTTTAAATGTTTACAAATGTCAGGACACGTGCATATCTTCATATGCCGCGAAACGTTCTGCCAATACCTCCCTCCTCTCTCATTTATCACCAGTACTTCCCTAGACGTAAATATAACCTGAAAATGCACTTCCCTGATTACTATTTTCAGTCCGGGACCAAGATCCTCTCATTAGGAACGGTATCCAGCTCTTGTTACGAGACTACCCTTTCTCTTTCCAATTGTAAACCAAGCTCAAGGACAGTTTTCTATCACTGTAAGGTCAGTATTTTGCATTCTCTTCACTTAAAAAAAAACACCGAACCCCTATCTTCTCTTATAAATCTACGTCTCGGTTTACTCTGATGGGCGTTGTTTTGGCCCCACACCGAAAGTGAACTTTATTAACGCTCTCGTAAACATTGTACAAATATCAAGTACATACCATTCAACAGGTTTGGTAGGAACTTAAAAGGCTTCTTTGACAGGCAAAAGATGATATCTGCATGATCCATCCTCTTTAACAAGCTTTTAATTATTTAAGTGTCGCATTTTAACAAGACTTTATTGCACAGTGGCCTTTCAAATTACTTAGTTGCACTGCTGAACAGCACACGTCAAGATAACTTTCGCTGGCGATTTTGCTGTGAATTAAGGGGGTCAAGTATGAATTCATCGCTTTGTAGCTAGTTATGGAATCAAATAATCTGGGGCTGAACATCGTTGAAAAACAAAAATGCCGAGTAGAAAAAGAATGTTCTACCCACGCCGAGTCGTACAGACAGCTTTTCCGTCCTCTGTTTGTGTATGGTCAATAACTGTGAACAAAATCGTCTTTAGCGTGCTATAGTGGCAATTTTTCAAAATGGCCTGATAGGTAAAAAAATTATGTCTGTCCGTTTGACAACACTGAAGAGCTTCGGACCTTTCCCTGTTTTTGTCGTTATGAGATTCTTTAGTAATGATACTGTCGGAAACCCATTTATTATCTAACCTCTTTCTTCACTACAACATGCATGACAATAATTTTTTTTTGTCCATTATATTACAATCTAACAGTCGTTATGTGGCGACTTTTGGGTCTTTTAGTTCCTATAGCACATAAAGAACTTCTGAATGGAAATGCAAAAAATCAGGCCAGAATCTCCAGCTGTTATGTACGTAGTTTTATCTAAGCACCGCTTGCCACGAACTCCAAGTAAAATAAACGTTACCAAAGTAGAGTTTATTGTTGATTCGGTATACTAACTTTTCGCAGAGTGGTCATACTCTGCAATTAGCAGGTATTACGAGGAGTCACTATCAGTGAACGCTATCTGCGCAAATAATCTGCTCTCAGCAAAGTTCGCCTTAAGGCACATACGCACAGGAAATTGCATTTTGGATCCGACTCTAGCACAAAGAGATAAGGACAACAAAGCTATCATCAACGCACATGTTGCTGTTAACCTAAGTAACAAATGCGTTTTTAAGTCAGAAAATTACTCGGGCTAATCACTTTTGTGTCTCATTTGTGCCCATTTGTCGTACTACTTTTGAGACAGCAATGCGCATGCTTGATAGAAAATCGTAATATTGATTGATCACTGGCTCTCAGTTTCTGTTATTGTTTTTTGACGGTCTAAAAAGAAGGTAAGTATAAAGAGCTCTAGTACATTTGGTGGTTTAAAAGTGAACAGAGTGTTTCGCCGTAAACTGGACTACCATATTTCCCCGACTTAATCAACTCCAACGACCAGGAGTTTTTTTTATATACCGAAGGAACGAAAAAAGACTTGTCTGCCAGCATGAAGTTAAACAGAAATTTGACCCGGATACAATCGGTGATTTTCAACCCGTGAACTGATCAGTTTTAGGAATTGTTGGAATTAATGCTTTTAGCGGTAATAAACTGAAGCGATAGCCTGTATAAGTGCCTGATATGGGTTCACGATTTAGCCAATGTGAAGTATCCTTCCGATCGCTTGATTTGACGCTTTCCGACTTTTAAATTGCGCCGGATAATCCGATTGTCTCGTAGTAAGGCCGAAGAAGTTTATCTTCGAACTACACTTGCGAGTCTGTGCAATACAGAGAATACGGGTGCGGTTTTGTTTCCTTTAGCAAATCCTTCGCGGTAAAAATCTATTTCCCTAATGCTCATTGCCGTTCTTCATGTATGATTCCTACCATCGCAGGTCTGTCGTTTTACATGGCGTAACTATATTCGGTTTGTGATCAAAGCTACCTTCCGATAAGGCCTAATAAACAGGTACTCATCTCTCTTTTGGAATGCAAGCTTGACAACAGCTGTCTAGTTAGTTTGGAGATAACAATCCCACAAGAGCATCATCTAGTGCAAACAAAAATTATTTACTTAGCCGTATTTACTCTCTGTCGCCGATAAACACCGCATTAAGGCCAAGTGCGATAATTAGGAAAGTTTTCATGTTCTGTTAGGTGGGTCTGGAGTATTTTTTCTATGGTAGGAATAGTTACGGATGATTTTCGGTTCATTGAGTGTGGTCTTTTAAACGCTGTAAATTGAGCCAAAGATCACACAAAAGACTTGTTAATTGTCCGAGACAAGATCTACAACTGCTGTCAAAGAATTCGAGAAGCAATCACGCTAACCTAATTTTATTTGGCTACGTTTTTGCTCGCCAAGTATTTGATATAAAGTTAAACAGGGCCAGACAGTTGGACTCACACATTTCGAAGCACAAACCGTGCTATTGGTAAGTAATTGTAGCTAAAAAAAGCTAAATTCATTGATGGGGTTAGGGTATTCGTTATTCCCTTTGACAGTGAAAAGCTCACGCTACTCTGCCAACCAGCTCGTATCCCTACCTAATTCTAACCTTGACATGTAGATTCCACGATTTCTTTCATAAAGTAGTTTAATCCTGAACCCTACTCTTCTTCATATCTTTGGCAGTTTTTCTCCTGTCTATTATTGTAAATTGTTGTCTTTGCTTTGCACGTGTTCGCCATTAAGAGCGCGGAATGAAGCTTTGTGAAGTATTCCTTTTTTCAAGTATTAAGGGGCGGGTTTGTAAAATCCCATGTTTCATGTGATTTATTCGAATCCACTGAGGACCTGACAAAATCTTATTTCGGTACCTTGTTAGCGTGCATACCTACTTACAAGGATATATCGCTTTACGTGCTTCAACGCTGAAATATGTCGCCCGAAATTGTAATGTGATATACAAGTTTGCTAACAAGACTGTTTGGCAGTTTTGTTTTTGATTACGACGTCTAATGTATCTCAGTCTGCTACCGAGATAAAGTTCTGTCCTAGAAAATGACCGCTCACAGGTGAAGGTTCAATTAAGAAAACAATTAGGTTATTAGTCGAGCGCTAAGGCAAACGAACGAACTGTGTCTCTTATCAAGATAAGAAAAAACATTGTTCTAATTTGTTTGTTTGTATAGCCTTGCTTCAATTTCCTCTAGATGACCGATGATATTTGAAATTGTAATCATTTCGATTTGTGGAGTCCATTGTTTTAAAGGTCGTTCGCCTATGGATCGACATTATGAATATCGTACACATACAAAGCATCCATAAAACTTCATCTACTACTACTTTGGAGTAATAGGTCTGATGCTTTCGTTTTACCTAAACCCAAGACAGGCATTTCCTACTGGATTGTTGTCATAGCCTTTAGAACACAGGACTTTTTTTGCGGTTTTTAGGCGTAAAGAGGCAATCGAGGTCACTGAGCTCGAATGGATATATCATTCTTCGCCACGAACTCTCTTGTCTCTGTTCGCCTGAAAAACACAAAAAAAATTCTCCCGCTCTACATGCTAGAGTTCTTGGTTCTTAATGCGTAAACTATGAGGCTAAAGTGCTTTATACATTTTAGTTTGAACGTCTCGAGTCGAATCAGTCCTCGAGTTCCCGCCTTTTCTAGTGATCGTGTATCTTTGTGTCTAAAAGATAAATTATAAAAGAAGCCACGCCCAGCGATAGCATTTGATGACAGATATCAGATTTGACAGGAGCTTAACAAAGGCACAGAGAACCGTGGTAGAATACGTAACGATGCTGCATTTTTAAGCGACATGGATGTAGTCCCTTCACCCGTTCACGACATCAGGGACTGGGTATATATTTTTTCGAACTCCTCAGAAAGTCTGTGAGTAGGTTACGGAACCCACAATCCCCCAATTAATATTGGGTAACCATTGCCCCAACGAGCGAGCTGATATGTCTGTGCCAATTTCGTGAAAGAATCCGCGAAGATAAGGAAAGTTGTCAAATACACACAACTGAATCGAGTGTTTGGCTTAAGACCAAAGCGGAAGTCTGATTTTGGGTGTGTGGGAAGTACAATACGCCAGACAAAAGTCGGTACATACTAATCTAGATGGTGACAATTAGACCAGATGGGAGCAATCCGTGATCTAAGATGTCAGCCCGTTTCGGAGAAATGTCAGATGGTGAGCGAGTTAAGAAATTAGAAATGGAATTGGAGTCATAAACACGTGATGGAATGTCTACCCTACCCTATCAAGGTTGAGATTACCCATATGAAAACAACAATAATAGACCAGAAAATTAGACTGCACGACGAAGCAAATGGGGATAATCGCTGCTGTGTTCATTAAGTCGTAGATGAACAAACTATACAGGAGAAGTAGGCACCCCTTGAAGTGGCAGCTCCACATACAAGACATGTGTAAGCTGCGTTGGGAACAGCAAAACTGCTCTCCCACGCAAGCGTTTCCAAGTGGAAAGCAACAAAAGAGAGTAAATTTTTGACTTTGCAGAAACAATGGTCACCCTCAAGTGTTGGGCGATTAAATTCGCACATTTCTTGTCAATATTTAAAACACGTGAAAGGCAAAAAAAAAACCAAACAAACAAAATCAAATAAAAAACCCTGTGTCTTGCCATCATTTTCACACGGATGTATCCTTTGTTTCGCGAATAAGCATGCAAAGTAACTTGATCACGGCGCCCGCTGAATTCGATGTCACTTTCGATTTTGCAATTTACTTGTGCAACCAAAAGTACAATAGAAAAATTGAACGTAGCAAAAATCTCCCAAAATGATTTTTGCTGATGGTAACATTTTATAAGTTCAGAATTTAAGTTGTTTTCATGTCGCAAATTTTGTTGCTGATGGCAAAACTTTATTCTTGATCGACACTTCCTGAAAACTTCCTTCTGCAGTTGCTAAAAACTGTGCCGATATCAATATTTACTTACTTTTGGATCAATATTTGTTTTGCATAAAGCAAGCTAACAAAATCTGTTCCTTGCTTATTGAAATAGAATTTTCGGTCCTGTGTTTCCGACGACAAGTCGTATATTTCGAGGTCACCCATCCAAATACTAACCCCGCCGGATATGGAATAACTTCAGTGAACTTTTGTCTTAGAAAGCTGTCAGACTCAGAGTGCACGCGAAAACTTGTGGTGAAAAAGAAGTTGTCTTAAAGGGAACTTGAAAATGATCAACATGTCAGCCTCGAAGCCATTTGAATGTTTCTCGATTCCATTATATTTTCTTCAATCTTTCTGGGTTTACTGTTTTACTAGTAACCACATGTCTTCTCAGGGGTCTATTTGCCTAAGACATCTACTATGACTCTATAATGATATACGGTACCAAAACATTATCGTGCACTGTTAGAGCTACATATTACGTAAAGATAACTTGAATCTCCTGGAAGACAAAACGCAACTCAGTTGACAATAATACAACGCTGTGTTAGTGCACTACCACAAATACGCAATGCATGCCTATTTTTCTGCATATGAGTCTGGTTTACGGACTGGCTCGGTTTCCAAGATCCCTCGTCATCGCTGAAACCTTTGTAAAAATCTCGCATTGTTCTTAATGAGAAGGCGGTCTGGCCGACTGTCGAGGTCTCATTTTCTGAGGCCGACATTTCGGTTTCTGTGAAGAAATTTCGTGATAGTACTCACAGTATCTAGTAATGTTTACTTCTTTGGTCCTCTCCAATAAAGTTTGGACTGAATTCTTTCGATAGTTTAGTTAGAGTAGAGATGAAAGGATTTTGAGGTTTGTTGAATCAATAAAAGCCAAAAATTTCCTGTCAGGCTGCTTCGTAAGATTTCACGCCAGAGTGGTCGCTTCACCAGTTTTCACTGATCTTGGTAACAGAAATGCACAGAAGCCACACGATTTGATCCCGGTAACCGAACCAGCGCGGTCAACCGGAGTCATGCGAAGAGACCCTCTAACAACGCTTCAGTTCATCGAATCAATTTCTTTTGCCATCATTACCAATTTTAATTGTCATTATAACTAAAATTATTGAGATGTCCTCTCCTTTGAACACATTGGATGCCTATGTTTGTTCAAACCTAAAGCTTGTTTGTCCACATTGAACAAACAATTTGTAGTTGTATAAATTGCTAAAGAGTTGCACTACAAGCAGACTCCCGATTTATTTTGACAGTTAACTTCCTTCAAAGAAACTTGTAAATGCTAATGTTATTTCTCCTTTGACCATTACAGAACGATTTCTAATGCCCCTATTATAGACACGCCCAAAAGTTCTTCAGAGCCTTCACTGCAGTTGGGAAAGTGGACTTTTTTTTTTAATTAGAACAAATCCGCCGTCAGTGAATTCTTTGATCGATATTCTTCCCAATAATCACTAAATATTTAAAGTGAATTGCATAATTATGTATCTCTTAACGTTTCACCCCTATTTTTTAGATAATTGACGACAAAAGGAAAAACAACCAGCATGTGTGGGTTCAAATTTTAAATTGCACAAAAATGTAAACAAGGAATTCAGCCAAGCTAAACATCCACCGTGATTAAAGCTCCATGATCGACTAGAAGACGATAACAGTAGACGGGTTTCAACGTAGTCAGGGGTTCGACAAGGATACACATTTCTCCTCTCCATTATATTACCTGCCTTCCTTGTTTGAGCGGCATTTTTTAGTATGCGACAAAAGGAAATTAAATGTTTCATACAAGGAATGTAAGACGAATACACTGTTTCTTTTCATGTGTCCGGTATGGCAGCTACTGTTTAAACAAAGGGCATGATTTGATATTTTCAGCAAACTCCGTTTGAGTCTTACTTGTCAAACTTGTTCGTAGTAATAGAAACAGAATCAAAACGCTTGTTCACGATATGCAAAAGAACATGACATGTTTTATTAGCCGCGCCACGTTGTCTTTAATGTCATGACGTGACAAATTGCTTTTCAAATATTTTCTCTGGGTTTCATTGTAAATTGAAAGGTTACTTTACACAGCGGGGCTACAGAAACCACTAAAATAGCTCAGCGAACTACTTAGAGCCACATCAAGGTACCTCCCTGAAGTGAACTCCTATTATCCTATATTTTGCATGTTGATGAAGGCACAACCTCTCTACAGTTAAAGCTTACATGGATGTGAAAACAGATCTAAAACTGAGGTTTTTCATTTTTAGAAATCGTCTCAAATTTGACTGACACCTTACGGATAGCCTGGTAATGCGCTAATAGCCGATGTTAGAGCATTCGCGTGTTGTCAGCCT
This sequence comes from Montipora capricornis, assembly GCF_036669925.1. Classification (NCBI taxonomy): domain Eukaryota; kingdom Metazoa; phylum Cnidaria; class Anthozoa; order Scleractinia; family Acroporidae; genus Montipora; species Montipora capricornis. Next base: position 27,203,410 of record NC_090884.1, read on the forward strand.
TTCGTTATTTTTTAATGGTTGACAGATTACTCCCATTAAAATACGTGGCATGAGACGGTTTTTTTCACCACTCTTTTTGTAAGTTATTGTGGTCATCACGCCCAATACTTTGATGATGCATGTGCCCTGACCTGGTGCTGAGAGTCGCAATTGACGAGTCACGCTTGACTGCCTTTCTAACGGACAAGCAGGGAATATAATGCATAAAAAAACCTTTTCTAGTCTCCAGTGTTTTTTGTTTATCGCTTCCTTTTGTTTCTCTCTGCGTTTGACCGCGGGAGTCGAATAAAAGAGTTGGCAATTATTTTGGTGTCAACCAAAAATTTACTGACACAAAACATCGTGTCCGTAGAGCGAGTGACATCTGTGACGATAAGAGTCCCATATAAGCGACACTGACAAAGATTGCAACTTTCTCTGCCCTACTTACCACTATAAATCTTGGCGTGGAGTTAAGAAATTGCATTAGTAAGTAAACATCAAAGACAGGCTACAAACTCTCCATGTTGATCGTCTTAATCACGTATGAAACAAGGTCAGCCAAATTATGTAAGTCTAAACTGAACGAAGATCTGGAATGAAATGTCCAAATCTGTAACTCTGCGATCATTGTCTTTCATTGATAATAGAGAGATTGAGCATCGCGGTAAACGGCAGTCTGCTGTCATAAAGGCATGAAAATTATCTTATTCTAAATTGTCTCTTTTGAGGTGGTCGACGTCTGTGGCTAACAGTAAAAAAAATCCGTTAACAAGCAAAGTGTCTTTGGTTTCGCAAAACTTGAAAAACCCGCAATGTTTTTGCCTGACCTGCGTTTGGCGTCAACGCGGTGCTAATTCTCTCGAATGTGTTTTATTTTCCCAACAGATTGAGTAATGAATTTTCCATCGTGGATCACGCTAGTACTTATCATCTCCCAATGTCATTCGCAATCGTTTCAGGTAAGTAAATCTCAAAGCTTAGTGTTCAGGTTAAAATTTTTCTTTGAAAACTACCAAGGCACTTAGACCCGGCCTTAAAGTTATAAAATTGTAAATGGTTTTAACCCATGAGTCTTATCATAATTAAGTAAAGTACGATCGTCTGGGTGAGTCTAGTCCTGAGAAGGACTGTTTGAGATGACATTGAGTCAGTCAGTCCTTCAGTCAAGAGTCCTTCTCAGGGCTACACTCACCCGGACGATCGTACGTTACTTAATTATGTTAAAGTTATAAGTCGTTACAAAAAGTCATGAAGAACGCTTGCAGCGTTATTATTTTAAGATCGAACTTAAACGGAAGGCGGCAAGAAAATGGCAAAACCACAAAAGTACTTATGAAAAACAACCCTTCAAGACAGCAGTTCAAGATTACGCAGTGGCCTGTGAGATAATTGATTGGTCCCTCTTTCCTTTTGTTTCTAGACCGTGTAAACACCAGCCACAAGTTCAATGTCAAATTCCAATGGCTGGCCTCACGATGAGAACACTAGGCGTCATAATTATCTCTGATAAGATCGACTTCTTAGCCGAGAGCAATTTATGGCTCATTAAACTCAGTTAGAATTGCACTCTAAACGTAATATGTATAGGATAATTACTATATATAGTTTTTGCAATGCTATATTGGACTTGTGCAAAATGCCATGGACAGTCTGACTGTTGGGCTCTCAGTTTATCTGAAACGTTCTACGAAACTGCAGCGGTACGTAAATACAACAGACATGTGTACGACTTCTTCAGTATTTCACTAAGTTTCATTTCCTCTCTACACAATATTAATATAATGAGAAAGAAACCGAAACAGACAGAAATGGAAGATATACAATGTACGCGAATTAGTGTTAACTTAATTCTTGTTCAATACTGAGCAAAACAACAAATGTGTATACGTAAATGTCAAAACCAATCTTCCAGGCAATACATCAAATCCTACTTAACCCATTGACAAGGCCATATAAATGCCTGCGGTTTAGTCATTAGCCGGTGTCGTATAAATAAGTTGATGTTTATGCTTTAATTATGCTAAAAAGGATTAAATCAATCGTCAAATAAATGTAAAACAAGAGGACAGAAATCAGAACTACTCAGAATTAACACAATCAAGAAATCTTTAAGAGTGAATGTTCCCAACTCCCCGAATTACGAATTCTTGTCAACCTTTCTTGCGAACAAAGCAAGATGGCATCCCGGTCCTTATTTCATATTTCAACTTTGACAAACTTTAAGGACGACTCTGTCTGGGTCAAACCATTTAGGAATGACAAACTACCTTTCGTCGACACTAGAAGTAGATAGTATAACGTGGAGCATTTTCAACTAAGTGTTGAGAAATTTGGAGAGCACAAGAGAAGCGTAACCGAAGACTAGCGCAGTTCTAGCTTTTTGCGTACTTTATTGATATTTTAAGCTTTTAGGCTAAGCTCGAGTGCTCCACTAATTTGAGAGACTGCTTTTCAAATCGAATCAAGTTCGAAAGCTGAGGATCAAATCAGTTGTTAGAAGGGAAAAAAACTCTCGCAGCGGAGTTGGGAATTGACAAACACAACCCATATAGGACGGCAACTTCTAGAAATAGAACCCGGGACACATTCTCTGCCACATGCTATTGGATGTGTGTTTTCAGTATGAATCGATTTGCTTGCCGTCAGCGTTCTCAGCAAGACAATGAAGCAAGCTTACGCTCAATGAATTCGATATCATAGACTTGCCTAAAATAGTATAGACAGAATATTTTCTAAGTGACGAAATCAAGAACTGAGAAGTAAACCCTTAAGTGAACGCTGGTGACCTTGGAGTGGACTAGACTTACTCTGAGAAAACGGTCTTTTCACGGAAATTAATATATATATATATATAAACATATATATGTATATATTTATATATATATGAAGAACCCGCAGAATCCGCCCGCTGGAGCCCTCGAATTCAAAACAAACGCGACTGTGTTATGACATCATTGATCGATTTTTTTTTTTGAAAAGCGTGCAAAGTACTTCTTTGTAAACTGAATTAATTAACAACTATTGCATTTAATAGGGGCGGCGAAAGCTCTGCAAACTTCGCCCTTCGTTGAAATCCCGAATAAAAGACCGTTAGACTTGATTTACAGAGTTTATATCGTTGAAATGCAGAGCAAAACAGTTTATGCAAACTACCAATGTTAACCTCGTGGAACAATACGTTCTTGCTTCCTTTCTAGTGGCCTGGGTCACGAACAGACCGCTGGGGACCCTGGAGTGTTTGGGGACCCTGCAGCAAGTCGTGTGGTGGAGGTACCACCATCAGAACGAGGCAGTGCGTGATTTCAACTCCGTAAGTCTTTTATGTTGTCTCGCTTTCGTATTTCTCCTGTTCATAGGAAATTCTGGGAATTCGTAACGTGAATACGGGAGGATCGTCTTTTCTTTGGAACCATCGGATGACAATCGGAACATTTAATCTTCCCGCCAAATGCTGAGGAAAGGCCGTCGTTCACTGATTGATTCCACTTCCATTTTTCAAGGAGCAAACAATCTAGACGCAAGTCGAAAGAAGCACCCTCTCTCCTGCTCGTAATAACCTTTACCTCGGGGTTACGTCTTTGGCAAACGTCGAGCGATTGCACCTAGAGATGTTACTGATGTTACTGTGTAATTTTCATACAGTAGCGTTGTTTTTTGTGTTACAGCACTGCCAGCCGGTCCAAATATGTACTGGACGTGTACAGACAGAACAACCAAAGGCAAGGAAATTGCCATGGGACAACAACGCAATACAGCACGTGTAATATGCAGGTACCTTATAGCACTGATTGTGTATACCGCAACATAGTGTGGGTGGGTGGGTGGGTGGGTCTGTGGGTGAGTGAGTGAGGGAGGGTGGGAGGGAGTGAGAGAGGGAGTGAGTGAGTGAGATTTGTAGGCCTGCAGCGCGTGCATGAATTACGAAACTAATTTACGGTTTTCTTGAATTGCAACAATTGTGTTTGTTTGCGGCCCACTTGTCATCTTTTTCCTTTCTGAATTTCCTTAATGAAAAGAGAATGAAAACTGTTTGAAAACGTTTATGTCAAATGAACAGACATATTTATATTCTTAAATGTCGTAAATCAAAATCACTCTTTTCACTTCTACGGGAGATCGTCACCAAAGCTCACATTCCAAAGACATTCTGCAGGTCAAATAAACAAGGAAAAAAATCACCAGCCAACCATAATATATTTACTCTCAAAGACCGGGTCAACTTTTCTGTCTGCATTGAAAAATACGGTGTCCTACAAGGGGCATGATGCAAATTAAAGAGTTGCTGCAAATAAAATGAAGTTGCTGTAAATTGAATAAAGTTGCTAAAAATTAAAAGAATGTTGCTGCAAATTAAAACATCAAAAGTATGCGCGCGCACTGAAGGAAGGACAGGTACAAAACAGAGGTCACAGGTCCCAAGTCACAGGTCATTGTTTTAGCAATACAGAGACAACCCTGACTGTTTACAAATGCTAACATTAGGCCTAATTAATCCTAAGGTTAGCGTTAATGGATGTTTAGGATACGTTCTGTATTGTTAAAACAATGACCTGTGACTTGTGTTTTGTATCTGCCCTTCCTTCAGTTCGCGGGCATACTTTTGATGTTTTAATTTGCGGCAACTTTAATTTGCCGCATGTCCCATGTGGGCCACCGTAGCAAAACCTTCAACAGTAATTTCTTCGCAACAGTAGAAAACTATTTTTATCTTTATCATTGCGATCGATCAGCCAAAAATGTAAATTTCATCAGCTTGTTTGTGCTGAAATTTCCACGGCGCTGTGCTCAAAATTTTGCCTAGTAATAGAAAAGAAGCGAATTCTGAATTAGACGAAACGTTAAAAAATAGCAAATTTACGTTTTCACATCTGTCGAAATCTTTTAGTCACCGAGTGTAAGTGTACGTTCGGCAACACTACTTTAATTTTGCTGATTGGTAAACATGATTTCACTGATAGCCTCTTTCTTCTCTTGTAATCCATTCACGCAATTTTTCGCTCCACTTTTCTTTTAAAAACTTATATCTATATGAACAATAGAGAGGTTAGGTGAGAGGGAAATCAAGGCTGAAAAGCCTTTTCAAATCCCCATGTCATTTAAAAGCCGCACCGGAAAATAACTGGGTGAAACACGAAAACAAACAGGTCTGTTGGCGTGTTTGAATTTCAACAAATGAGCCCCAAAATCGGCAAGAATTTGTGACGCTGATGAATAACAAAGCAGTTTCTATTTCCAAAAACCGCGCACCGGTGGCTCAGTCGTGAGTTCAACTCCGGCCGGACCAACACTCAGGGTCTTTAAATAACTGAGGAGAAAATGCTGCCTTTGTAATTACATCTGCAAATGGTTAGACTCTCTAGTCTTCTCGGATAAGGACGATAAGCCGGAGGTCACGACTCACAACCCTTCAATGTTCATAATCTTGTGGGACGTAAAAGAACCCGCACACTTGTCGTAAAGAGTAGGGCATGTAGATCCGGGTGTTGTGGTCTGGTCTTTCTGGTCTGGATAGGGTAGGGTGGAGCACCTCGCATAGGACCTCGAGTCCTGTTCGTGCTCCTTCCCCCTGGGCAGGTTTGCCCGGTAGAAGAGACAAACCAGATGTCTCGTAAAACAAAACAAAACGATGGAATTACCAGGTGATAAGTAACCTCGTATAGGAGATTGAATTTTTGACTGCGTATCGTTTTTTTAAACTCTACCACGAAGGGTTTAAGAAGAAGAGACCGATCCTGTTTCGTTACCATGCGAGGCACCTAACCATTCCAACTCAAGGTCCAACAATATTCAATTTGCCGATTCTTCTTTCTTTTTCTTCTTTTTTTTTTTTTTTTGTCGCTTCAAGGATAGCACCTTAATTTTCTCCAGTTATGTTAAGACCTTGAGTTCTGGCTATTGTGATTTTTCTCATTTCATCATTGTAGCTTATTGGAATATAATGATGCATTTGTTGCATTCTTGGTGTTCACAGGAATGTTATAAACCTGTAACAGTGACCCGCAAAATGGCGATACAGGCCAGAGCCGTGCAGTGTAGCAAGTTCAACAACTCTTCTTTCAATGGATACTTCTTTACCTGGATGCCTTATTTAAGAGGTGAGACTGCTGCAGTAGACTGCCAGTCTTGAAAAAAACGCACTCTAAATTCCTTCAACCAGGATTTCTCTCCGAAAGTGTACCGAACAGTGTGTTTTTATATAATGGTAATAGGACTGAGTAGAGTCCAGTTTGTTATGTAATTATACGAGCGATTAAGAAAATCGGACGACCGCCTAGCGGGAGTCTGATTCGTTTAATCACGAGTATGATTACAGAACGAATTGGACGACACGAAGTCCTGTTACCAATTAATCATAACCATTACGATTATCGAGAAAACAAAATTAATGGATTTCTTTTTCCCTGTCAAATGTTACAAATTTGTCCATTTTGGAAAATCCCCAGTTTGGTAATAATAATAATTGGCAGTGCTAAACACCCTTACCTGCAGTCGAGGACCGAGTTGCGAAGGGCGCAGCTCACGATATCGGGCTGAAAGCATACAAAGGCGCCTCTGGCTGCCGCTATACAGTCCATGTTTGATGTCGGGGCACAGCACCACAACTGGATGTTAATTAGCTGTGAGTCGATTTTAATGAGGGAGGAAAACCGCAGTACCCGGAGAAAAACCCTCGAGTCAGGTTGAGATCGACTGAAACTCAGCCCACATGCTAGCCGTGGCCAGAGTTCAACCCCGGCTCGCGGTGGTGGGAGGCCCGATAGATAACCACTTAGCCACCCTGACACCCTAAGGTAGGGTAAGTGGTTGTTGCTATGGTTATTGTGATAAATTCTGTGATTACTGGGTTAAGCTGAGTGCATTTAATATGATTGGCTGATGTAACTGTCCGATTTCAGGTATCCGATTACAGCCAACTGTCGATTTCAACCCTAGACAATAATTAGTGAAAAATAAAGTAGTTAATGCACCAATCAAATTTGAGAAAATTATAATGGTTATGATTATGAAAAAACTTGGACAGTGCTTTGCTCCTCTCTGCACTTCAAGGACAAAATACGAGATTATCCCGATTTGGATGCTTCGCCGATCGATTTGTGAAACATTTGGACGGAGTATTCATTTGTGGTACCCCATTGGAATAGAGATTGTACAAAATGGCTACTCTTTTTCAGGCCCTACGCGAAACACAAATCGATCGACTCTGATTGGTAATATCTCTGTATCTTCTCTGGGGCTTAGGACAAACCATTTTTAAATACCGATACGCTGCTTACAACAAGTTTATTCATTTTGAGGTCTTAAACGCAAAAAGTGGCCGCCATGGAATGGATACAAGTCATGTCTCCTGCCAATTGCAAATGAGCGTCTGTACTCAAACGGAAAACAGGTTACATCAGTTTCCAGTCTCTGTCTTCCTTGACCATGAACTTTGCCATTTGTGTGATAGTATTTTTTTTTAAATTTCCTACCTCGGATATTGCGTTTCTAGCTTTCTGATTAGTTCACTTAATCTCGGTTGGAGCGACTTTGGAATGACCTTGAAAAAGTGTTCGCAATTTGTTTCAAGGACCAATGTATGGCAAGATTAAAACAAAGCATCTCCTTATACTCGCCAAGGAAACTGATTGCGTCATGTGTTGCCATGCTGGAAACTGATTGGCTTTAATTTCTAAGGGTGGAAGCGTTTACAATAGGCCATTTCCGAGTTCACCTCAGCCTCTTCTTCAAAGCGAGTCTAAGTGCGAAGTTTTTGTGATGGTAATTAGTTCTAGTTTACGTATGAATGAAAACTAATTTTCATAAGAAAAACTTCGCACTTAGACTCGCTTTGAAGAGCAGGCAGACGTGAACTCGGAAATGGCCTATTTGATGAAAATTTAATAAAACAATTATTTCATTCGCGCTTGTTGGATATTAGGCTGGTTATAGTCAACGCGCGCTCAAGGAACAATTGATACATAGCGTGTAGATGTGGCGAGCATGCCATTTATTATTTGACCAGTACTGCTAGTCACTCATTAGTCTGTGCGCAAATTTAGCTTAGACTCTTCTTGCAGGGCAGTCATTTCTCCTATGAAGCCCTTGTGAATTATCCTGCGTAACAAGCGCAGAGCTAGTGCTTAAATGGAAGTGGACTCGCTCATCCTCCATCTTTCCCTCCCCTTTCAGCGCTTGTTACGCAGGCTATTGGGAATGCAAGAATGTCACTCTGAGCGGCCAGTGTTTTCTTTTTCTCCCAGTAAAGACTATTCGCCAGGATGAATGCCAACTCAATTGTCTGGCCAAAGGACACATGTTCTTCCTCCGTCTTTCACCTAAGGTCAAAGACGGAACACCTTGCCTCACTGATTTGAAAAAGGTCTGCATCCATGGAAAATGTAAGGTAAGGCACGGCCTCGTCTTTAATCTCTCCAAAGACAAACAGATATGCGAGCACAATTTTGACATCCAACACGAAGTGTCCCGTTACGTCTTGGTGAGGCAATACGGCCTAGTGGTTAGGGCGCAATAGGGTGCAATACCCGTTCTGGCCACTAGTTGAATTTGATCCTGGTAGTCCTTGGTTCAACTTCTCTCCGCACTTAGGCAACTGGTTTGCCTCCGGCCAGTCGTTCTGTTCTCTTTTTTCGTTGATTGTGTTGCCTTGGCCCTGAAAAGCCCCTATGGGGAGTGGTCAATTAAGTACGTTTGTATGTAGCGTTCTTTTTAGGTCAGGGTAAATGCAGATGTTTATCTCTACTTTTCTAGTAACCAAGCCCCTATATTTCGACCGCGCGTTGAAAATGGCGCGCGGTCGAATTATAGGAGCTTGGATACTAGTAACCAGTTACTAGTAACCACGCCCGTATTTTGTCTGAAATCAACATATCCTCTACCTCTGAAATGACTATTATCGACAATGCGTAATTTTCCCTGGAATGACTGTTATCGTCATTTTAGGATTACTCTGTCCCAGGACTTGTGGTAGCAGGTGAAAAGAAAAAAAAGAAAAATGACATCCCTGGAAGGGATTTGAACCCGGAGCTCCCAATGTGAAGGAACTGTTTTTATCCACTTAACAACTAAAGATCAACTGGCTGACAATTGCACCGATTATTTATCAAATCTTATTAGTACATACAAAATCATTGCTGAATAGTGGTTAAGTCTAGTACTTGATTTTAAAATGGTTAGCTTTCTCTTAAGGTTTGATAACCGACATTTTCTCCTTATTAAACTTGTTTCTTAGCCGGTGATAATACACGTTTACAGCAGCATTCGGAAGAAAAAATATATTAATATCTTTTAAAAAAGTGTTTTGTCAGTTACCGTTACAGTAGTCTAGTGGTTAAGTGAAAGGGTTATTAATCGAACATTCCCAGGTTTGAGTCCAGCGAGTTTAGGCATTGGGGTTCGGATTTTAAAAATAGATATTCATTTCCCATAATCCTTATCAAGCTCTAAGCGTCCTAAATCGACGATAATAGTCAATTTAGAGAAACTTAGGAATTGTCGATAATAGTGATTTCAGAGGTAGAGGGTGGGTTGACATTTCGAAATAAAGGGGCTTCGTTACTAGTAACCAAGCCCCTATATTTTGATTGCGCACCATTTTCAACGGAAGAGCCTGCTTGCAGGCTATGTATTCCCAGACGCGATTAATGTCGAAGGTAGCGAGAAGAGCAATTAAGGGGCACTTCATGAGGCTTATCAAAATTGTCGTGCATCTAACTACGTGCATTTCTGGACATGAGTGGCGACAAAACCAGTTTAGTTCTACATAGCTGACAAGGTTGGAGGCACAAAGGAGATAACATAATAAGTCATGTAGTCGAAAACGGCGGGTCATTTATTTACATACCTAAAACAAAATTTTACTCTATTATAGTGATGGTCGACGTGAGGCAGCTCATGCCCTGTCTGCGTTTACACCTGTGCCCATTTTATTCCTAGCCATAACTTAACGCTTTAATTCTTTTATTTCCAGGAGATGCCACCAGAGTGCAAAGGTGGTGGGTGTTTCGTCTCAAAACCGACTGTGGCTCCAAAGCAAAAACGGTCTGGATTATTTACTTACAGTGACGCTTCCCGAGAAAAGCTAAGTGAGTTACTCAAGTCTCCTATTTTTCATTTAGACAAACAGCATACAAAGACCTTATGAAAAAAAAATCGGATCTAATCTCCAAGTGGTCTTGGCCTACAATCCTGGGCAAATTTGCTCTTAGGGACACCTGTAATCTAAAGTCTAAAATCTAAAAAGCTGTAATCTCCTCCCCCAGAACAATAGTGTTCATTGGCCAGTTATTTGGGCTTTTTCCCGTGAATGACATTGCGCAGGCTGGAACGGAAATAGGTTGCATTCCCAAAGTTTGAAAATGTAGGAAATGTCTCCACTTTTGTCTAGGATTGTCGTCTCTTCTCAAATACGAAACAACGTAACTTGTACCTCACCGTGACTGTAAACAGCAGGGAGCAAATGACAACTGACGTCCCCACGAATGAAGAATTTTTTCAAGCCGAGGATGATATTCAGTTTATTCAATTCTCACGATCAAATAGCAATGCACAAGTGCTTTTTTCTACATTGGGCAAATCAAACATTGGCTTTTGTATAGAGGGAAGTAACCAGAGAAAAAACCTTTTGGAGCAAATTATAGGGGACCAACGAACTCAACGCATATAACAAAGAATCCGGGAATCGATCTTGAGACCATAATTGCAAAACCGAGTGCTTTTCACTTTTCTTAGAGAAGGCATGGAAGGTATGGATACCGCCCACATGCCAAGAGAAATAAGTGTTTAATTTTGTTTGAATGGGAATCCGAAGGTATCGAATTCGAAGATATGAATTCACATTTCACAGTGGAAAGCTCCCTTAGTCATACTAAGAGCAAGTATGCGACAGTAAGGCACGGAACAGAACTGTTTCAGGTCCGGTTTTTCTGTCCCTTGCCATTCGTTTATGCCCCACAAATGGTGCCATCATCTTTGAAACTGGTCTTAATTAACTCCTTGTTCATTCAACAATTGAGCACATTCTTGTATGTGAAAGGTATTCTGATTCACCAAACGTTGCCACGAATCGAGATTTTCAGTATCCACTCCCTCTATAAACTTTACGATAAATGATTTATAGCGTTTATAGCGGGAACGATTGTGAATGGGCCTTTTTCGATATATTAAAATTCAGCTTGGAAAAGAGGTTTAAAGGACAAAGACAAGGGAAAGTGGATGATATACAAATATTTCAGTTTCACATTCATTCCAACGCGTTTCTACTGTTTTGTCCTCACTGCTTCACTATCAAGCTGAATATTTGATATTTCGAAAATGGGCTATTAGCACAAGCACAAAGAGCTCGGAATAGGATGCAAGCGTGCAGATGCATTTTCTTAATAACCCAATGTCGATATATTAATTAAAATTGAGGCCTAAACAAAAGGCATCATCTCGAGGCTCTGGGGAATAAACTCATACAAATTCTTATATTTATTCCTCAGAGCCTCGAGATGATGCCTTTTGTTTAGGACTGAATTTTAATTTATCGAAATTGGTCTAAAGCCATGTGAACGCTCGTTTCATAGTTTTAGGTTACAATCCTGTAATAACAATTCCTGCTGGTGCAAGCAAGATTAACGTTACAGAGATTCGAAGGAGCAAAAACTTCCTAGGTAGGTCATTTTGTATAAATATAAGTTGTTAACTAACCCTAACCCTAACCCTTTTTTTATCAACGACTGGAAATTCTCGAAACAGATAAGACCTAAGACCTAAGACAAATTTGGACCAATCTTCACACAAACACGACCCGCCAACCCACGACCCACCCACCCACGCGATATAGCCTCGCCCTAAATGAAATAGGTTTCTTCATTGAGGTTGGACAGATAAGAAAATTTAGTCTGGGCGGATCAATAATCAGGATCTTAAAATAACTTAGGAGAAAGTGCTTTACTGCATAAACACATTGTTGTAATTACACCCATTGGAGGCCTGCTGCCTTTGTAATTACACCCGCAAATGGTTAGAATTGAAAGTCTTCTCGGATAAGGACTACAAACCGTGGGCCCCGTCACACCAATATCTTCCATGCTCATAAGTTCCCTGTAGGACGTTAAAGACCCCAGACATTATCCGTGAAGAGTAGGGGATGAAGTCTCCGGTGTTGTGGGGGTATGGATGGGTAGGTATAGCAGGTCCACATCAGATGAACAGCTGCCAAATTACAAACAATCAAACAATGTACGATAAACGGCGAACGCCAAGCTGCTACTTGTCTTAAAAGCACAAAAACCATCTTATTCTACCTTTTTTTCCTTTTCTTTAAAACTTGCGCTATAGCTTTAGCGCAAATGAAAACTTGAGTTCTGAAGTATTTTTGACTAAAAACAATTTACACCTGTCGCCTTGAGCGTAAAAGGCAAACGCGAATCCTGACCCAAGTGATTTTTGTTTCCGGCGGAAAAATTTTAAAACTGTTTGGCAACTTTTTTTCTCTAAGAAATCTTCGCAGTTATGTCCACAGCAAGGCGTCCTCTTAAATGTGACGAGGTATGCAGAAACTTGCACTAAGCGACTGAAACGTGTCTTCGTGTTCTTTCTTTTCAGCCCTGAAGTCTCATGAATCGACTAAATACTACATCAACGGGAACTGGGTTATCGATTTACCAAAGGGGTACAAGGTAGCTGGCACAACAGTATATTACACCAGACCTCGCAGAAATAACGAAAAAGAGGAGAGCTTTATAGCTGATGGACCAACCACAGAGGATCTCGATGTTATGGTAAGAAAACGCACGCTTGTGGCAACTAGAGCTTTTAACAATTGAGTGTCATTAATTGAATGGAAAAAAGGGCGCATTTAATTACCCTGAGTTACCGATAAAGGAGAAAAGAGTAGCAATTGTAACCGTCAAAGCAAGTGATAAAGCGGGGGAATAAGTCACGTGAGCGTATAAGTCACACTTATTTTTGCATTTGATTGATGGCTGAGAATTTTATGCCAACTACAAAGCGCTGTAATGTCACACCATCGTAATCACGAAATTATTTTGTACCTTTCTAAAATCTACAGGTGCATAATTTCGTATTTATTCTTTTCTTTGCAAAACCATTCACCCATAGACTGCAATCTTATCAACGACCACTCGCACCGGTATCTGGGTAGACGAAGTAGAGAGGACTCCAAGTACTTAAAAATGTGGCTTGTATTAATGTTACGGAGAAATGAATCAATCTAGAACGGACCTACATCACCATTTAGGTCCTTTCAATATCGTTTAAAGTCAATGCTACAGGCCGATAGCATCTCCAATGCACTTGATCGACTTTACATAGGGGACACGAAGTATAAGAATATATACCAAGCTGATCATGCGTAAACATTTAAATTTCTCTTTTTTTCGAGGCAGTTACTCTATCAAGATGACGAGCCACAGATTATGTATTCGTATTTTCTTCCCAAAGACAACCCAAATGGACAGAATAAGCGCAAACAACAACCCGCCGAGCCTGTATTAATTGTCCACAGAGGCTTGCAGACACGGCCTACTCAACCGACGCCCAGTCGAGTAACATACGCATGGACGCTGACAGGTTTCTCCCAGTGCACCCATTCTTGTGCTGGAGGTATATCATTTTACTGCCATTGTGGTTTCGTTCCATCAAATTAATTGCTAAGAACTTTTTAATTTCCTTACATTAGTCGATTCAGTTTTATAGTCTCATTTGAGAAAACTAAATGTCCTCAGTTTCTTTAAAAACTCGCACTGGAAGTCCGCGAATCACGGAACTTCCGGCTCGCCTGCGCAATCTCAGAAATTTGAAACAATTAGTAGCTGTCAACGGTTACCAAAATAGACCCCCACAGGGCCTTCGCGTATTTCGGAACCAGCCAGAGGTCGTTATTCTTGGTGCTGACCGAAAGAATCGCGGCCTCAGGGGACGACTCGGAGAATTCAATCATCCCGCAACAAAGAAGGCACTCCGTCTTACTGTGCAGTTTGAGTTCATGAGTTCAGTAGTGAATCGTACATTTATTAATGAACGCAATGAACCATCACTTATGGGAATTTTGAAGCTGAGAAAAGCTATGTAGCTAAGAAACATCGTTTCCAAACCTCTCTTGAAGACAATGCTAATTAGAGCAAAAGGAATTCGAAGTCGCTAAAATTTCTATAGCCACTGTCTCTTAGCGTTGTCTGCTTTACAATCAAAAACGAAAAGTCAGGATCCAATGTTTTGCATTCTTCTTGGGCAGCAAATCTTTACGTTGTTATCACCAGCTGGAAGCAGTATCGGAAAACGACATGACGATTTCCATTTCTAATAGCCTATCAACCTGCTAAGATGAACGGACAAAGAATCTTCCGAACCGCGACGTTGCGTTAAGAGTGGAATTGGACGTGGATCTGAGAGCAAGTTGTTGATTAATGTCATCTTTTCCGTAGGTATTCAGACAACTATTCACCAGTGTGTTTCGTCAGTGGGTAAAAGGGTTGTTGAAGAATCATGGTGCTCGAGGAACTCGAAGCCACGGGCAAGGCAAAGAGTCTGTAACTTGCAACCTTGTCCTCCCAGGTAGATATACCAAACCATCTTTAGAGGGTCGGTTGACTCTTGATAAAAAACAATCTTCACCGAGAATCCCAACGAGACAAGAGATGGTTTACTAAAGATTACTCCCCATTGGGTCGGGACTCTTTCAGGACGTTTGGATACTGGAAACGCTCAACATCTTCGGCCCTGGAATCCTTGCATGTCTTGTTTTAATTCATACACGCCCGGCCCTACAACTTTATACTATTGGTTAATATTTGACAGAGGCCATACTTCGTTGGTGTAATTTTAACGAGATTACGCTGAAGCTGCAATTTAGCTGAGAGTCTGAAGTAACAGCCATTAATTCCCCCCTCCCCACCCCTTCCTGCTCCCCTTCCTCTTCGCAAAGAGTTTGGGCTCGAGATTCCTGTTGATCCGGTATGGCCGAAGGCGACGGTGCATCGTAAAGGGCCATAATTTTTATTATCATCTCTTCTTGTACCTTTGTACTTAGTCCAAACAAGTTTCATTATTATATGGCAAGCAATTCTCAGGCTAGATGGAGCACTCTGATTGACTTGTTTTTGGTCGGGATTTTACAGTACGGACAACTAAGGAAACGGTCCCTTTCCGTATTTTTTTCTCTCTAATCTCCCGGGAAATTCAAGTTGAGCGAAACACAAACTTCTTTTTTTAAGCATTTCTGTTTTATGTAGCTCCAAATCGACAAGCGTGAGAACGCAATAAGCCAATGCTGCTCTAATAGAAGGATACTATTATAATAATACAAAATTTGCTGACATTCCGGCTCGAATTTAGGTGGGAGCCAGGTGCTTGGGGTAAGTGTTCAAGGACATGTGGAGTTGGATTACAGATCAGAAGTCTTCTGTGTAAACAGCTTGTCGATAACAATGGACGAAGGCAGCAGCGGATGTTGCCAATCAGCTACTGTCGCCAGTGGGGAAGACCTCCCGCTAGCCGCAGCTGCAATACACGACAATGTCCTCCTCCAGCAAACTGGACAGTAGGTGAATGGAGCAAGGTAAACGCGCGAACCTGCTTCTTGTGTCACTTTTTTTTTTTGGAATGAAAGAAATGTACATATACTTGAAGACACCCAATAAGCTAGAAACAAAAAAAGGTAGACAATATGGAAGTGAGTGTCTATCACCTTAACACACTTTTTCAATTAATTTATTCCCTGAAATCGTCCCAAATACATCGTGCTGTTTTTAGAATCTTATGATTGAAATTTCACCTTTTTATTGGCTTCGAAAGACGGGAAAAGTGGTCATACTTTGATCAATAACCGAACAATGAAAGTTAGGGAATGGGTTCGATACCCGGTTGACGTCACAAATTAATTTGCATCGCTATTTTCAAAGAACTATCCAACTTCGTTCCCAGGGTCTCTCTTCTCCGCCTCCAGTGTCGTTGGGAACTCCAATGGAGGCAGAGAAGAGAGACCCTGGGAACGAAGTTGAGAACTATCTCAATGCAAAGCAGTTTGTGACGTCAACCCGGTATCGAACCCATTCCCCTTCATTGCTCGGTTATCATAGTATGACCACTTTTCCCGTCTTTAAAGCCAATAAATAAGTGAAATTTCAATCAAAAGGTTCTTGAAGCAACACGATGTATTTGAGGCGATTTCGGAGAATAAATAAAGTGGAAAAGTGTGTTGAGGTGATAGGCACTTTAACTGGACAATTGTCTCTTACAGACACCTAAAAAATCTAGTCGGCTTTAACGGGATTCCGTTTCAATAGGCCATTTCCGAGTTCATGTCTGCCTCCTCTTCAAAGCGAGTCTAAGTGCGAAGCTTTTCTTATGATAATTAGTTTG